>NC_052150.1:32247696-32555197 GCF_902713615.1 Scyliorhinus canicula | reverse complement strand
TGGATGACCCCCGGCACACAATCCTCTATTCTTGTAGCTAAGATCTTTGCCAACAGCTTGGCGTCTACATTTAGCAGCGAGATCGGCCTATATGACCCACACTGCAGAGGGTCCTTGTCCCACTTAAGGATCAAGGAAATCAGTGCCCGTAACATAGCTGGGGGCAAAGCCCCCCCCCCCCCCCCCCGCCTCGTTAAAGGTCCGAACCAACAGGGGGCCCAACAGGTCCGCGTACATTTTATAAAATTCGGCCGGAAACACATCCGGCCCCGGCGCTTTCCCCGACTGCATGCTCCCGATCCCTTTAACCAGCTCCTCCAGCTCAATCGGCGCCCCCAGTCCCTCCACCTGCCCCTCCTCCACCTTCGGAAATCGCAGCTTGTCCAAGAAGCGCCCCATTTCCTCCCCCCCCCCCCCCCCCCCCCTCCCCCCCCCCCCCCCCAATCCACCGGGGGTTCAGACCGGTACAGTTCCCCATAAACGTCTACCCCCCTCCGTACCACCTTCCCATCTCTATCCTTCACTCCCCCAATCTCCCTTGCCGCGTCTCACTTTCGGAGCTGGTGTGCCAGCATCTTACTCGCCTTCTCCCCGTATTCATACACCGCCCCCTGTGCTTTCCTCCACTGAGCTTCCGCCTTTCTGGTGGTCAGTAGATCGAACCTGGCCTGAAGGCTACGCCGCTCCCCCAGCAATCCCTCCTCCGGAGCCTCCGCATATCTCCTATCCACCCTCACCATCTCCCCCACCAATCTCTCCCTCTCTCTTTGCCCTCCCCTCTCCCTATGGGCTCGGATGGAAATCAACTCCCCTCTAATCACCGCCTTCAATGCCTCCCAGACCATCCCCACTCGGACCTCCCCGTATTCGTTGGCCTCAAGGTACCTCTTGATACACCCCCGAACCCTCCCGGCCACCTCCTCGTCTGCCAGCAGCCCCACCTCCAAGCGCCAGAGCGGACGCTGGTCCCTCTCCTCCCCCAGCCCGAGGTCCACCCAGTGCAGGGCATGATCCAAAATGGCAATGGCAGAGTATTCAGCATCCTCTACCCACGAAACCAGCCCCCTGCTCAGGACAAAAAAAAACGATCCTGGAATAGACCTTATGCACGTGGGAGAAAAACGAGTACTCCCCGGCCCTTGGCCTCGCAAACCTCCAGGGATCCACCCCTCCCATCTGATCCATAAACCCCCTCAACACCTTAGCCGCCGCCGGCCTCCTACTCGTCCAGGACCTGGATCGATCCAATGGGGGATCCAGCACCGTGTTGAAGTCCCCCCCCCATGATGAGGCCCCCCCGCCTCCAGGTCCGGAATGCGGCCCAACATGCGCCGCATAAACCCTGCATCGTCCCAGTTTGGGGCGTAAACATTCACCAACACCACCCGTTCCCCCTGCAGCTTACCACTCACCATTACATACCTCCCGCACTGTCAGCCACCACATTTAACACCTCAAACGACACCCTCTTTCCCACCAGGATCGCCACCCCCCCCGATTCTTCTCATCCAGCCCTGAATGAAATACTTGGCCCACCCACCCCTTCCTCAGTCGAACCTGGTCCGCCACCTTCATGTGCGTCTCTTGGAGCATGGCCACATCCGCCTTTAGCCCCTTCAAGTGCGCAAACACCCGGGCCCGTTTGACCGGCCCGTTCAGCCCCCTCACATTCCAGGTTATCAGCCAGATCAGAGGGCTCCCTGCCCCCCTCCCCTGCCGACTAGCCATAACCCATCCCCTGCCCGCCACTGGCCAGCGTCCCCCACTTGACCTGTTCCCCACGGCGGCAATCCCCCCCCAGAGCACCCCCTGCATACTCCAGCTCCTTCCTGGCCATTTCAGCAGCAACTCCCCCCCCCCCCCCCCCCCCCCCAACCACCAGGCTAGGACCCCTCCTAGCCGCGCCCCTCCCTCCGTAGCACTCCCGTGAGCCAGCTAACTTCTGCTGACCCCGGCGACTCCCGCCACACTTCCGACCCCTCCCCACGTGGGACTACTCCTCCTCCTTCGTGCCCATCAACCGGCCCTCCTCTTTCCTCCCCCCCCCCCCCCCCCCGCTCTTGCGCGGGAAAATAACAACCAGCAAAGGCCCGCGCTTCTCAACCCCGACCCCCATCATCCCGCAGCGCAGGAAACCAGAGAAAAGCCCGCGCTTTCACCCTGCCCGACCCCGCCTCCTCTCGGGCAACTCCCATTGCCAGACCCCACCACCAGCTCCCCGCACTCCCAGTTTTCCTCCCTGCCCGAACCTGTCCACCAGACCCATACAAAAAGACATAAAGACATCGCCCCACCCACCCTAAAGCCAACACACATCCTGCATTAAACAGATTACCCCCCCCCCCCCCCCCCCCCCAGAGAAGATTAGACACAGTTGCATTTACATACAAAACCCCCATCCCTGACCCTCTGTTTGAGTCCAGTTTCTCGGCCTGCATAAAGGCCCACGTCGCCTCCGGGGACTCGAAATAATGGTGACGGTCCTTGTAGGTGACCCACAGACGCGCCGGCTGCAACATGCCAAACCTCACACTCCGTCTGTGGAGCGCCGCCTTCGTCCGGTTGTACCCGGCCCTCCGCTTAGCCAC
The DNA here is from genome assembly GCF_902713615.1 of Scyliorhinus canicula. Taxonomy (NCBI): domain Eukaryota; kingdom Metazoa; phylum Chordata; class Chondrichthyes; order Carcharhiniformes; family Scyliorhinidae; genus Scyliorhinus; species Scyliorhinus canicula. The sequence continues at coordinate 32,552,609 of NC_052150.1, read as the reverse complement.
CTCCGCACTCCAGTCCTGGAAGATCCGCACCTCCGTGTTCTCCCACTTGCTGCTCCGCTCCTTCTTGGCCCATCGGAGCACGCACTCCCGGTCAACGAACCGGTGGAACTGCACCAAAACCGCCCACGGCGGCTCATTCGGCTTGGGCCTCCTAGCCAGTATTCTGTGGGCCCCCTCCAGCTCCAGGGGCCCCTGGAAGGACCCAGCTCCCATCAACGAGTTCAGCATAACGACCACATAGGCCGCCAGGTCCGACCCCTCCAGCCCCTCCGTGAGGCCAGGGATCCGTAAGTTCTTCCTCCTCGACTGGTTGTCCAGCTACTCGAACCGCTCCTGCCACTTTTTATGGAGCGCCCCGTGCATCTCCACCTTCCCTGTGACGGCCACGGCCTCATCCTCCCTTTCGGAGGCCTGCTGCTGCAGCTCCGGATTGCGGCCCCCTGGGCTGTTTGAGTCTCCAGCAGCTTACCGGTGGTAGCCTTCAGCGACTCCAGCAGCTCCACCTTAAGCTCCTGGAAGCAGCGCAGCAGAGTCTCCTGCTGCTCCTGCGCCCACTGCCTCAACTCCTCGAGGGCTCCGCCGGCCTCCATTTTGTTTCCCTTCCCCCCTGGGGCGCTGCCACCGCTTTTCTGCTCACCCCACTCCTGGTCTGGACCATAGAACCCTGGGGATCTACTGCAGACCCCTTCCCACGTCGGGAATCGTCGAAAAAGCTCCATTGGGGGCCCTGAAAAGAGCCCCAAAATCCGTTTCTAGCGGGAGCTGCCGAACGTGCGGCTTAGCTCCGCATAGCCGCAACAGGAAGTCTGATTTTCAGCTTTCTCTATTGCTTGTACTGTAACATAGTAATCGAATTTGGGGATCGAAAACACTTGACCCAACTGGTCTTATTGGTCTTCATACGCCACACAAACCTACTCCAACCCTACTTCTCTAATGCTGTTTACAATGGTTCTGTTCCCTTTCCCACATGTACTTGGATCAGTTTTTCCCTTTAAGGCCGTCCATATCATTTGCCTTCGCTACTCCTCTGGTAGTTTTGCATTCTAACCACTCTCTATGCAAAGCAGTTTTTTTAAAAATGAATTCCTTATTAGATTTCAGCTTATTGATCGATGCGCTTCCTGCACCTAGAGACACATGAAGCAAACAAAACACATGCTTACTGCTATTTACTGAACTGACGTTTCCTGGAACAGGTCACTAGCTTGTTGCCAGAGGCTGTAGCTTGAGGGATGTCCCTTCACAGCAAAGCATAGCTAACCGAGAGGTACTCCTACTGCTATCACCTGCCAGAGGTGTATTGGAGGACATGTCGAAAATCAGTCCGTATTTGACCACATTGTGAACATGGTCATCAAGCCCTGGAGTCAGAGTCAAACCCGGAGTTTCTGGCTCAGAAGCAGGGATGCTACCCAGTACGCCACAGGATCTTTAGACTTTTTAAAAAAATATTTTTTTATCCTTCTCCTTTTTCACATTTTCTCCCAAATTTACACCCAACAATAATCCGTAACGAATGTAATGTCAATCCCCATATCAATAACAACGATCCCATCCTCCCACCAAACCCCAAACATTGGCCCCAAACATTAAATAAATGACAAAAAAAAATCAGGAATCATCCATAATCACCATTAACACACACAGTCCCCCACCCCTTACCCTCCCAGCCTCCCCTCCAATGTTCGATGTGATCCAATTCTCAAAAGTGCATAATAAATAATGCCAATGAATTGTAGGACCTCTCCATCCTTCCCCTCCGATCGCATTTGACCTTTCCAAGCATTAAGAATTCCAGCAGGTCCCCCCCGCCACGCCAGGGCACAGGGTGGAGAGGTTGATCTCCATCCTAACAGGACCCGCCTTCGGGCGATCAACGAGGCGAAGGCTACAACATCTGCCTCCGTGCCCGTTGCCAAGCCCGGCTGATCCGACACCCCGAATATGGCCTCCCGAGGGCTCAGGTCCAGTTTCACGTGCACCACTTTAGAGATTACCCTACACACCTCCTTCCAGTAATCCTCCAGCTTTGGACAGGACCAAAACATATGAACGTGGTTTGCGGGATCCCCCCCGCAACGTTCACACACATCTTCTACCCCCTCAAAGAGCCGGCTCATCCTCTTCCCTGTAAGGTGCGCTCTATACACCACCTTCAGCTGTATCGGCCCCAACCTCGCACACGAGGTGGAGGTATTCACCATCACCAGAACCCCTCACACCAGAACCCCTCCTCCATACCCTCTCCCAACTCTTCCTCCCACTTTGCCTTGATCCCTTCTAGCGGCGCCTTCTCCTTCTCCAAAATAGCCCCGTAAACCGCCGATACTACCCCCTTCTTCAGTCCCCTTGTCGTCAGCACCTCCTCCAGCAATGTGGAGGCCGGCTCCACCGGGAAGCTCTATCTCTTTTCTGGCAAAGTCTTGAACCTGCATGTATCTAAATATTTGCCCCTGTTCCAGCCCATACTTCGCTCCCAGCTCCTTCAATCCCGCAAAACGACCCCCAAGAAATAAATCTTTTAGTGTCCTAATTCCTTTCTCCTCCCATCTCCGAAAATTTTCATCCCATTTCCCTGGCTCAAATCTATGGTTCCCCCGAATCGGCATTTCCCTTGACCCTGCCCCCCAACCCGAAGTGCTATCGAAATCGCCTCCAAATTCTCAACAAAGCTATTACTACCGACCCCCTACCCAAACTCTCCTCCATTCTGACCCATTGGGAATCAACCCCTCTGACCCAGCTCTGTACCTTCTCCACATTCGCCGACCAGTAATAATACATCAGGTTCGGAAGACCCAAACCCCCTGCCTGCCTTCCTCTCTGTAGCAGCACCTTTTTAATTCTGGCCACCTTCCCTCCCCATATGAACGAGGTAATCATCCCTTGAATCTCTCCAAAAAATGCCTTTGGCAGGAAAATCGGCAAGCATTACAAAATAAACAGGAATCGTGGCAGCACATTTATTTTAACCGCCTGTACCCGACCTACCAGTGACAGAGGGAGACCATCCCACCTTGCCAGATCAGCTTTCACCCTCCCCACCAAACTAGAAATGTTGTACCTACGGACCCCCCCCCCCCCCCCCCCCCCAACCCCAATCCCGAGCAACCTGCACCCCCAGGTATCTAAAGTGAGTCCCTGCCTTACGGGAATGGCAGCCCCCCCCACCCCTGACTGAAACACCACAAAATATTCACTCACGTCTAGATTTAATTTGTACCCCGAGAAAGACCCAAACACCCGAAGCAGCTCCAGTATTCCCCCTATTGACACACTTGGTTCCGACACGCATAATAACAAGACATCAGCATATAAGGACACCCTATGATCTATCTTCCCACCCCCACCCCGCACGATCCCTTTCCATACCCCTGAACCTCTTAATGCGATGGCCAATGGCTCAATCGCGAGTGCAAACAGCAGCGGGGGACATAGGACTTCCTGCCTAGTCCCACGGTGGAGAGGAAAGTATTCAGAGCTGATGTTATTTGTGCGGACACTGGCCCTCAGCTCCTTGTATAATAGTTTTACCCAGTCCACAAACCTGGGTCCAATTCCAAACCGCTCTAGAACTGCCATCAAGTACCCCCGTTCTACCTTGTCAAACACTCTCAGCGTCCAATGCCACAACCACCTCTGTTTCCCTCCCCTTCACCGGTACCATAACCACGTTCAATACCCTCCTAATGTTCGAAAAGAGCTGCCTCCTTTTCACAAACCCCGTCTGATCTTCACCTATCACCTCGGGAGGCACTCCTCTAGCCTACCTGCCAGTACCTTCGCCAATATCTTTGCGTCCACGTTTAAAAGTGATATGGACCTACACGATCCACACTCCGTTGGATTCTTACCATTAAGATCTTTAGACTTATTAACGATCTTATATTTATGGCCCCTTAGTTTTGATTTGCCATATTCTGCTTTGGTTTACGTGCATTGGTTTGTTATTTTGAGATCGCTTGGAAATAGGAAATTCTCTTCTAAATCTGTCCCTGGTCACTGTGTGCACTTGCCCTTGAACATGTAGTTTGGAGATTCCTAGTCACTACACCACCCACCATTGCTGCTAGTATTAGTTGGTGAGGGCTCTTCAAGGATGCACGCAACTGCTTTGGATGTATAACTTGTAACAACAACAACTGGCGTTCACATAGCGCCTTTAACATATTAAAATGTCCCAGGAACACTATCAAACAAAATTTGACAGCAAGCTATGAGGACAGCAGACCCAAAACGGTGGGTGACGCAGTGGTTAGCGCTGCTGCCTCACAGCACCAGGGACCAAGTTCAATTCCGGCTTTAAAATCATAGGATCGCTACAGTGCAGAAGGAGGCAATTTGGCCCATCGAGTCCACACCGATCCTCCAAAAGAGCACCCTATCTGGGCCACACCCCCACCCTATCCCCAGTAACCCCACCTAACCTTTTGGACACTTAAGGGGAAATTTAGCATAGCCGATCAATCTAACCTGCAATTCTTTGGACTGTGGGAGGAAACCGGAGGACCCGGAGAAAACCTACGGAGAGAATGTGCAAACTCCACACAGTCACGCAAGGTTAGAATTGAATCTGGGTGCCTGGTGCTGTGAGGCAGCAGTAATAACCGATGTGCTACCATGCAACCTTGTGCGACTGTGGAGTTACACCTTCTTCCTCCAGATGCTCCAGTTTCCTCCCACAATCCAAAAATGTGCAGGTTGGGTGGGTTGGACATACTAAATTGCCCCCTGCTGTCCAAAGATGTGCAGGTTAGGTGGGAGAATGGGCCTAGGTAGGGTGCTCTTTCAGCGGGTCGATGCAGACTTGATGGGGCGAATTGCCTCCTTCTGCTCTGTAGAGGTTCTTTGATCTGGTTTTAAAGAGCATCTTAAATGAAAGAGAAGTAGAGTGGCGGAGAGGCATAAGGTGGTAATTCCAGGGCTCTTAAGCAGTGGGAATGTCGAGATATGGTTGTAAAGTAGAGCTAGATGTTATCAGGTGTACCTGTGGAATCTGAGATGTTTTTGGATAATGTGACCGAGGGAGGGCATGCAAATGAAAAATTTGGAGGGGCTCAGGACAGATCCTTGTGGGAAAACAGTGCAGGAGTGGGAAGATGAGCCATCGCAGATCATCCGGAGACTGCAGCTTGATAGACACAATGGGAATTAGGTAAGTGCCTCACCCAATGGTGGAAAGATATTGGGGGAGGATGTGGTGAATCATATCTAAGGTGCCTGACAAGTCATGGAGGATGAGGAGGCTTTCTCATGGTCACAATCATGCAATGACATGTGACTTTGATCCTTTCGGTTCTGTGGCAGGACAGAAATCGCGTTCAGGGACTTCACAGAGGAAAGGGAGGTCAGAGATAAGGTGGCAGCTTGCAAGCACAGAGAAGTTGTGGTTTTTTTTATTGACGGGGTGATGATGGCAGACTTGAAGGAAATGGGGGAAGTCGGTCAGCAGTTTAGTGGGAATAGGATCAGGGAAGCAGCAGGTAGGTTTCATCGACAAGATAAACAAGTAGAGAACGTGAAGAGAGGTAGAAAGAAATCAGAGGCAAGGGAAACTTTGGGGATGTTCAGCTCAGTGGGCTGAAAATAAACAAGCTGACTTGATATTACAGGTTAAACCTTCCAGCCAGTTTCCATTGGAGAAATTCACCTCTACTGGTGGGAAAGATGCGGGCAGATGGCAATCCTAAACCATCCTTAAGGGTTTTTAAATATTCAGGAGTCAAGCAGGCACTTTCCAAGGTAGTGCCTACAGTATATTTATGCTGCAGTACTGTATTTTCACCACTAGATGTTATCTCTAAACTATGAGGGTGGTTCAGCTAACCACGAAAGTCCGATTGATGTTATACAAATATTTCTGATATCATCATGTAACACCCCCTCATTTAAAAATGAAACCCTGTAGTTATTTACCAGTTATTTCCACGTGGGGATTCTTCCAGTATCTCATTTTGACGTTGTTGGGAAGATTGGGGAAAACCAGGTTGAACTGACCTTAGAACAGGAAGCAACCCCTTCTGGCCCCTGCTTCTGGAAATCAATTACTGTACCTCTTTTTCCAACCTATTGAATGTCCAAATTGCACAGTTGCTATCTCACCAATGTTTGGGAAATTATATACTATAATAATAATCGTTTTTATTGTCACAAGTAGGTGTACATTAACACTGCAATGACATTACTGGGAAAAGCCCCTAGTCACCACATTCCGGCACCTGTTCGGGTACACAGGGAGAATTCTGAATGTCCAAATTACCTAACAGCACGTCTTTCGGGACTTGTGGGAGGAAACCGAAGCACCCGGAGAAAACCCACGCAGACACACGGAAAACGTGCAGACTCCACACAGACAGTGACCCAAGCCAGGAATCAAACCTGGGACTGGAGCTGTGAAACTTTAGCCAAGGGTGGATTACGTGACTTAATTGTCAAGTAATGGGGAAGGGTCATCAGGATGAAAATAAAGGGAAACTGCAGTTATGTAACACCTTTCATAACCTCTGGGTGAGTTGCAACAAATGGAGAAGTTTTTTCAATGGAGAACTCCATTGCCACCGTTGTAATCTAAAGAGGAGTTAATTTGCTGAACTGTGGCGTCTGTGATTACCCACAGCACCCAGTATGCCCTTTTTTTTTTCTTTTTAAAAATAAATTTAGAGTACCCAATTATTTTTTTTGCAATTGAGGGGTAATTTAGCGTGGCTAATCCACCAAACATGCACATCTTTGGGTTGTGGGGGTGAAACCCATACAGACACGGGGAGAATGTGCAAACTCCACACGGACAGTGATCCAGGGCCGGGATTCGAACCCGGGTCCTCAGCGCCGCAGTCCCAGTGCTAACCACTGTGCCATATGCAGCCCTCCCTTGTTTTTCTTATGAGAAGCAAGTTAACCATGGCTAGGTTGGTAGGACTCCCGTCTCTTCTGAGTCAAAATGTCGTGGGTTCAAGCCCTGTTCCAGAGAGTTCAGCACATAATTCAGGCTGGCACCCCGAGTGCACAATGGATAACTTGCTGTCCTGTTGGAGGGTGCTGTCTTTGATAATAGATTAGATAGAGAGAAACTGTTCCCTCTTGTGGGAAAATCTAGAACAAGGGTTATAACTGAAAAGTAGAACTGAATCATTAGTGGTGATCCCAAAAGCAGTTCTTCACACGAGAGTAGTAGAAATCTGGAACTCCTGCCATCTCAAATAAGCTGCTGAGGCTAATCAAGTTGTAAATTTCAACGGTTTTTGATCGATAGCTTTTGTTTGTCATGAATATTAACAGTTATTGACCAGCGGTGCATAGACCTAGATGCAGCAGTGACCGACCACACTTCAAAAAGTGCATCATTTGCTGTAAAATGTCTTTGGGATCTCCGGAGTTTGAGAAAGACGCTATATGGGAGGCTTGTCGTTTTTCTCCAAGAGTCTTTAGAGAAAGATAGGATTGTTTTTCTTTTTATTTCCCTTGTGTTCGATACGGACTAATTGTGCCTTGATCATTCCTGCCACAGGGGGACAAAGACTTTCCTCCAGCTGCTGCTCAGGTTGCTCACCAGAAGCCTTACCCATCAGTGGAGAAACTGCCTGTTGCACATCAGATCAACCATTCCATCCACCAGCCTCGCAAGTGAAGGAGGTGACCTGCAGGAATGAATATACAGAAATCTTTGGGAAGTGTCGATGAATCTGTTGGACTCCTAATTTCTGATATTTGAAGCAAATTTCCTTTTGCTTTTAGGAACGGAGCTATGGTTTTAAATTTTGTAAACCGTGTTGAAGCACATTTGAACAAATAATAGCCATTTTTTAATTAAATTGGTACCTGAGATACTATTTTGTTTTTGGTATTTCAGAAATAATCGACAAATCTTTGCTCCTAGAATAGTGGAGATATGTCCAACACACATGCATGTGTGTTTTTGTGGACACGCACACGCATATATGTGGTGTGTGCCTTTGTGTGTGGCACATGCGTGTACGTAATGGACACATTTAGCGTGTTTCGCACTGTGGCTCGGTGCACATCTTGTGAATTTTTGTAGACGGTGTAACTGAGGACATCTGCCAGAAGTAAACTCAAAAGGTAACAGTAAGAATAAATGCTGTTAAATTAAGGTATTCCTTTCAGGATCTGGAGCTCCAGTTATCTGAATTTTGCAAGCTTGGGTATGTGCACACCTGCACCGATAGCCAGAAGAACCATCCAAGACCACTTTTCTAATGGCTTGTTTTATGGGTAATGTCATGTCCACTAGTGTGCGACTGTAGTGTGACTTAAAAGAAACGTGAGGCGCAAATGGACTTCACTCTGGGAATGTGCAAAAGAACTATCATGTGTGTGCAGCTTTTCATTGATATTGGTTGAAGGATAAATATTGTCTAGGACACCAACCACAATAGCAACTTGTATTTATATAGCATCTTTAATATAATAGTGTCCCAAGATACTTCAAAAGAGCATTATAAAACAAAAATTAACACTGAATCACACACGGTGATATTTGGACAGCTGGCCAAAAGCTAGGTTTTAAAGAGTGTCTTAAAGAAGGAAAAGAGATTCAGAGAAGTGGAAAGGTTAATTGAGGGAATTCTGGAGCTTAAGATCTCAGCAACTGAAGGTGCAGACACCAACAGTGGAGCAATTAAAACAGAGGGTGCTGAAGATGCCAGAATTAGAGGAGTGCTGATATCTTAGAAGGTTTGTGGGGCTAGAGGAGACTATAGAACTAGTGAGAGATGAGGCGACATGAAAAACAAGAATTAAACTTTTGAAATTGAGGCATGGTTTAACTGAGAACCAGGGTTGGTAGGTGTGGATAAATAGGACTTGGTGGAGTAAGGGCGTGGGCAGTGGGTGGTAGAATAACCTCAATTTTACTGAATGTAGAATGTCGAAGGCTAGCTTGATGTACATTGGAATAGTCAAGTCTATGAGCTACGGCTGGGTTAGAGTTGGTAAATGTTATGGAGGTGGAATTGGGTGGTGTTAGTGATAGCGTGGATTTGTGGGTGTCAAGCCACTCTCGGGGTCAAATATAACAAGATTCTGAACAGTCTGATTTAGCGTCCGACAGTTGCCAGGGAGAGAGATGGAGTTGGTAGCTAGGAAACGGAATTCGTACTGGAGACTGAAGATAATGGCTTTGGTCTTGCCGTTATTTAATTGGAGGAAATTTCTGTTCGTCTAGTGCTGGATGTCAGACAAGCAATCTGATAATTTAATGACAGTGGAGCAGTCGAGAGGTAGAGCTGGCTATCGTTAGGGTACATGTGAAAATCAATGCTGTGTTTCTGGGTGATGTTGCTGAGGAGCAATATGTAGTTGAGAAATAGGAGGGGACGAAGGATAGATCCTTGGCGGACACTAAAGTAATTAATGGTGAGGGAATGGGAAGAAAAACCGTTGGCAATTGATACTCTGACTACGATTGCATGGATAAAAATGGAACCAGGTGAGCATAGGCCCACCCAGCTGGATGATGAGGGAAGCTTTGGAGGAAGATAGTGTGGTCAACTGTGTCAAAGGCTGCAGCCAATTCAAGAAGGAAGAGATGGGATTGTTTACTTCTGTCAACAACGGCAATTTATATAACACCTTTAATGCGTAGGTCCCAAGATGCTCCATAGGAGCATTGTGAGGCATATCTTTTTATTAAAACAGTAAAAAAATATGTACACGGCCAAACGGTACAAACACTCATTTTGTGTTGGAGAAACAGGATATCCTCCCCTTAGTACCAATGCACAGGGGGTGGATACTCTGATTATTAAAACAGTTCACAACACGTTTCTAAAAAAAAACAAATGGTACAAGCACTAAACTTTGCGCTGGAGAGACCAGATACCCTTGCCTCTGTACCAACAGAAGGGGAAAGGAAGGTGTGGGGAGGAAGGGAGTCGAAGTGTTGGTGAAGGGGGAGCGCAATAGGACACTGCCTAAACTATCTACAGAGGCAGAAAAATAAAAGAACCTTCAATTATGATGTGCCAGATTCTGGGAGTTCCCCCGAGAGGGTGAGAAGCGACATAGCGTCAGGTACGAGTGAGACCCGCACCCCACTACAGAGCGTCTTGTGCACCCTGCGCTCCCGACACTAGGCAGCTGACAGCCTTCGGACAGTCGCTCTCCAGGCCCAAATCCTCCTCCACACTGAGTGCGGCGGGTGACATGGGCCCACCAACCAACTCAGGTGCTGCCTTGATCCCGCCACCGGGATCATCGACAGGCGGGATCTCCTCAGGCTCCTCCCGGGGGGCCAGCGGGAGGCAGTGCTGCAGATGCCTGCTCCGCCCCCGCCACCTGGTCACTGGAAGGCCCCGAAAATAACTCCGGAAGCAGGTCCGGGATGGTGGCAGAGGTGCCCCAAAGACAGCGGTTGGGACAGAGGGTTTTCCAAACCATAACCCGCTAAGAACCTAAGAAGCAGGGGGGTCCCCTCCCCATAGAAATTGAACAAGTCCGGGGTGCTAAATTGTACTGGGTGGAACAGGCCCTCTCAGGTCCCGTCCGACCCCGAAACACCCTGCTCGGTGATCAGCGGCAGCTACTGGGATTTCCTCACTATCCCCCCGCCTCTTCTTTCGGGGACTGGGCGTGACATTGATGGAATTGACGCCGTTTGCAGGGGAGAGGGTCACACGCCGGGGAGACCTCTATCACTGGATGCCCCTCCAGTGTGACTCCTTGTCCCTCAATGCTCCTCCCCCCAATTTGTGGCTGGGGCAGAGCACCCTCTGGTTCGAGGTCGCGCACCTCACTACCGCCACCCAGAGGGGCCCGCGCAGGCAGCGCCGGCCCTAGGGTTGCTGGCGCCCCGGGCAAGCTGAACTTCGGCGCCCTTGGGGGGGGGGGGGGGGGGCGAGAGGGGGGCGGACCCGGGGGGGGGGGGGGCGGGGGGAGCGGACCCGAGGGGGGGGGCGGGGGGAGCGGACCCGAGGGGGGGGGGGGGCGGGGTGGGGCGGGGGGAGCGGACCCGAGGGGGGGGGGCGGGGTGGGGCGGGGGGACCCGAGGGGGGGGCGGGGCGGGGGGGGGCGGGGCGGGGGGACGGACCCGAGGCGGGGGGGGGAGCGGACCGAGGGGACTGACCGGGGGGGGGGGGGGGGGGGGCCGCCCTGGGGGAGTGCGGCCACACTGGGGGAGTGCGGCCACCGCGCATGCGCTGGTTGGCGCTGGCCCAACTGCGCATGCGCGGGACCCGAGTCTGGCGCCCCCTAGCACATGGCGCCCCGGGCGACAGCCCGAGTGGCCGGTGCCTTGAGCCGGCCCTGCGCGCAGGTGTTGCTGGGCCCAGCATCCAATGGCAAAATGTCACCGGGCTGAGGGTGCGGCGTAACGGCTGCAGCCGGATCAGTAGCCAGGGGCACTGGGTCAGTCAGGGTCAGAAGACCCAAACCTGACCGCTGGCGAATCGCCCTGTTGGTCTTCTCAGCCTTCCGGCCATGCGGCTGGCCACGCGGCTGTCCCCTCACCTTCACGCCAGTGGAAGTAGAGGGGGCAGCTGCACCATCAGCGGCAGTGTTAGAGGTGGGGCAATTTTTCCTACCTTCTTGCAGGCGTGACACTGCGCACCACCCGCGGACCAGAAGATGCAGTAGGTTTTGTCCCCAAAAGGAATCTCAAAAGTCCCTTCCAGGACCTCCTCCCGGGCCAGGCAAACAAAGACCTGGTGCCGGAATGAGAAAATATGCTTGAAAGTGGGATCTACGAGGCCGAGCGGGAGCGGTATCACCCCTGACCGTACCTCCCTCTGTTGATGGAGGTGGGTGAGGAGGAGCTCCGTGGGAATAAAAGGTGGGACATTAGAGAGGATAACTCTCTCGGCAGTGGCAAAACGTTGACACCAAACCACATAAGGAGATATTGGACAGTGTGACCAAAAGGTTGGCCAAAGAGATAGGTTTTCAGGAGCGTTTTAAAGGAGGAACACAGGGTATTGAGTTAAGAGAGGTGTGAGCCGAGGACTTGATAGAGGGTGTTACCAGAGAGAATACTCCCACTCGTCTTCATGATTACGCCATGAAATCGAAATGAAATTAAATAAATATTGCTTATTGTCTCGAGTAGGCTTCAATTAAGTTACTGTGAAAAGCCCCTAGTCGCCACATTCCGGCGCCTGTTCGGGGAGGCTGGTACAGGAATTGAACCGTGCTGCTGGCCTGCATTGGCCTGCTTTTAAAAGCCAGTGATTTAGCCCAGTGTGCTAAACCAGCCCCAGATTTTATGAAATCTTTTATGTCCATATGTTTATAAGGCAGACATGGCCTTCTGCTTAACATCTCACCTGTAAGATGGCCTTACCAACAGTGCTGAAGACCCTTAGTGCTGTACTGTGAATGTCAGACAATGCAGACTCCCCACAGTTCCGCTGAATGATGGACACAACAGATCTAAATAAAAACAGAAAATGCCGCAAAAGGACAGCGAAGCTTAGTTAACATTTTGGATTCTGTAACATTTATAAGCAAGTTCAAGGCCTGGGAAAGGAGGCAAAGAAAGAACAAAGAGGAAGAGATGTGTGATGGAACAGAGGGCAGGGGTCATCACGTGATAACAGGGATGATGGTGCAATGGGACAGGAACAAAAAAGATGGATCCAGTGGAGCTTTAAATGATGGCAGCAAAAATCACTACCAGCACCTGCTGTGGAAAAGTGGGGAGTGTTGATATCATCTAGAATTGCTGAAATCAATATTGAGGCCTGAAGGCTGTAAAATGCCTAATTGAAAGATGAGGTGCCATTCCTTGAGCTTCTGTTGAGTTTCATCGGAACATTATTTGCAGGCTGAGGTCAGAATGGGAGTGGAATCACAGCTGTGAAGAAGGGAATTAGACCCAATTACCTGCTGCTTGAGTGAGTTTTGTGCACACAGAGTGCAAACTGACTAGATGAAAATGACCCTGATTGCAATGCACTCAACAGAGTAGGTTTCCACTGGGACCAATGCAGAGATACTGCAAGTAGTTAAGCAGCTGTGTTTATTGACTAATTTGCTGTTTACATTTTTCTGAGTCCCATCCGTTCTCTCTCTGTTTACTGACTGTGAGGCATTAGATGAGCAATTTTCCATGTATTAAGAAAACTCTCCTTGACTTGCATAAATTATGCTCTATGTTATGGGGAAGGCATTTTGAGCAGTTGACAACCGCCACTGTCACAAAGAAGGAAGATGGCACTTTAGTCTGCTCGACAGACTCCTTAAGTAATTTCTTTAAGTGACAATGGCAGAGGGCGGGAGGAACTACTTGCTCCCTAGCTTGAGCAAAGATCAGGGTACCGTAGGTATCAAGAAGCCCACTTAAGTGTTGGTTTAGGGGCTCGGGTTTGTTGCTTTTACAAATGTGGCCTGGGTTCAATTCCCAGTCAGGGGATGTGACCTTTCTAATATCCTGAGGCATAACAAGTGTTCCTATATTTGCCGATAGAGAGGGTGATGAAAGAGGTTTTCACAGCACATTTCAGCGTATTTAAAAACCATGCTTAAATGCCTGCCGAAAAGCTGTTTAGGCAGATGATCGGGACAAAGTTAAAAAGGAAGAGGTAAAAACGTTAGCATCAAAATACCTTACAGAGAGGCTAAACAGAAAACAATTGTCCTATTGAATGGGTGGTGGAAGGAGCCACAGCAGTCACTTTGAAAAGAGAATTGGTATGCGCTCGGAACTGAAAGTTTACTCTTTTCTATGGGGTGAGAGCTGAGGGGAAGGATTAATTACAAAGCTGTGTCAATGAGGTGGCAGGATGCACCGCAAGGTTGCCTCTTGTAGGAGATGACTATTGCCACCTTCTCAGTTGTTAGGAAATCACTGATAAATTATCACAAGGGATTCATTGTAGTAACAGAATTTCTCTTGCTGCGCACACGTAACGATAGAATCCCTACAGTGCAGAAGGAGGCCATTCAGCCCATCGAGTCGACACCAACCTTCCGATTGTGCACTCTCCCTAGGCCCACTCCCCTGCCCTATCCACGTAACCCCGCCCCTAACCTGCACATCTTTGGACACTAAGGAGCAATTTAGCATGTCCAATCCACCTAACCTGCACATCTTTGGACTGTGAGAGGAAAGCATAGGACTTGGAGGAAGCCCACGCAAAGACTGGGCGAACGTGCAAACTCCACACAGTCACCCAATGCTGAAATCAAACTCCGGTGCCTGGCACTGTGGGACAGCAGTGCTAACCACTTAGCCACTGTGCTGCCCATATACATATTCACCATCTATACCCAGTTTGTCTACACCACCATCTGCCAAAAGGGACTTCTGCTTCTTCCTGTAATGGAGGCCTAACTAGTTCCAACCAACTAACACTCTCCTCTGCTTTATTAAACTTCTACTTACATTGATTTACCTCTTTGACATCTATTGTTTCCCCAGGTAGGAACCTGTATGGTTCCTGTATATGCTTGCTTTTTCATAAAATATGCAGAATATTCACTCACGTCCTACTTGGATTGGCTCTCTCGATGCCACTTCTGGCTCTTGCCCAGAACTGGAAAATTTCATCAACTTTGCTTTTAATTTTCACCCTCCCTTGTCTTCACAAGATCCATCTCTGACTGTTTCCCTTGTTTCCTCAAGGTGTGTACACACTGACCACATCCTTCATTGCACTCTGCGTGGCTCTGCTCCTGCAAGGACACTAATCCATTCTTTCTTCTTTACTTCCATCTGACTCCTCCAAACCTTATCTGCATCTTAACTTGGTTAACAACTGCTGCATCCTAAATTCCAATTCTGAAGGGTCAGTGACTAGAATAATCCTTTTTTTTTATTTTTTGAGTACCCAATTAATTTATTCCAATTAAGGGGCAATTTAGCGTGGCCAATCCACCTAGCCTGCACATCTTTGGGTTGTGGGGGTGAAACCCACACAAACACGGGGAGAATGTGCAAACTCCACACGGACAGTGACCCAGAGCCGGGATCGAACTTGGGACCTCGGCGGGGTGAGGCAGCGGGGCTCACTGCGGGGCTCACTGCGCCACCGTGCTGCCCAATAATACTTTTTTAAAATAGTTTTTTAAATAAACTCACATTTTCGTTTCCAATTAAGGGACAATTTAGCGTGGCCAGTCCACCTATCCTGCACATCTTTGGCTGGGAGTGAGACCCATGCAGACACGGGGAGAATGTGCAAACTCCACACGGACAGTGACCTGGACCCGGGATCGATCCCGGCTCCTCGGAGCCATGGGGCAGCAGTGCTAACCACTGCGCCACCATGCCGCCCCCAACCAGAATTATCCAAGCTGGATTTTCCTGGCCATACAGAAAAGGGTTGGAGATGGGGGAGGCCAGAAACCTAGAAGGGAGCCACACATGCTGCCGGGAGACCTTCCTAGGGGTAGCATAGGGGGGTGGTTAAGGCCCCCCCATGAGAGCTGATTTTGCAGTGTTGCTGGAACCTTACCACTAGCAGAGTGCTTGCAGAGGTTTTCAACCCATTGGCTTGGGGTAAGCAGTGGAGCTGGAGGATCCATGCCATATGATGTGCATGAAAGACTGCAATGGAGGTTGCCTACAGACCTGTGGATTTATCTTCCATCCCAATATCACGCCTGGCTTTGGGATTCTTCAGTGGTAACCTCTTTGTAGACCAGTGAGGATGCCTCATCTCTAGCCTACTGCTGCAGCACCAGTTTTGCAGGTGGGGCCTCCTGAGGCTCCACAGCTGCCAGCCCGCTGATTGGGCTGCCAATGTCCAGAACCTGTCTGCTATCACGGTAGCACAGTGGTTAGCACTGTTGCTTCACAGTGCCAGGGACTCTCGCTCAATTCCCGGTTTGGGTTACTGTCTGTGCAGAGTCTGCACGTTCTCCCCATGTCTGCGTGGGTTTCCTCCGGGTGCTCCGGTTTCCTCCCACATGTCCCGAAAGACGTGCTTGTTCGATGAATTGGACATTCTAAATTCTCCCTCAGTGTACCCAAACAGGCGTCGGAATGTGAAGACTAGATTTTCACAGTAATTTCATTGCGGTGTTAATGTAAGCCTACTTGTGACACTAATAAAGATTATTATTATCCTTAATAGGACGGTGAGGTAAGTGGCAGAAAATTGGGAGACCTCCCAGATGGCTATGACCAAGTGCAGGGTTGAGACCCCCATTGTGTCCGTGGGTCCGTGGAGAAAACTCCACCATTTAACTTTTTTCTCTCTCTCTACAGATGCTGCCTGACCTTCTGGGAATTTACAGTATTTTTATGTTTTATTATACCTTATACAGAATTTGGTTCCATTTAAACAGTGGATGGTCGTGTAGGACAAAACATGCCAGAGCCATAGCATACAAAGATACGGACCAATTGCTGGAAAATTAGATAATAGATAAGGAGTTTAAGAGCGGCACAAATATGAAGGGCCGAATGGCCTCGTTTTCCGCTATGGGTGGGATTTTCCACAAAAAAATTACAACGTCAGGTTCTGATTGAAAACAGGCATGTTTCTCACCAGAAACACCAAGTTTTCCAACCAGATCTCCTGACACTTTCAGAATAAATCGGGGTGCATAGTCTACGCCGCCACTCTAACAGGCCATGGCGTGATAGATTTCATAGAATTTCATAAAATTTACAGTGTAGAAGGAGGCCATTCGGCCCACCGAGTCTGCACCGGCCCTTTAAAAGAGCACTCTACTCAAGCCCACATCTCTACCCTATCCCCGTAACCCCCACTTAACCTATTTGGACACAAAGGCCAATTTAACATGGCCAATCCACCTAACCCGCACATCTTTGGACTGATAGAGCCGCCAAGTCCAGCTTTAAAGGGTGCCCCATTCTGCGGAAAAATGAACTCTCAGCCACCACAGCCATGGAGGACCCCATCCACAAGTCCAAATTGCAGGGCAAACCCCCCCCCCCCCGCCATCGAAGTATCGAGGGGGTTCACTCACCCCCCCGCCCCGCCTCTCTCTTCACCACACCCCCAACATAAGGAGAAGCCCGACCCCGATGGAGAGGGATTACCCCAGGGCAATGCCCAGTCTCAGTGACCTCCGCAGCCCTGGTGCACTGTTTATCACAGGTTTTCGTATACCAGCAGTGGTTCGCGCCAGCACGACGTCACAGCGCCAGGGTGGGGGGGCGATATATTCCGCGGGGCCAGATGCTACAGCGGAAGCAGTTTAATATTAAAATTCATGGTAGTCATGTTCACACCTGATCATGTCACCGGTGGGAGGGGTGGGGAAGATCTTTAAACCGTGCCCTGTAACTCTCTAGCTCTACATTTCCCTTTAGGTCAACAAGAGGTCATGCTTGAGCAGAGATGAGAAGTGAATTCTCCGTTCAGTTTGTCCAGTCACACAGCACAAGCCCAGTCGGAGACAATATGCAGAGATTTGTCAGATGTTGCGAAAAGAAAATTAAAATGGACACAAATTGCAGGCTGCTATATCTGTCATCCACTGCAAAGGAAGCCCACTGGGACCTGAATGTGCTGAAAAATAATACCTCTGTGACAAAATTAGAATAGTCTGCATTTTCAGCCAAGGTTTATTTTTTCTTGTGCAAAAAATTTACATTGATTACAGTCTGAGTTTCAACCTTTCACTTATGAAAGTTGATATTTGATGCATTTTTGCAAGAGCATATAATCATCGTCATATTTTTCAAACCTTGGTAACATTCAAACAGACACATCCCACACCAATTCAGCAAATCCATAAAATTATTTTCAAATGAAAGTAGTATTTATAAAAAATAGCTTCGTATTGCACATTTTAAAAAAGTTGCATATAAACATCTTGCACAGTGTAGGACCATTAGGTTTTCAATAATGATGGCACCTTGACTCGTTCCCCTCTAATTAAGCTTTACAAAGGGTGAGACCATTTTAAAAATTATTGCTAATTGGTGAACTAGCAGTAAAGACACCAGAATTCTGTGTGAAGTTCCTGGTGTGCACTGCCTCGTCCCTGAGTACCCTGCCTTGTATTGCTAAATATCTTCCCATGGTAGGGCCAAAAGATACTCCATCACTAACTGGTCGTAGGTCAGCCGGAGTGAGTTGCTGGCAATAAAATGGAGAACATGTGCCAAGGTTTCCTTCGGGGGGGGGGGGGGGGGGCAATACTTTCCAAAGCAAATGATACCCAAGTAATGAAACGTCTTTTATTGGGTGAATATTGCAGCCAATTTCTTCCATAATGTGCTGTTTACATTGGAATTTGTGGCTATTTTGTGAGGGAGAGGAGTCGGATAAGATTACAGAGGGTGCAAGTGATGCAAATGCGCATGGCATAAAGACCATGCTCAGGCTCAGGTGGGCTCTCAGGTGTGACTGGTAGCTTAGATAAAAACCTTTCAGAGATCATTAATTGTAGCCCAGGAGTACAATAAAACAAATACTGGCATTCACACTTAAGTTGTACAGTGCTTTGAACACTTTCCTTTGGGTTTCTGAATTGGCCTCTTTAAAACTCTTTATGGTGCCTCTCAAAGGTAGAACAGTTTGTGACAGGGAACCACAGTGCATGTAATTCACAACCAAGTACTGACTACCAGCAGTGGTCTGTGCATAATAACTACCGGATATCTCAAGCACTTTATGGCCAATAAATTACTTTTGAAGTGCAGCCACTGTCGTAATGACACCATTTGCATTTGGAAAGCTCCCACAACCAGCAATGACTATCTTTTTTTGTGTGACACTGATTGAGGGTGTAAATGTTGGTCAGGAGATACACTCCCCTGCTCTTCCATGAGACCTTTTACATCCACCCCAAGCAGGCAGATGTTCCTCATCTGAAAGTCTTGATCTCTGACGGTGCTCCTTCAGTACTGCAGAGTCAGCCTCAATGTTTGCTCAAGCTCTGGATGGGTCTTGAAGCCAGAATCCTATGATTCAAGGGCAATTCAATATTTGTAATCTCTCAATTTCATATTATAGTCAAATTACAGACCTGGATTTCGTGGACCTGGAATAAGCTACATTTTTTTAAAGCTCTTATCTAAACCAATTGGAAGCACATCCACAGCACCAAGTAATTTCCTCCCTGGAATATAATTAGTGTAATCCCCACTGATAATGCTGGCTGTACAATGGTGCCAATAAGAAAGTAGCTCCCTGCTCTGTAGGTTGCAAAGCTGCCAACATCTGAACATACCCTTGGGTGATCGAGTGCTGCAATGGTACAACCTCTTGTGACTCCCGTGTTAATGGTAACATGTTATGGCATGTTGATGCTATGATGTGCAGCGTCTGAACACTGCCTTTGTGTCTCAAAGGAGTTGTAGGCCAATAATACTTCAATTAATCTGAACACTCCAACTATTACATTACCCAAATGTGCCAACTTTTAGAAAAGTGTAAACAGTTGGCAATGATATCACATCTTGTCTTGTTGAACTGTAAAGCTTGCCTGACTGTGACCTGTGTAAAAAGCTGCTGCTAACTTTTCCAATATGGGCAACAGTATAACATTGAGGATTACATCAAGTTTGATGTACAATCAGTCTGGTTCCTTTCATAAGACTTCCGGGGGGTAAAGTGGAGCATGTGGAAAAAACAAAATAATGTCGTAGGCTTAAATTTGCACATACATCTTAGGGCCTTACCTTTCTGAGTTGCTGATTATCTTACATTGCATAATGTTGCACACTCATTAGCTCTACATCTTACTGATGCAAAGAAACAGGGGGGTCAGGCAACACATCCTAAACATCTGGCAATATGCCATAGTTGTGCAGTAGAGTAATGGCATTTCTCACATAGCCCAAAGAATCACTTTTGGCTGAACTCTTTCCCTCCTGTAAACTCTGGCTGATTCACTGCTCAGGCCTACCTCAGCCTGAATGGCTATCAGAGGGTGGAGGTGGGATTCAGTGTGGTCTCCCGTTCCTCACCACTTCAGAGGAACACGAGCAGTACTAGTGGGCCATTGGATGGGGAAGTGCTAATTCAGTCACCTGGCTCATAATCTTTTGCAGGCTTGGAGGGCCGAAGGGCCTGTTCCTGTGCTTGTTCTTTGAGACAGTTAGTTGGACCATGAGGCCCCTCAAGCAGAACTCTGTTTGGATTTGTGGCTCTCCATTAACGTTTTAATTTATAGGTGGATTTCTGGCTCGAGATTACATTACCCCCATTTACTCTGCAAGATTGAAGGGGCCAATACAATGATCACAGTCAGGTCTTCCTACTTGGATTGTACCGCATCATTGGTATGAGCTTCGACATTTGCTCAATTTTCAGATTAATTGCACATTCCCAAAAATTCTGGTACACTCACTGGTGCGCACCACGCAGCCGAACCAGTAGAGCAGGTGGAGATAGGAGCAGCCGAGGGGCTAGACGTTCGGAGTGTAGGCCAGGCCCAGCACCCAGCTGCTGCCCAGATGGTTCCCGGGTTCTTGGACTTACCAGACCCACCCACAGACCCGATGCATTTGGAAACCCAGGGAGTGGACAACGGGATGGCGGCCGTCTTCCAGCAGCTGCAGACGCAGTTGGAGGAGTCCATCCGCGCCCAGGAGCAGGGAGTGGTGCCCATCATTGCTGCCACCCAGGCCGTCACGCATGCGTGGCATCCACGGTGGAGGCAATGAGGGCAAGGGTTTCGGTCATGGGTCAGGTTCTGCAAGGCTTGGGGCTTCATGTGCAGGCGTCATCTGTGGCGCAGGACAGGGCTGCCCTCTCACAGACAGCCATGTCCCAGAGCCAGCTGGACATTGCCGCCGTGCTCCGGGGTCTGGCCGAGTCTCAGCAGCCCATGGCCCAGTCCCAGCAGGCCATCGCTGAGAGCATCGACGGCCTTGCGCAAGTGCTGGATGGCGTCGCACAATCTTAGCGGGAGATTGCACAGCCCCTGACAGGGATGGCGCACTCCCTGAGCTCCATCGCTGCGAACGTTCAGACCCCGGTCGATGCCACAGTGGGCCTCCAGGACTGGTAGCGCCAGGTGTCGCTGGTGCGATGGCACTCGTCTCCGCTCGCACCACCGTCCCATAGTGAGGCCCGGGGGCCACCGGGCTCCCCAGGGGAGGAGGAGGTTCTGGTGGCCGCCCCGGTGACTCCAGGAAAGGATGTCCCGGAACACTCGGACTCCCCCCGTTCCGTCCCTGATGCATCTGGTGGGCAGCGGACACTGTTACACCAAACCTAGATGCCGCTGTGCTATGTCCAGTGCCTGAGGGGTCATGAAGGGGACCGAATGGCGCTGGGGTCGAAGTTCGGTACAACGGTAAGGCCGGGTGTGTGTCCAACACCCCCTCCCCTCCCGACACCCCATCATCCACGGCACACCGACGCCAACTACCCCACGTGGCTATGTGATGGAGTGTCCGTAACGCATACAGGAACCACCTGGATGGAGGGTATAGCTATGGCCATGAGTCAGACATTGTCTAATGAAGGGGCAGCAGGGTAGCATGGTGGTTAGAATAAATGCTTCACAGGTTCAATTCCCGGCTGGGTCACTGTCTGTGTGGAGTCTGCACGTCCTCCCCCTGTGTGCGTGGGTTTCCTCCGGGTGCTCCGGTTTCCTCCCACAGTCCAAAGATGTGCGGGTTAGGTGGATTGGCCATGCTAAATTTCCCGTAGTGTCCTAATAAAAGTAAGGTTAAGGGGGGGTTGTTGGGTTATGGGTATAGGGTGGGTTTGAGTAGGGTGATCATGGCTCGGCACAACATTGAGGGCCGAAGGGCCTGTTCTGTGCTGTACTGTTCTTTGTTCTATGATCCAAGCTCATCGCAGAGCGGGTTGCCATCATTCAACATGGCACTGATCACACACCCCCCCCCTCCTCCTCCCCCCTGCCTCCCTCCCTCTCCCTCCCCCACCCCCGAGCATGGCGGCACCCTTACCCAAAACCCCTCCCCCCGCTAGCACCAGCCGTGGACGCCACGACATGCTGCCTCCGAGAACGCTGGCCTCACTCCTCCTCACTCCACATCATCAGCCAGCACCACTGGCTGAAGAATTTATTTGGCAGGGGTCACGCCGTCGGGACTTCGGCCCATGCTGGCTGCTGAATAGCGGGGGCCCAGAGAATTGCCATTCTTAGCACCTCGGGCGATTCTCCGGCAGGCGCGGCGCCGACCTCGATGACGCCGTTCTCGCCGGTTGGGAGAATGGTGGGACGGCGTCGGACTGGTGTCATGTGAAAAATCGGCGTCTCCCAAATGGCGCGGCATGGGAGAATCCCGCCCCCCATTTCCATTGTCTCTGCCCTGAAGAGTTAGGGATAAGCATATGCCCCAAATTCTCCCAAGCTGCCCTTTTATCACGCGAACCAAGCACAAGGACTGCTTTGTGTAACAGTGAATGAAGAATTTGGCTTTAACTGCACCTTATGAGAGGCAGTAGGAGGAGGTGACTTAAAGCTCAATCAAAGAGGTAGATTTCTCTCAAAATTAAAAATTCTCCCCATATTATCAAGTGTTTCCCTTAGAATGTATATGTCAGTGAGGCAAATTGTTTGATTCTGCTACAAATAGTTGGTTTGCTTCCAACTTCAGAAACATATTGACATTGTCCTTTTCACTATCGATTGCATGATCCTGGCCCTCAAACATGTTGTGGCCAGCACAGTCACCATCAGAACAATTCCCTGCCGATTCCACTTGTGGTTTGTACCGGAAAGACAACAGAATCCATTCTCTTCTGGAACGAGCATTCATTGATCATATCAGTAGTGGGTCATCCAATGTGGCTGCAGCACTGGTGCACTGCACAACTTAATTTACTGGAGTGAGAGGAACTCCTGGTGACATGCCAGACAGCTCAGAACAATCAACCAGTTAAAGCTGGTAAAAGTGATGGCCATGCTGGTCCATTGGGTGCCGAAACAACATGAGCTGAGTGCTCCACCTGTGCAGTCACTCACGCTGTGACACCCAGCTTAAGAAACAGAATATCAAATTATTCACATGGCACACCAAATAAAGGGTTTTTGACAATTTGCAAGCTTAAGTGCTGAGCAGTTTATAAATTGTCAGGTTATATTAGGAGGCCAAATCCATTTTGCCTCTTGATTCTGTTTTCACAAGGTCTGATTGTATTCAGTGAGCTAAAGGTTTCAGAACATGTCGTTATGTAAGTGAACAGGAAACAGTTTGCCATTTCTTGTTGCTGAAATCGTACTCCCCGCAGCATACCACAAACTATCCAATACAATCAACTCCTTAACACCGACATCCCAAAAGCTCCAAATGGAGAAAGAGTCATATACAACTCATAGCCCTCTCCTCATGGCTAAATCATTCTTCCTGTTGATCAGAGGAATCGATCAGAAGTGCAAGATTCCAATTTCTTTGCTTTGATCTGCTTTTCATTTTAAGGGGCCTTTTTAGACATTATGATTTACTTTTGGCCACTATCTTCTCTGCCCTTTCTCTTCTGGCTGCCATCTTCTCTACCCTCACTCTTTCCGCTTCTTCTGCTCTTTTCTTCTCTTCTTCCTTTCTTTCCTCTTTCAGCTCCTTGTACCTCCACTGGGGTGGTTCCAGGAAGTTGCCTCCCTTCACGCTGCTCTTTCGGCGCACTCTCTCAGGCTCATAGGTCGGAGTGGGCGCTTTGAACACGCGGACCTTGGGCACCACGATTCCGGGCTGCACAGTTCTCAACCTAATCGTGCTCAAGAGCATCAGGCTACCCCTCCTGGAGGAAGTGGCTGTCACCGGTTTGGAGGGAAAGGTTAACGGTGGCAGGCTGGCTCTCCTTTCCTTCCTTTTTGGGAGCACGACAAGCTGAGAGTTCTGAAATAATTTTTGGTGTTTAACATAATCTTTGACTGGAGCTTTCACTTCCCGAGACCTCTGCTTCCACAAGATCTCCGGCACCGTGAACCTCCTCTTTCCCACGCAAGGGGGGCTGCTCGGACAGACTGTCCTGCATCCAGTGGCAACAAAAGGGCTGCAAATGGCGGTGGTCATCTTGACCATGTGGTCAAGGGGGCCATCTTCTTCTGGGTCACGGGGAAAATTGATGGTCAAGGCTGACGTGATGGTCTCGTAGATTTTTTCCAAACAGTTCTTGGGCTCGTTGGCTTTGGTTACGAGTTCTCTCAATCTTGGCCACTCAGGCTTGTACCTGTCACTGAATTGGACAGGACAAGGCTTGGCCAGGAGTTTGCGCATAAGAGAGATGGTTTCATGCCGCCCTGTAAACTGTGCCCACTGTTGTGGCGTAAAACCCCTTCCAGGATCCGTGGCGTTGAAATCTGCACCTGGAGAGAAAAAAAACATATATGAATACAATGTAATTCCCTCCTTCATTGGAATTTCACATCATTATCTAAAACACCAGTCTCGCTGAAGGAAGACCAGCTGGAATTAGTTAATATTCAGAATTAGATGTCAGGTCTGGATCAGTGATATGAATGAAATGAAAATCGCTTATTGTCACGAATAGGCTTCAATTACGTTACTGTGAAAAGCCCCTAGTCGCCACATTCCGGCGCCTGTTCGGGGAGGCTGGTACGGGAATCGAACCGTGCTGCTGGCCTGCCTTGGACTGCTTTAAAAGCCAGATATGTAATGGGAAATGCAAATTGATTGCGATGCATAAAATTATGAGGGACATAGATAGAGTAGACAGGAACAAACTTTTCATCTTAATGGAGGGGTCAACGACCAGGGGGCATAGATTTAAGGTAAGGGGCAGGAGGTTTAGAGGGGATGTGAGGAAAAACATTTTTACCCAGAGGGCGGTTGGAGTTTGGAATTCGCTGCCTGAAAGGTTGATGGAGGTAGAGGCCCTCATAACATTTAAGAAGTATTTAGATGTGCACTTGCGTTCCCAGGGCACACAAGGCTATGGGCCAAGTAAAGGAAAATGGGATTAGGATGGTTAGGTGGTTGTTTTTGACCGGCGCAGACGCAATGGGCTGAGGGCCTTATCTGTGCTGTGCGATTCTGACTACTGTGCAGCAATATGCCTTCTGCTGAATGAGGACCATTAAATGCAATCTGGGAAATGAATAATTGTGGGGGGAAAAAGCAATAAGACAGGGCGGCACGGTGACACAGTGGTTAGCACTGCTGCCTCATGGTGCCAATGACCCGGGTTCGATCCCAGCCCCAGATCACTGTCCGTGTGGAGTTTGTACATTCACCCCGTGCCTGCATGGGTCTCGTCCCCACAACCCAAAGATGTGCAGGGTAGGTGGACTGGCCACGCTAAATTACCCCTTAATTTGAAAAAAAGAATTGGGTTCTCTAAATTTGGAAAAACTTTTTTAAAAAGCAGCAATAAGATATCTCTCAACCAGGTCACCTGGGAGGATGGAAACTGATCTTTGAGTTTCTTTGGGGGGGGGAAATAGTGATGCACACTAACCAAATTTGCTAGATTCATGGGTGGCGAAGTTGTGGTTTCTGTTCAGTAATTCAGGTACTGAACAGAATTCTGTGGAATATTCCTCTCGTACTGTGAGAAACGGTGATATTGCTGTTCCTGATTAGTTAGATAAATAAAGTGGCAGAGCAGCAGTGCAAACCCAAGTGTCAGTCCAGCTCATTCTCCAGCCAACATAAGTTAGGGACCCATGCAAGTTTCCATTCCTAGCTCCGCAACTGAGCTGCCCAAACTCACTTCATACCCATGGGCTGAGTGGTCATTTTTTGGATTGGATTGGATTTGTTTATTGTCATCTGTACCGAGGTACAGTGAAAAGTATTTTACTGTGAGCTGCTCAACACATCATTAAGTACATGGGAAGAAAAGGGAATAAAAGAAAACATATAATAGGGCAACACAAGGTATACAATGTAACTACATAAGCACCGGCATCAGGTGAAGCATACAGGGGTGTAGT
The DNA here is from genome assembly GCF_902713615.1 of Scyliorhinus canicula. NCBI lineage: Eukaryota > Metazoa > Chordata > Chondrichthyes > Carcharhiniformes > Scyliorhinidae > Scyliorhinus > Scyliorhinus canicula. Next base: position 32,526,851 of record NC_052150.1, on the reverse strand, counting down.
GTTAATGAGGTCAGTCCATAAGAGGGTCATTTAGGAGTCTGGTAACAGCGGGGAAGAAGCTGTTTTTGAGTTTGTTTGTGCATGTTCTCAGACTTCTGTATCTCCTGCCCGATGGAAGAAGTTGGAAGAGTGAGTAAGCAGGGTGGGAGGGGTCTTTGATTATGCAGCCCGCTTTCCCCAGGCAGCGGGAGGTGTAAATGGAGTCAATGGATGGGAGGCAGGTTTGTGTGATGGACTGGGCGGTGTTCACGACTCTCTGAAGTTTCTTGCAGTCCTGGGCCGAGCTGTGATGCAGCCAGATAGGATGCTTTCTATGTGCGTCTGTAAAAGTTGGTGAGGGTTAATGTGGACATGCCGAATTTCCTTATTTTCCTGAGGAAGTATAGGCGCTGTTGCGCTTTCTTGGTGGCAGCGTCGACATTTTTTCATGCTGCAAGATTGTATGGTTGTTTAACAATTCACTTTCAGCTTGGCAGCCCGGCCTAGATCGGAAAGCAAATTGCTTACTGACATTGCTGTGCTAAAAGGGAATTAATTAATCAGCGGGTCGCTGGGTCAACATCATGGATCTCCCTACCCTGACAGAACTGTGGGAGCACCTTTACCACATTGTTTTAAGAAGAAAGATTACCACCCGCACCTTCTCAACATCAACAAGGAATGAGCAATAAATGTTGGCCTCGTCAGCAACTCCGATATTCCCAAGATGATTTGTTTAAAAACTTAAGTCAATGAACCAAGCATTCATTTTCATTTGAATTTCATGCCCACTGATGTTTTATTGAGGCCTTCTATAACACATTCAGCATCACTCAGATTTTTCTTTCAATTAATTATCCTGTGTGGCAGTCGGTTAGCTCGGTTGGTGAGATATAGATCGAGTGTAGTGCAGAATGGTACAGGTTCAATTCCCACAGTGGTTATGGTAGTTCTTGGAAGCCTGCTTTCTTGCCTTGTTCCCTGCTTGAAATAGAGTGGTGTCCTGCATGTTGTATAAACACGCCTGTCTCACACAGAACGGCACTTATGGGGCGCGATTCTCCGCAAATGCGGAGAGTCGTGAAGGCTGCCGTGAAACCGGCCGTGTTTCCCGGCAGCCTCCGTGCCCCCGACCGGGAACCGATTCTGCTCCCCGTTCGGGGCTAGCATCGCGCGGCCGTGAACTCCGGCATCGCGGGCTTAACGAATTTCGCTAAGCCCGCGCGCCAAAGTTAGCAACGGCTGACGTGTATGATGACGTCAGCCGCGCATGCGCAGATTGGACGACTCCAACCCACGCATGCGCGGATGACGTCATCACGCATATGCGTGAAACCAGTGCATGCGCGGGCCGGTATGCCCCTCAGCCGCCCCGCGAACGGATCCATCGGGGTGGCGGAGTAAGAAAGAGTGCGCGGGGTAAGTACCCGCTGCCCGCGATCGGTGCCCACCGATCGCGGGCTCATGGCACCCTTGGCACGACCGTGGTGCGGCCATGCCGATTGGTGCCATGGTTCCCCAGAACGGCACTTTACGGCCATTTTTACAAACAGTGAGAGCAGGTGTGTTTTTAGTTCGTAAAAACGGCCATAAAGGCCTTGGAAATCGGCCCATCGGCCAGGGGAGAATCACTGCTCGCCGTAAAAAAACGGCGAGCAGCGATTCATGTCGGAGGGCGGCCGTGGGGGGGAAGAATAGCGGGAGGGCGTCGGACCAGCGTGGCCGTAAAAATTTGCGCCGCCCGCTATTCTCCGACGCATCGTGAGTCCGGAGAATCGCGCCCATGGTCCCTCATAGACTATTGATGACTACCTAATTGGCCTGTACAAATCTCTGAACTCAAGGTGCAGCCATTGGAAACTTAACGATCCCATCGTAAAGTTCATTAAACTGCCAGCAATTAGGTCATGCAATGTGTTGCAACACCAGTTTCACGCTCAACCACAGTGGTAGAGCATCTCCCTCTACAGATTTTGGCTATGCTATTGTAAAGAATGGCCAGACCTGAGGGTGACCTATCAATGGAGAAGGGAAGAGGGAAAAATAACTGATGCCCTGTGTAACACAGTCAGAGGTACGTGGTTCATGTCAAATTGCCATGTATTGCCATACACCAAAATTTCAAAGCTGCTTGCTTTCCAGGTATGTCAAGCTGCATGCTGATGTGATTGTTTGCTTGAAATTTACAGCCTTTTTGAAGTCCAAAAACTAAACTGAGATTGAAGGCTGGGGAGACATGCCAGCGGGAGCTATTCCACTGGGAGCTTCATGTTCTGTTGCTCATTCAATGCCACTGTCAGCTCACATTTTACAGACTTCGTCCACGCTACAACACTGCGGAGGATTTTTGGTATCCGCCCAATCACCTGAGATTATAAAAGAGCAGGGGATGTAACAATCTGCTTCATTATTTCTGTCTGCTTTTTGAAATGAATCACACTGCCTATTGCCCTGCAAAGTTTTCCTTTTCAAGTATGTGTTCAATTGTTTTTGACAGTTACTACTGAATAAATTTCCATCTTAGTTTCAGGCATCGCATTCCAGATCAGGAATGACTGTATAAAAATAAGTTCCGCACACCTCCTTGGTTCTTTCATCAATTAATTTAACTCTGTGTCCACTGATTACCAATTGTCCCACAAGTGAAAACAGTTTCTTCTCTTGTCAACTTTATCAAAACCTTTCCTAATATTGATGCCTTCATTAAATCCCTCCTTAACCTTTGCTCCAAGTACAACAAACCCAGCTCTCTGTCTCTCCATAACTGAAGATTCTCATCACTAGTGTTGGACCAGGATCTCTGTATATTCTCCAAGACTTTGACATCCTTGGCATCAATCACTCAGTATTTTCAAGACAGAGATAGATAGATTGCTAGATATTAAAGATATCAAGGGGATAGTGTAGCAGAATGGCACTGTGGTAGGTCAGCAATCTTCTGTTGAATGGAAGCCATGATGTGGAGATGCTAGCGTTGGACTGGGGTGAGCACAGTAAGAAGTCTTACAACACCAGGTTAAAGCCCAACAGCTTTGTTTCAAACACGAGCTTTTGGAGCACTGCTCCTTGCTCAGGTGAGGAAGGAGCAGTGCTCCGAACGCTAGTGTTTGAAACAAACCTGTTGGACTTTAACCTGGTGTTGTAAGACTTCTTACTGTTGAATGGAGGAACAGGCTTGATGGGCTGAATGGCTTGCTCCTATTTCCTATGTTCCTAAAGTGTGGTGCTCCGAATTGAACACACAATGTAAAATCAAGCAATCTGTTACAAATTGTGCAACCAATATAACTTAAATTCTTAGTCCTGGAAAACACATTCAGTGCTCAGTACGCTCCTAGCTACTCATTTAGGTTTATAGTAACCTGGCCCCAAAAAGCAATTGAAGTCCATTCCCTTATTATCTAAGCATAGACAAAGGATCAAACCTGCACTGAAGTATTATGTTGTGTTGTGACTGTTTTACAGAAGGCTTCAACAGAATTTTGTCAACAATGGACATGGAATTAAATGGAAAATAAAGGTTTAGCTTAACCTCCTTCCTTCCTTTTGTGCACGATTCCCCTATTTTAGTAGTTTATAACCTTTTTTTGATAAGGAATCAAAGGAAAATCTGTGAAACGCCAACCCTCTCTCCCTTCGCATTGAGTAAATTAATTAATATTTTTCATTAAATGTAAGAATATATTTTTAAAAATTGAAAACTTGGTACAATTTTCAAATGACCTGAAGATTGCACAGAACCCTTTATGAATGCTCAATGAACCTTCGGTTCTGACGAACACTGATGAAGAAACACTGCCCCATTGATAAAGCCCATAATCCCATATGTTTTGTAAACAGCCCGATTGACTTGCCCTTCTGTCTTCAACGGAGATTACTGAGAACAGGAGCATGATACGTTTGTCGTCAAAGACATCGTCAGTACCTACCTGCCAACATCAGGGCGCGGACACAATCCATCTTCCCTTGCATTGCTGCTTTCATCAGTGCAGTGAACCCATGAATGTTCCTCCTCTCGATGTCAATTCCCGTAAAATAGTTCAGCAAGTAATTTGTGATGGTAATGTGTCCTGCAAAAAATGCAACGGTGCTTAGGGGACTGCAAATCACATAGAAACAGCCACATGCAGAGGAGTGGGTCTCGGTCTGCAGAAAAACAACTGTTTCAGCAAAAGCAGAGCAGTGGCTTACAAAATAACTCATTTACTTCCGTAATCTAAATTTGAATCCACCAGAGAATGACAGGACAGATACTGACTGTGAAAAAGAAAGGACATGCATTTCTGTAAGTTTCACAAACACAGGATGTCCTAAAGTACTTTGCAGCCAATAAAAGGAGGTCTCTGTTGTGCCGTAGGTTCATTTGTACAGCAAGGTCTCATGAAGGGCAATGTTAATGGCTGGATTATGTGTTTTCGCCAAGTTGATTTGAGGAACAATTATTGACCAGGAAGCCAGGGATAACTCTCCTGCTCTTTATCGAATCAGTATCATGGAATTCTTTACACCCACCCGAGATCTATGGCAGTAAAAGATGTGCATAGTTCAATGGAGAAAGGTAAAATTTACAAAGTATATCCTCCATTTTCTAGCGTGAGTGAATAAAAGGAAACATTTCAGTTTATCACCGATATAAACAAAAATGTGGGAAAAACATCTTCCCCGTTCCTCACAGGCACAGGTCCAGAGCACAATGATGTCTGTATTTCATAGAATCATAAAATTTACAGTGCAGAAGGCGGCCTTTTGGCCCATCGAGTCTGCACTGGCCCTTGGAAAGAGCACCCTACACAGGCCCACACCTCCACCCTATCTCAGTAACTCCATCTAACCTTTTTGGATACTAGGAGGCAATTTAGCATGGCCAATACACCCAACCTGCATATCTTGGATTGTGGGAGAAAACCGGAGGAAACCCACGCAGACCTGGGGACAACGTGCAGACGCCGCACAGACAGTGACCCCAAGCCGGGAATTGAAGGTGGGACCCTGGAGCTGTGAAGCAACTGTGCTACCGTGCTGCCCCAATCCGATTCACATTAAGTTGCCACACCCCTGCCAAGTTGGCATGGAAACCTTCTGCCAGTTACACGCAAACAGAAGCGTTTATCACATTGAGCCCAGGTTCTTCAGCACAGAGGCTCCCATGGTCATATAAACCCAGTGTTATTCACCTGATCTGAAGGGAGTAATAGTCATTTGCAGCATGACCTAGGTTCCATTCTTCTGCTGCTGCAGCAATTTAACTTGCTTTGAATTTAATTAGAATTAGTCAAAATTCATTGCCTTTGGCAATCAAGGACCTGTGACCAGCCATAAATTGAAGCCAGACAGTTGTGGCCTTTGCTGAAGTAATTGGTTAATTGAAGACCACCATGACCAGCAATCAATTGAAGCTGATTAAAAAGCGAGGCCAGGGTCATGAATGAATAATTGTACAGTTCCTGCCAAGTTCACTCCTCTTTGTGATACTGGGGGATGTAGTGTACCAGCCATAAATCGATTACGCTGTTCAACTGTGCTGCTTCACTGGGAGATGTCACATTTGGACTTAACTGAAGGGGATTGTGCAAAAAGAAGGGGATTTATCCTTGGCAAAACTGGTGCAATAGCCGGCTCATTCTACCGATTGCATCCCTACCGGAAACCGCAATGTCATGTTGACATTGTGAAATCTGTCTGCTGTAAGGGGCGGCGTACTTACTATCTGATCAAACCTTTCGGACGGCAACTCACTGACTCGTTACAATTTGTTTCCAATTGTCTATAATCTATCTCGGGGGTGGTGAAGCTATCCTGTTAAATTCCCTACCTGTACCCCTTCCTGATGTCTGCACATTGCCCACTGCCTTTGGCAGCCCAGGCTTTCCTCCGTTCCAGTGAGACGTGTGGGCTACTGGATACAGATCAATCAATGCAGTAAGCACGTGTTAAGTAGAAACATGCATCCCTTTTTCAATTTTTATGCTGAACGTCTTTATTTTTATGTCCTTTCTGATAAATTTACATAAATCCTTTGTAAATATCTAGATTAACACATTGTAATAAATATGTTTTACGTGAATTGACAAAATAATTGGGGGAGATAAGGACATAATTTTTATGCAGAATGTTGTTACAATTGGTTACGAGGATGGCACGGTGGCACAGTGGTTAGCACTGCTGTCTCAGTGTCAGGGACGCGGGTTTGACTCCGACCTCGGGTCACTGTGTGGAGTTTGCACATTCTCCCCATGTCTGCGTGGGTTTCCTCCGGGTGCTCCGCTTTCCTCCCACAGTCCAAAGATGGGTAGGTTAGGTAGATTGGCCATGCTAAAATTGCCTCTTAGTGTCCAGGGATGTGCAATCTGGTGGGGCTGCAGGAAAATGGGCCCTGCGCAGGGTGCTCTTTCAGAGGGTCGGTAAGACTTGATGGACCGAATGGCCTCCTTCTACACATGGTGTATGGATTTGAACGCACTGCCAAAATGGCTGGTGGCATCAGGATCAATAGTAACTTTCAAAAGGAAACTGCATATGCTCTTGAAAAGGCATGTATGTCCTGAGGTATCAGGAATGAAGGACCAATTGGATAAGCTCTTTCAAAGAGCCAATACAACATGATGATTGGCCTCCCACAGCACTGTAAGATTCCATGGTATCTATGAGTGGTTCAATGGATTATCGCAGAAAGAATGTTGAATTTCTATCATACATTATATCATACATGTATAAAACTAGTTATGGGAGGGTACGTGTTGTCATGGTTCTAAGTCATTGGACCATTGCCTCTACGTGAATAATGGACACAAGGTTAATCAATACTTTGGTTCATCGGTAACAGCTTTTCTCCTGTTTTTATTCACAACAGCGCTAGGCTTCACGGGTTATCTGCAAACCGTACGAAATTTCACTGTCCTTCCTACATTTTGATTTTCTGTAAAGTGCCAGTAAAAACTGGGAAGCAATGGTGAAGTTGACAATTATGCTGATGGAACCAGCAGCAGTACAGGTGACGACATTGAATTGAGGGCTAATGTTAATCCTGCAAATAGGTACTGTGACGTCATCACTTTCGTCTTTCCGCAGTTGGTTTCTATTCCTGGGATGCCCTTCTCTTCCACTCCCTCCCGAGGGGTTATAGAGTCGTGAGAAGCTGCTCCTTGTGGTGTCTGTTTTCATAGCAAAAACAGGCTACCAGGTTGCTCTTCCAGGATAAGAAGTCAGAGAGTGTCAACCAGAGCAGCACGATAGCACAAGTGATTAACACTGTGGCTTCACCGCACCAGGGTCCCAGGTTCGATTCCCCGCTAGGTCACTGTCTGTGCAGAGTCTGCACGCTCTCCCCGTGTCTGAGTGGGTTTCCTCCGGGTGCTCCGGTTTCCTCCCACAGTCCAAAGATGTGCAGGTTAGGTGGTGGATTGGCCATGATAAATTGCGCTTAGTGACCAAAATGTTTAGGAGGGGTCATTGGGTTACGGGGATAGGGTGGAAGTGAGGGCTAAAATGGGTCGGTGCAGACTCGATAAGACCGAATGGCCTCCTTCTGCACTGTATGTTCTATGTAAAGTGAGATTGAGCATATGCCCAGTGTAAAAAAGGAGCACTGTAACCGTGCTCTGGAGCTATGTGTTATTTTCTCAGTGACAAACGGCGCTTTTGCACCATAAATCTAGTTTAATGGGTTATTCAAAATGGGGTTATCTATACTAATCCAATCTCCTATCTCACTGCAAGCACAGTCAAAATAGAGAGCTACGTGGGGTTAGAGGTCCGGGGAAAAGTTGGATAAAATCCCTATTTTAAAATCATTCATTCTGTCCTGATTTTTACCCTTGTACCATCAATTCCTCTGTGCACATTTATGGTGGAAATTGCCCGTGTAAACTTGTCATGTGTTAGTTAAACCCTCTGACCCCTGGTGCTGCTGCAGTGCCAAATTCCAAAGCTTGCAAGTAGTTAGCCAGTTTATCCGCTTAGCTCAGATCTGCTGTGACAATATTAACTTTACCATTGAAAACAGAGTTCATAATACCTTCCTCCGAAAGCAGAGACTTTGGAATATTTATGCTGCAAAATGTCTCAACATGTTTTCAAATGGTTAAACGCAATTCCATTTGAATTGCAATCTATGGCAAGTTCAAATCATATTTGAATGGATAAAGCACCACGAACAAATTCTATGCATGGGGATTTCAACAACTAATGACTCAGCAAGAGGCAATCTCCGGTGTGGCAAAGCTTTACCAATTTGCAACGGTTCACTTGGGGTTTGGGGACTCGGTGATACATCAGCAGGTTCATTAAGATTCTGCCCTCGTCATATTCAAGCTGACTCAATCTAATCTAATCCAGATTCCAACCAGTTCACTGGCCCTGCAGTATTAGAGTTAGTGACACAAGGCAGTCTCCAGGATCATTCCCTCGGAAAATTCTGCCACTCTTTGGGGGAGGGACCTGACTGAAGGCTCAGTACAATGGTCTTGCTTTGCATGGGGTGTTAAGTTTAACCTTTCCAGACATTCAAGCACAAAATCAAGGCTGAGACTCCAGTGCTGAAGGAGTACTGTACAATCGAAGCTGCTGTCTTTGATGTAAACGATCTTGAGCCATTATTGTGAGCAGGAAGACTCTCCTGATTGTCCTGAATAATATTTATCCTTCATAATATTTATCCTTCAGTCAACACTTAAATCTGTTGGGATGCCCATTACCACTTTGTTGTTTGTGGAGCCTTGCTGAGCATAATTTGGCTGTTACCTTTCCCACGTTATAACAGTGGTTACCACTTCAAAAGTACCTTGTTGTCAATTAAGTAAATGGTTTGAGAACATAAATAATGCTGGATGCAACTCTCTTTCTCTTTGAAACTTTCTTTGGAAAATATTTCTATTAACATTTTTAGCAATTTATATGCCAAACATACAATAACACAGAATGACAATTAAACAGTAAGACCACCCCCACCCCGGCCCACACTCCCCAACAGTGACCAGCTCTTTAAAGTACATTTTAAACGGTTCAGTAAAGACCTTCCACTGACCCTCTCACGGTAAACTTTACCTTCTCGAGGTGCAAAAACTCCATCAAGTCGCCCAGCCACGCGGAGGTGCTCGGCAGTGTAGTCGACTTTTAGCCCAAGAGGATCCGCCTCCTTGCCACCAGGACGTCCGACCCCCCCCCCCCCCATCTCCGGCGCAACCAAAACCCTGAAAACCGCCGCTAGTGGGCAAGGTTCCAACCCAATGTTCAGCATTGTCGACATAGTCTCAAAAGAGGGCCTCCAGGAGCTCACTAACATTGAGCACGACCAGAACATAGGCGCGTGATCCGCCAGGTTTCCAAACACCGAACACATCGATCATCCATCCCTTCAAAAAACCGACTCATTCATGAGGTGAGCCCAGAACACCACTTCTAGCTGGATGAGACTCAGTCTCGCACAGGACGAGGTCAAGTTCATCCTCCTCAGTGCCTCATTCCAAATCTCCTCCTCCAGGATCGGCCCCAGTTCCTCCTCCCACTTTGCCTTCATACCCTCAACTGAGCACTTCTCCCCTTCCACTATCCCCTGGTATATATCCGACATGTTAGCTACCTCCGAGCCTAAACAGGATAAGATCCCCTCTTCGAGGTGCAAAAACCCCATCACGTCACCAGCCACGCTGCTTCACCGAAAGGATGAGTAGTACTTTTTGACCCAGCTACACACCTGGCGATACCTGAAACCATTAGCGACTATAAGCCCATATTTTTCCTTGAGGTCCCCAGGCTAGCAAACCGACCTTCTAAAGATAAGTCTCCGAGCTTCTCCAAACCTTTTTCCTTCCACTCCCTAAACTTCACATCCAACCTCGAAGGCTCAAAGAGCTGGTTCCACAGATGGGGGTTAGCCTTGAGGCAGCCCTCAAATTAAAATATTGATGGAGTTGCCTCCAAATTTTTAACTTGGCCACTACTACCAGGTTAGTCGAGTATTTCTTCGGCACCTGCGGTAATGGAACGGTCACCAATGCTACTGGGCTTGCTCCCCTCACAGACTCTGCTCCCAAAACCCTTCCAAATGCCTGCACCACTCTAGCACCTTTTCAACATTAGCCACCCAGTAGTAATATTGAAAGTTTGGCAAGGCCAAGCCCCCTCCTCAGCGCTCCCTTGGGAACACTGTCCTCCTGCTCCTCGAGCCCTTACCTGCCCAGATAAACCCAGTCACCAGCCGGTCAATCTCTCAAAAAAAACCCTTGGGCAAGGAATATCAGACGGCACTGGGACAAAAGTAAAAATCTCGGCAAGATATTCATCTTAACTGATTGCACTCAGCCCGCCAGGGATAGAGGGAGACCATCCCATCTTTGCAGGTCCGCCTTGACCTTCTTTAATTCAACTTTCCGGAGTTTCCCTTGCTATCTGGACCCCCAAAAACTGAAAATGACAGCCGGAACAGTACTCTCCTAAGACCCCTCTTCACCTCGGTACCCCAATATAAAGTATTTGCTCTTTCCTATATTTAGCTTAAAGCCACACAAGGCTCCAAAACTCTGCAATATCCCCATAATGCTACCAACTGATGCTTCTGGATCTTCACATATAATAAATCATCGGCATATAGCGAGACTTTGTGCTCCACACCTTCTCTAACTATTCCTTCCCATGCTTGGACCTCAGGGCCATGGCGAATGGCTCTATTGCTAACGCAAACAACAGAGGGGACATTGAATATTCCTGCCTGTTGCCCTGGTATACAATGAAAGGGGTCAGAAGTAATTTTGTTAGTGCAAACACTGGCAAATGGAGCTGCATACAACAGCCACACTCATGTTACAATGCCCAGTCCAAACCCAAAATTTTCTACATTCAAACAGCTAGTCCCACTCTACCCAGTTGAACGCTTTCTCCGCATCAAACAAAATGATCTCTGGAGCCTGATCTTCCCCCGGGATAAGCAACCATGTTCAATAGCCGTCTAATGTTTGCTGTCAACCTCCGCCCCTTTACAAATCCCATTTGGTCTTTCCCCACCACTTCCAGAAGACCGTGGTCCAGTCTTAACGCCAACACCTTAGCTAATAGCTTCGCATCCACATTTATGACCCACAGTCTGTGGGTTCTTTGTCCTTTTTCAGGAACAGGGAAATCAAAGTCGACCTCAGTGATTGTGGCAAAGCACCTCACTCCCTGAACATCCCCAACAATAGAGGTTCCAACAGGTCTACAAATATTTTATAAAATTCCACCAGGAACCCATCGGGCCCCGGTGCCTTCCCCGACTGCATCAATTTCAGCGCCTTCTTTATCTCTTCCAACACCAGGGGAGCTTCTAGGTCCTCCCATAGCTACTCTTCCACCTTGGGAAACTCCCAACTTCTCCAGTAATTCCACTGTATCTCTCGCATCCAGTGGCACTTGGGACCTGTGTAGATTTTCTTAGAAGGTCTTAAATGTCTGATTCACCTTTTCCTGGTCCGCGACCAGCCTCCATCCCGCTCTCTAATCTTGGCAATCTCCCTCTCTGCCTTCCATTTCCTCAATTGATATGCCAGGAGCTGACTCGTTTTCTCCCAATATTTGTAAATCGCCCCTTTAGCTCGCCTCAATTGTCGTACTGCCCTAGCTGTAGAAATTAGATTGAACTGCGTTTGCAGTTTTTTCTCTCTGCTAATAGTTCTTGGGATGGGCTGCCTGCATACTTGCGATCAACCTCTATAATATCACCAAACAGTTTTTCCCGCTCCCTCCTCACCTCCACTCTACATGTGCCTTGAAAGATATGGGGCTGGAGACTTCCGGTGTGCACCATGGAGTGAGTGGTTACACACTCACGGCAGCTCCTGCTAAGATCACAGAAAAGAGCTCTTTTTTAAGCAATATGGAGTGGAATTTTTATGAAAAAGTATAGGTGAAATGTTGGAGGAGTTTTTTCACCCAGGAATGATATGTTTCTTGGTTTCCAGTCCCGCAGTAACAGTGTAGGATTTGGCTGGGACTGCAGCAGAGAGACAAAGCCTATTCAGCAGGCAGGCGGGGGAAGGGCTGTGTTAGAGGCCTCAAGCTGACCTGAGGGCCCTTGGGAAAGCTGGATTCTAGCAGCAAAGGGAACAACTGGAAAAGATCTCACCAAGGGCTCTTTTAAGGGCCCGCAACGGCGCTGATTTGATTTTTTCCCCAGGTGGGAATGCAGCCTCGGCGCTTGGCGGCCGGTGGATGGGCTGGACTGGAAGTGGAGAGACCAGAAAATCAACTTTGCAGCAGAAGAAGGTGCGAGGCAAAAAGGACAAGATGGCGGCGGGCGGGGGACCGGCAGCGTGGCAGCAGTGGGCGAGGGAGCAGCAGGAGCTGCTGCTGCGCTCCTTCAAGGAACTAAAAGCTGAGATCCTGGAGCCGTTGAGGGCATCGCTGGACAGGCAGAGAAGGTGGACTTGAACTGAGGACTGGGGGCTGGGGAACGTTGTACGCAGCCCGGAGGCTTTGTCCTCCTTGATATCCTTTCGCTCTTTTTGGTTCTATTGGGCGATGTTTTTTTTTTTTTCGCTGTCTTGCCTTTTCTTTTCTGCTTTTCGGGACTGTTATCTGTTTATTTGGGTGTTTTATCATATCATGTTGGGATTTTTATTATTTCACTGGTTACGGGTTTGGGTGGGGTTCGCGGCCCTGTTGGGTCATGTGCCTGTCTTCCCGTGTTTTGGGGTGGGGGCGGGGCTTGGGATGGGGGGCGCGGGCCTCTCTCCCGCGCTGTAGAAGCAGGGGGCGGGGTCGGCTTTGGGGGAATGGTTGGGGAACACTGGGGAGGGTAATTGGGGTGGCGGGAGCAGCCGGGGTCAGCAGGAGTCAGCTGACTTACGGAAGTACAGTGACCGGAGTTACGCAGCTGGGGGGGCCCTAGCTTGGGGGGGGGGGGGGGTGGGGAGGGTTGGGGGGCGGGGGGAAGGGGGGGGATACAGGGTTGCTGCTGGAATGGCCAAGAAGGAGCTGGAGCGTGCAGAGGGGATCAGGATGGCGGTCTGTCGCTGTGGGGAACAGGCTGAACGGGGGGCACGGGCACGTGGCGGCTACGGAAGGGTGATGGCTAGTCAACGGGGGAGGGGGGCAGGTGGATCTCCGATCCGGCTGATCACCTGGAATGTGAGGGGACTGAATGGGCCGGTCAAATGGTCCCACGTGTTCGCGCACCTGAGGGGGCTGAAGGCGGATGTGGCCATGCTTCAGGAGACGCACCTGAAGGTGGCGGATCAGGTCAGGTTGAGGAAGGGATGGGTGGGCCAAGTGTTTCATTCGGGGCTGGATGCAAAAAACCGGGGGGTGGCGATCCTGGTGGGGAAGAGGGTGTCGTTTGAGGCGTCGAGTGTGGTGGCAGACAACGGCGGGAGGTACGTGATGGTGAGCAGCAAGCTACAAGGGGAGCGGGTGGTGCTGGTCAATGTATATGCCCCGAATTGGGATGATGCGGGTTTCATGCGGCGCATGTTGGGCCGGATTCCAGATTTGGAGGTGGGGGGCCTGGTAATGGGGGGGATTTCAACACGGTGCTGGATCCGCCACTGGATCGATCCAGTTCTAGGACGGGTAGGAGGCCTGCGGCGGCTAAGGTGCTGAGGAGGTTTATGGACCAGATGGGAGGGGCAGATATTTGGAGGTTCGCGAGGCCGAGGGCCAGGGAATTTTCATACTTCTCCCATGTGCATAAGGCCTACTCCCGGATCGACTTCTTTGTTTTGAGTAGGGCGCTGATTGCGGTGGTAGTAGACGCTGAGTACTCGGCGATAGCCATTTCTGACCATGCCCTGCATTGGGTGGACCTCGAGCTGGGGGAGGAGAGGGACCAGCGCCCGTTGTGGCGCTTGGAGGTGGGGCTGCTGGCGGACGAGGATGTGAGGGGGCCGGTTCGAGGGTGCATCGAGAGGTACCTGGAGGCCAACGATAATGGGGAGTTCCGAGTGGGGACGGTCTGGGAGGCGCTGAAGGCGGTGGTTCGGGGAGAGTTGATCTCCATTCGGGCCCACAGGGAGAGAGGGGAGCAGAGAGAAAGGGAGAGATTGGTGGGGGAGATGGTGAGGGTGGACAGGAGTCACGCGGAGGCCCCGGAGGAGGGATTGCTGAGGGAGCGGCGCAGCCTTTGTGCTGAGTTCGACTTGTTGACCACCAGAAAGGTGGAGGCTCAATGGAGAAAGGCTCAGGGTGCGGTGTACAAGTATGGGGAGAAGGCGAGTAGGATGCTGGCACACCAGCTCCGTAAGCGGGATGCGGCTAGGGAGATTGGTGGAGTTAAGGACCGGGGAGGAAATGTGGTGCGGAGGGGGGTAGACATCAATGGGGTCTTCAGGGACTTTTATGAGAGACTATATCGGTCCGCACCTCCAGCGGAGAAGGGGGAGATGGGGCGCTTTTTGGACCGGCTGAGATTCCCGAGGGTGGAGGAGGGACGGGTGAAGGGTCTGGGGGCGCCTGTTGAGCTTGAGGAGCTGGTTAAAGGGATAGGGAACATGCAGTCGGGGAAGGCGCCGGGGCCGGATGGGTTCCTGATTGAATTTTACAAGGCGTATGCAGACCTGCTGGGCCCCCTGTTGGTTAGGACCTTCAACGAGGCAAGGGAGGTGGGGGCTTTGCCACTGACGATGTCTCGGGCACTGATCTCCTTGATCCTTAAGCGAGACAAGGATCCCCTGCAGTGTGGGTCATACAGGCCGATCTCACTCCTGAATGTGGACGCCAAGTTGTTGGCAAAGATCTTAGCCACGAGGATAGAAGATTGTGTGCCGCAGGTTATCCACGAGGATCAAACGGGGTTTGTGAAGGGGAGGCAGCTGAACACTAATATACGGAGGCTCTTGAATGTTATAATGATGCCGGCGGTAGAAGGGGAGGCGGAGATAGTGATGGCGCTAGATGCGGGGAAGGCCTTTGATAGGGTCGAGTGGGGGTACTTGTGGGAGGTGCTGGAAAGGTTCGGGTTTGGGGAGGGGTTTGTCAGTTGGGTGAGGCCCCGATGGCGAGTGTGGCCACAAATAAGAGGAGGTCGGAGTATTTTCGACTATACCAAGGGACAAGGCAGGGGTGTCCCCTGTCCCCCCTACTGTTTGCGCTGGCAACTGAACCCCTGGCTATGGCGCTGAGGGAGTCGGGGGATTGGAGGGGGCCGGTCCGAGGTGGGGAGGAGCACCGAGTGACGCTCTATGCGGATGACCTATTGTTGTATGTGGCGGACCCGGTGAGGGGAATGCCGGTGGTGATGGGGATTCTCCGGGAATTTGGGGATTTCTCAGGGTATAAGCTTAACTTTGGGAAAAGCGAGCTATTTGTGGTACACCCAGGGGACCAGGAGGGGGGGGGGATTGGGAAGCTCCCACTGAAAAGGGCGGAGAGGAGCGTCAGGTACTTGGGGGTTCAGGTGGCCAGGAGCTGGGGGGCCTTGCATAAGCTTAATCTCACAAGGCTTGTGGACCAAATGGAGGAGGAGTTTAAGAGGTAGGACATGCTGCCGCTGTCTTTGTGTGGGTAGGGTGCAGTCAGTCATGATGACGGTGCTCCCGAGGTTTCTGTTCCTGTTCCAGTGCCTCCCCATCCTTATCCCGAAGGCCTTTTTCAGGCGGGTTAACAGGAGCATTACGGGGTTTGTGTGGGCACACGGGGCTCCAAGGGTGAGACGGGTGTTCTTGGAGCGGGGCAGGGATTGGGGGGGGGGGGGGGGGGGGCTGGCGTTGCCCAACCCCTCTGTGGGTATTATTGGGCTGCCAACGCAGCGATGGTGCGTAAATGGGTAATGGACGGGGAGAGGGCGGCATGGAAGAGGCTGGAGATGGCATCCTGTGTGGGTACGAGCCTGGAAGCACTTGCAACGGCGCCGCTGCCGCTCCCTCCGACGAGGTATACCACGAGCCCGGTGGTGGCAGCTACCCTAAAGATTTGTGGGCAATGGAGGCAGTACAAGGGGAGGTGGCGGCCTCGATGGGGTCCCCGATACGGGGGAACCATTGGTTTGTTCCGGGGATAATTGATGGCGGGTTCCTGAGTTGGCACAGGGCAGGTGTCAGGAGGCTGGGGGACCTGTTCATAGATGGGAAGTTTGCGAGCCTGGGTGAGCTGGAGGGGAAGTTTGGGCTCCCCCCCGGGGAGCACCTTTAGGTACATGCAAGTAAGGGCGTTTGTCAGGCGGCAGGTGGCGGGGTTCCCCCTGCTGCCACCGCGTGGGGTCCAGGACAGGGTGCTCTCGGGGGTATGGGTTGGAGAGGGGAGGATCTCGGAAGTGTACCAGGTGATGCAGGAGGTAGACGAGGCCTCGGTGGAGGAGCTGAAAGATAAATGGGAGGAGGAGCTGGGTGAGGAGATTGAGGAGGGGACGTGGGCGGATGCCCTAGAAAGGGTGAACTCCTCCTCTTTGTGTGCGAGGCTTAGCCTCATACAGTTTAAGGTACTGCATAGGGCTCATATGACCGGGACAAGGATGAGCGGGTTTTTTGGGACCGAGGACAGGTGTATTAGGTGCTCAGGGAGCCCAGCAAACCATGTCCACATGTTCTGGGCATGCCCAGCGCTGGGGGAATTTTGGAAGGGTGTAGCAAGGACGGTATCGAGGGTGGTAGGATCCAGGGTCAATCCAGGCTGGGGACTCGCAATATTTGGGGTTGCAGTAGAGCCGGGAGTGCAGGAGGCGAAAGAGGCCGGCATTCTGGCCTTTGCGTCCCTAGTAGCCCGGCGGAGGATTCTTCTTCAGTGGAAGGATGCGAGGTCCCCAAGCGTGGAGGCCTGGGTCAACAATATGGTGAGGTTTATTAAATTGGAGAGGGTGAAATTTGCCCTAAGGGGGTCAGTGCAGGGGTTTTTCAGGAGATGGCAACCATTCCTAGATCTCCTGGCAGAATGGTAAAAACAAAAGGTCAGCAGGAGCAGCCACCGGGGGGGGGGTTGTCTCTTTGTTTTTGTTTTGGGTTGAATATCTGTTTTTTGCCAATGACGGGTGTTAATTTATTGTTTCTCTTTTGTATTTACGGCGGGGGGGTCTGTTTTTTTTGTTCTTAGAATTTTCTGTTATTGTTTTCTTTTTTGTGAAAATTTGAATAAAAGTAATTTTTTTTAAAAAAACGAAAGATATGGGGCTGGATTCTCTGTTCCTGAGTCTAAGGGCTGACACCAACAAAGGAGCCATGGAGTTCCACGTCAGAAAAATTGGCACCAAACCCGCACCGATTCCGTTACCAGTGAGGGGCTAGCACCGGCGACGTGTGGAACACTCACAGAATACAAGAAAAATGGTGCAAGAATCACCGGTCTGTGATGGACACTTATAGGGCTGACAAGCTGCAGCAGCACATACGCTATACACCCACACACACACAGCGGCATGACAGTCAGCGAAGTATGGCGGTGCTGGACTCTGTCCGTAATGCCCTCTCTCTCCGCAGCCAACACGCCAGGGTCACGACTGTTGAGAGCACACATGGACCGCGTCGTCGGGAACTCGGCCCATCAGAGGCGGAGCATCACGGGTGCGCCACTAATGAGATGAGAACGTGGTTGCAACTACGCATGGTGTGCGTCGCAATGACTCCGTTATGGAGCAGGGGGAGCATCACGATTCAGTGTCAAACCGGCGCCTGCCCGATTTCGGCGTCAGGAGTTATTCTCCGCCCCATCGCCGTTCCTAATTTTGCTGTCGGCCATCGGAGAATCCTGCCCGTAATTTCTCCCCTAATTACTACCTTCAGTGCTTCCCATAACATCGAGGGTGAGACCCCCCCCATTATCGTTATTCAAAATATAATCCTGGGTAACCCCCGAGATCTTTACAAAACCCCAGGTCTGCCAGCAGACCCACATCCAACCACCATTCCTTATGACATCCCCGGCCTACCTCAAACTCCGGGCCACCACCGAGTATTCAGATTTCTTCACCAGGTTCCCGACAAAATAAGTCAATCCAGGAAAATACATTATTTACTGAGGAGAAGAACGAAAACTATTTCACCCCCAGATGTCTGAACTGCCACAGGTCTGTCTCCCCTCCTCCCCATTTCCTCCATAAAAGCAACTAACACCTTGGCCATACCCCCCCCCCCCGGGACCAGAAATCTCGGCCTAGAATGATCCACCCTTGGGTCTAGCACACAGTTCATGTCCCCTCTCATAATAAGTTGAAGGGTCTCCTGATCCGATATCGCTGCCAGCAGCTGTTTCATGAACATTGTATCGTCCCAATTTCACGAACATTGTATCATCCCACCGCCGACTGTAAATCCGTCGCCACCAGGAGCAGGCGGTACAGTGCCCAGGACAGGACTTTTATCAAGTCAGAGGTCCAGCGGCTCTTGAGGAAGGGGATCATCGAGGCCAGTAATAGTCCCTGGAGAGCCCAAGTGGTGGTCGTCAGGACTGTGGAAAAGAACCGGATGGTTGTAGATTACAGCCAAACCATAAACCGGTACACGCAACTCGATGCGTACCCCCTTCCCCGTATAGCGGACATGGTGAATCAGATTTCACACTACCGGGTTTGCTCCACGGTAGATCTGAAGTCCGCGTACCACCAGCTTCCAATCCGCCTGGAAGACCGCCACGACACTGCCTATGAGTCAAACGGCTGCCTCTTCCACTTCCTCAGGGTCCCCTTCGGCGTCACCAATGGGGTCTCGGTCTTCCAAAGAACGATGGACCGAATGGTGGACCAGTATGGGCTGCGGGCCACGTTCCCATACTTGGATAACGTCACCATCTGCGGCCATGATCAGCAGGACCACGATGCTAACCTTCAGAAGTTCCTCCAAACCGCCCAAGCCCTCAATCTCACCTACAACAAGGAGAAATGCATTTTCTGCACAACCCGACTGGCCATCCTCGGCTATGTCGTGGAAAACGGAGTCCTAGGGCCCGGCCCCGACCGCATGCACCCCCTCCTGCAACTCCCCCTTCCCCACTGCCCCAATGCCCTGAAAAGATGCCTCAGGTTCTTTTCATGTTATGCCCAGTGGGTCCCCAACTATGTGGACAAAGCCCGCCCACTTATCAAAGCCACCATCTTCCCCCTGACAACTGAGGCCTGCCTGGCCTTCAGCCGCATCAAGGCTGACGTTATCAAGGCCGTGATGCACGCGGTGGACGAGTCCATCTCCTTCCAGGTAGAGAGCGATGCATCAGATGTCGCCCTGGCCACTACCCTTAACCAGGCAGGCAGGCCCGTGGCCTTTTTTCCCCATACCCTCAACTCCTCCGAGATTCGACACTCCTCTGTCGAAAAGGAAGCTTAAGCCATTGTGGAAGCTGTGCGGCATTGGAGGCACTTCACCAGGTGGGCCCTCGTCACTGACCAACGGTCGGTAACCTTTATGTTCAACAACACACAGTGGGGCAAGATCAAGAATGATAAAATCTTGAGGTGGAGAATCGAACTCTCCACCTACAATTACGATATTGTGTATCATCCGAGGAAGCTCAACGAGGCCCCAGATGCCCTGGCCCGCGACACATGCGCCAATGTGCAAGATGACCGACTCCGGGCCATCCACAGTGACCTCTGTCACCCGGGGGTTACCCGCAACCTGCCCTACTCCACCGAGGTCAGGGCCCTGACCAGGGACTGCCAAGTCTGCGCGGAGTGCAAGCCGCACTTCTACCGGCCAGGCAAGGCCCGCCTGGTGAAGGCATCCCGCCCCTTTGAACGCCTCAGCGTCGATTTCAAAGGGCCCCTCACCTCCACTGACCACAACGTGTATTTTTATAACGTCATTGACGAGTACTCCCGTTTCCCCTTTGCCATCCCATGCCCCGATGTGACCGCGGCCACTGTCATTAAGGCCCTGCATAGCATCTTCACCCTGAATGGTTTCCCCACTTACGTCCACAGTGACCGGGGCTCCTCGTTTATGAGCGACGAGCTGCGTCAGTACCTGCTCGGTAAGGGCATTGCCTCGAGCAGGACTACCAGCTACAACCTCCGGGGAAACGGACAGGTGGAGAGGGAGTATGCTACGGTATGGAAGGTCGTCCTTCTGGCCCTAAGGTCTAGAAGTCTCCCAGTTTCCCGCTGGCAGGAGGTCCTCCCCGACGCACTCTAATCCATTAGGTCGCTCCTCTGCACAGCCACGAATGAGACCCCTCATGACCGCCTATTTGTCTTCCCCAGGAAATCCACCTCCGGGGTCTTGCTTTCGTCCTGGCTGACAACACTGGGGCATGTCCTCCTCCGAAAGCGCGTGAGGAGCCATAGGTCCGACCCCCTGGTCGAGAGGGTCCAGCTCCATCACGCCAACCCTCAGTATGCCTACGTGGCGCACCACGACGGCCGACAAGATACAGTCTCCTCCGGGATCTGGCACCCGCTGGTTCCCCTGCGACCATCACCTACCCCCCCCCCCCACACCAAACACCGCCTCCGCCCCGACATGGCCTACACCTCCCGACACCCCATCGCCGACCTACAGTGATGAAGCTCCAGGTGGCATGCTCCCGGAGTCAACGAGCCCAACACTCGTGCCCACAGCGAAGCCGGAGCTGAGGGGATCATGGAGAACGATCAAGGCGCTGGACAGACTCGATCTGTGAGCCCACTTCACCCCCGCTGGACTTCAATTTTTTAACAGGGGGTGAATGTGGTGAACGTATGCTATTACAATTCACCACTGTGCTGTGTTGTATTATGTTGATGCCCTTGTAGGCTCTGCCTGTGGCTCCTCCTCCTCGGGGGTGGTGTATAAACCTGTAAGCCTGTAGGTGGCACTCAGTACAGAGCAGTCGCAGGCAGGCACAGATCTAGCGTATTAAAACCACTGTTCACTTCTACTCATCGTCTCGTGTGAATTGATGGTTGCATCACAGAACTTTGCAGCAATTCCGTCAATCGTGAGCCCTCAGCTCCCTCCAGTAGGCCAACCAGCCTCAGGTTCATGTGCCTGGACCTGTTCTCCATATCATCCAGTTTCGCCTTAAGGCCTTTATTCCTATCCCCAATAATCGCCATTTTGGCCTCCAGTGATGCGAGTCAGTTTATTGGGTTGAGATAATGCCTCCTCCACGCCTTTCAGCTTCTCCACCTGTGGTCCAGTTCAGCTGCTCCCTGACTGGGCCCAAAGGCTTCTGCACCACAGTTTTAAATGATGCCTTCAATTCCTGGTTATGCCTCTGAAAACGTTCACCCATCTCGCCACCGAATTTCTTTAACTCTTTGGCCATCACCCCTGCCATCATATCGAGGGTGATGGGCATGGCCGCTTTGATGAGTCCTTGCTTGGGCTCAGCGCCTGAAGTTTCGCACCTCTGCCCCTCTTGTATGTCGATTTCAACATCCCCGATTCCCAGCTGTTTGTTCTGCCGGACGTCCGAACCGATCGCAGAAATTCTTTTTGAAATGGACAGAAAAGCCTGAAGTATCGGAGCATGAGGGGGAAGAATCTGAAATGCAGCCGCTACTCCATGATGCCGCACCGGAAGTCCTTTTCTTTGCAACGTGACGCTGTACCTTAGTGGGTTTTGTTAGATGCAAGGAGCCGGCACAGTGGTTGGCACTGCTGCCTCACTGCGCTGAGGACCCAGGTTTGATCCCGGCTCCGGGTCACTGTCCGTGTGGAGTTTACACATTCTCCCCGTGTCTGCGTGGGTCTCACCCCCACAACCCAAAGATGTGCAGGGTAGGTGAATTGGCCACACTAAATTGCCCCTTAATTGGAAAAACAATTAATTGGGTACTTTAAATTTTTAAAAAAGATGTAAGGTGCATGATTCAAATAAAGTGTGTTCTTTTTTGCTCAATATTCTAAAAGTCAGTATTCTACATTGTCTCGTGCTGTACAGCCTTGAATTTGGGGCCCCTTTGGGGGCTACATGACAATTTCAAGGGGTCCGCCAGTGGCTCCCTGTCTCCACCAAACAGACATTTAAATTAAATTTAATGTTGATCCTCAAAGGTATCCAGGACGCAAGCGTACTCTTACCACTAACACTCAGCAATCACAAGGTATGACTTTAGTCCTCAGTTCCGGTCTCACGCAGGATGTCACATATCAGAAATCACCACATTGTCCCAACAGCTCATGGTCATTGGTCCAGAACCCATGTTGTCAAGAGACAGCATCCAGTTACAGCAGGAATACTTTATTCGGCCTGCTGGTAACTGCTAACATCATTGATCTGAACAGCACTCTGAACCACTGCAGTCTGCCAACCTCAATAGTCGTCGACCAACTTTAGCTACCATTCACCAACCAGTCGCACATCACCAACCACACAGTTACAAAATCTTGGTGGTATGCAGGCATTCCTTTCTGTTCACATTCCGTCTCTCCATGCCGTGGTGAAATGCATCACTGTAGTTACACAATGGGTTAATGTAAGTACACGTAGACTAGCTAGACACTAGAGGGAGCACCAGAGACATGACACACAGACACTCAACCAATAGGTCAGTAAGATGGGACATGACCAATGGGCATTCACGATACACACAGAGATGACACTACCACAGGGGGGCATTACACCAACCCATGTATAAAGGACACACACACATGATCTTCCTCTTTCCAGTGGAGACTCTCAGTGAGTACACAGGGTCGATTTAAAACACATCATACCCACCACGTGGATTGTAGCCGGCTGGTTCGTCAGTCTGAGTAGCTATAGAAGGATTAACAGTAGAGGCGAATCCAAGTAGGAGAATTGTAAATAGTTTAATAAACGTGTTGAAGTTATCTCCACGTCTGAACCTTCCTTTGTCAGAGTGAACATCAAGGAAGCAGCTTATGCTACGTCAAGAACATAACAAGACACGTGCCACTTCCTCCCTCTTCACATTCCATCTCTCTATGCCACTTCCTCCCTCTTCATATTCTCTCGCTTTCTTGTACTGTGCTGCATCAGCTCATTAACTGTCTCTGGCCTGCTCCTTGTAATTCACCAACCCAAAGAGGTTGCTACATCTGTACAAAGCACTGATTAGGCGCCATCTGGGACAGCACCTGAGGAAGAATTCTACTGTACATATTCCCTTGAACCAAGAGTCTTAAGGGATGATCTAATCAATGCGCTTAAGATGATTAAACGATTTGATGGGGTAGATACAAATAATTATTTCCTCTGGTTGGGGAGTCCAGAACAAAAAGCTATAGAAGCTAGATTAATTGAAACTGTCAAACCAAGACCGATAGATTATTAGGTATGGGTGTTAAGGGATAGGGAACAATCGTAGGTAAATGTAGTTGAATTAACTGGAAGATAGAACAGGCTGAATGGCCAACTACTGTTCATATGCTCCATCCCAGGACTTCATCAGCTCTTTCAGTGCATCAGGCTGACAGTTTTAAGGCACCCCTTGAAAAACTGCTTTGTGTGTTTTAGAAACACTAACAAATGCCCAGCTGTTTGATTAAGATCATAAATCCATCTTGTCATTCTGCTGATGAACATAAAGCACCTGAGGTTTGCTCCTGCAGTTTGCAATCTCAGTACAGCTGCCAGGTTAAATTACTGCTTTGTAGCCTGGTGCCTTCGATTAACTGATACCTGTGTTTTACAATGCCATGTTCCATTCGGTTTCCACATGCCTATATTTAACTGCCTCTACTATGCAATACCTGCATGAAACAAGCCACGGGTAGATTTTCAACATTTATTGAGACGCTAGAAAGAGATATGTGCTGAATAGTCACATGATTTCCACCGGCCAATTACACTGCTCAACAGCCACGCTGACAATTGGAATGAATGGCTATCTGGTTACTATTGATCTCAAGCGCAACTAGGAATGCGCAACAAAACGCTGGCCTTGCCAGCGACCCTCACATCCCGTCAAATAAGGTGACCCAAGAGGGCACTCCACAATTATTTTAACTTAGATCATTGCGTATGTTAACTGATTCCATCAAAGATTCTCTAAGCCGCCTCCCATTGAGCTGCTGGTAGAACAGATTTGTTCCCAGTTTGTTTTCCCCTGCCTCGCAAGGCAGCCAGATTGGTAACTATGATTGTAAATGCTCTCAGTGCATGTGTGTGCCTTTGACTTTCCCCCCACCCTCACTTAAATACTAAGCAGTATGGTTTCACTTTGTTTCCTTGCATCATTCTAACAAGGTGTACTTTACCTGGGAGAAGCTTCCCTAATTTATTTTCCCCTTGTATCAAATGAGCATCGCAGCCTTCTCATATCGGAAGGAGTTTGGCACAGATGAAAGTATCCCATGCAGTGGTGAGAGACATTGTCAGAGGTACTGTTTTTCGGTGGCGGTGTTAAACCAAACGTCAGCAGCTAGGAATCCTGATATCAGGACACCTTTTAAAAAGGGCACCCTAATCTAGGCAACACAGGGGGGTGGGGGGGGGGGGGGTGGCATGGTGGCACAGAGATTAGGACTGTTGCTTCACAGCACCAGGACCTGGGTTTGATTCCTGATTTGGGTCACTATGTGGAGTCTGCACATTCTCCCAGTGTCTGTGTGATTTCCTCCAGGCGCTCCGGTTTCCACCCGAATGACGTGCCTGTTAGGTGAACTGGACATTCCGAATTCTCCCTCTGTGTACCCGAATATGCGCCAGAGTGTGGCGACTGGGGGCTTTTCACAATGACTTCATTGCAGTGTTAATGTAAGCCTACTTGTGACACTAATAAAGATCATTATCAAACCAGCCCCTGCTCCCCTGCGTACACGGACCCCCACTATCCTCTTCCTTGGACATGTGGGACCCACTTCCCAAGGACCACCACCCAATGCACAAGTGGAACCCCCCCCCCCCCCCCCCGCAAATGGAGCTCCCCAGGGTGTCAGGGGCAATGGCAGGACTGCCTGGGCACGTGCATGTTCCCCCTGGGGGCTATACTTACCAGTGCTCCATTGGAGGTGTCCCTTCTCCTGGTTCCCATTTTTAAAAAACAATTGTAAACCTCAACGACGTGACGTGATGTCAGTGAGGGGGGAATTCCAAATGTGGGGGGCGATATGGTAGGAATGCTCGCTAATTATATTGCAATATTTTAAATGAAGTTCCCAGCCTTCCTGGGTGGGAACCTCATTATGTCACTGGCAGGGGGCGCGGGGCGGAGAATCGATCAAGGAGATCTCACCGGCGAGATTTGTGTTTTCCAAGTCTTGAGATATTTTGCTCCTGCATCACCTTTTGCACCTGCGGCATACGGGGGAGGGAGGGCACAAAATTTATATTTTTTCAAGACATGGCTCCTGAACGGATACGGGGTGAAGGGCTCAGGAGGATACATGGGGCCATAATGGGGTTGTGGTGTACGAAGGGGCATGGGGTTCATGGAGGGCGCATGGGTATGTGGGCTGGTGAGGGTTTGAGGGCCTAATATTGGGCTAATGTCCCAGGAAATGGAGGTTGGCTTCCCCACCACAGGCCTGTGTCCAGAGGCAATGGGGCCCAATTTAACCCCACCCTCGCCTCCCCAGAACAAAACTATGGCGGAAGGCGACAGATCTTCCAGGGAGATTTCCCGACTAGGCCTTCTTGCCTCCTCCATGAAAATTCTGCCGAACATTTCAGGTTAATTACCTTTTTGTCAGATTATTTTAACCTCTGGTTCACTTAAGTGGTCACAGCAATAACGATCAACAACCGACATCTAAATCAATCCTCTCTGAGCATCATTACAAATAATGGAAGGGCCTTTTCCTGGATTTCCTAAAGGCATTTGGAAAAATCTGCTAGTGTTTGTAAAGGTGGACTTTATGGATGCTACAATTTCACAGTCGCAATTTACTTCACTTAGCATTTTGAAATAGAACGTGAGAATCTTGAATGTCAGGAGGGAATTGGAATTTCCTAAATCAACACTGTACACTAGAAGCAACAGAACCCAGCACAAGGCCCAAGGATCCTAAAGGAGCAGCACTACAGTTCCATACGGAAACTGAAATATGGATATTAAAACCTGTCAGGTTTAAGGAGACAGCTGGCGGGATGGGCACCACCCTTGGGAGGAAGGACCTTTGAGACAGGGCCCCCTCTTTGAAGAAGGGCACCCCACAGTGAGGGCGAGACTGCTGAACCTAGCAGTGGTTAGTACAGCATTCAAGAAACATAACTCTTTGTTTCCACTACCCCTCGAAGTGAACTCCACATAGTTACAACCTCAGGCCGAGTGGCCTGACTCACAAAAGGCACTCGCAAGAGGAAAATCCAAGCGCTTGTGTTCGAAGAATTTGGACACAACTTCTTAAAATAAAAAGACTTAAGCTGGAGTGATCGATGCTGATAGGAAAAATGACAATGGGCGCAATTCAACTAAATGGGAACAAAGTCCCATAGCGAACACGTTGAGCTGCATGTTTCCCAGCACCAAGAAACACATGGCCAAACAATGCCACTCACATTAAATAAGGAGCCTCAGCCGGTAACGCCCGGCTGAGTCTGCACATAGCCCTGTTTTCTACACCAAGGAGCCCCACTCACTGAAATACCTCAGTGTAGCGAGAGATCGGGATGCCACATGGTCCTGGCTGAGACTAGATATACTCTCCGCCCGCTTTGCGACTTTGTACTGACTTGATGAAGAAACATTTCTGTTTGAATCCTTCTCAGGACTCCTCACATTGTAATATTAACCAATCTTTTATCCATGCTATATGGGGAGGGGATTGTGCACAGGTATTGTCACTGGACTAGTAATCCAGAGACCCAGGGTAATGCTCTGGGGACCTGGGTTCGAATCCCACCATGGCTGATGGTGAAATTTAAATTCACTAATAATCTGGAATCACTGTCAAAGATAAAAAATCTGTCATACTTAGCTTGTACAACCTACATGTGACTCCTGATGCACAGCAATGAGGTTGACACTTAAATCCCTCTGATATGGCAAGCTGCTCAGTTCAAGGGCAATTAGGGGTGGGCAATAAATGTTGGTCCAGCCTGTGATGCCAACATCCCATGAATGAATTTAAAAAGTATATTACAGCCTACATCATGTGCTCTCATCATGTGATGTGGCAACTTATCAAATGTCTTTTATGAAGCGAAGTAGACCCTTTATCCATAATGAATGTTACTTTGTCAAAACATTCAAACACAACTTTTCTTTCATAAAACCATGTTGTGATCACGTTGTGAGTTTCTAAGAATCCTGCTTATTAATAGATTCTACCACTTTCCCGATGGCAGTTGTGATGTTAGGCTAACTGGCCTTTGTTTCCTGCTTTTTACATTCATCCGTTCTTGAATTAAAAGGTGTAATCACAGGAGATAATCTTTGCTATTCCATGTGTAAATTATAGTCCATACTGACTGTAATTTGCCTGTTAATTCATGTTTCATTTACACTGATTCTGATTTGTGTTCCATTAAAAATGACCAAAAGTGAAATCATCTTGGCAATTTCTCAATTTAGAAGTCGTTTGGCAAATCTGGTTATTTAGTTTACGCTTCCCCATGGGATAGTAAAAACAAAATGCATTTATTGCAGTAAAGTGTTGCTAGGATTTCCAAAGGAACATATCAAAGAAAAACGGATACCAAACCAATGAAAATATTTGGACAAGTGGCGAAATGCTTGTTCAAAAGGAGCAGCACCTTAATGGAGAAAAGAGAGGTGGAGAGGCCAAGAGGGGTTTTGGGGAATATTCCAGAGTTTAAGTTGTAGATGGCTGACAATGGGGTGAAGTAAGTAGAGGATGCACAATAAGCCGTGTTGGAGGATCACAGACATCTTAGTGGATTGTAGAGCTAGAGAAGGTTATAAAGATAGGGAGGGGCATGAGGATTTGAACACAAAGGTGGGATTTTTAAATCAGATGGACCGGGATGGTTAGCGAGCACAAGCCTACTTGAGGAATTCTGCCCTCAGAAGTCAGATATTGAGTTATTTTTTAAATTATTTCATGGGATGTGGGTGGTGCTAGCGAGCACCAGTGTGTGTTGCCCATCCTTAATTGTCCTTGAACTGAGTAACTTGCTGGACCATTTCAGAGGGCAGTTAAGAGGCAACCGCGTTGATTGTGGATCTGGAGTCACATGTTGGCCAGAACAGGTAAGGATGGCAGATTTCCTTCCCTAAAGGACCAGATGGATTTTTTTGACAATCAACAATGGTTTCATGGTCATCATTAGACTTTTAAATGATTTTTTTTTTAAATTCAAATCTTCTGTGGTGCGATTTGGACCCAGGTCCCCAGAGCAGTACCTTAGATCTCTGGATTACCAGTCTAGTGACAATATTACTCTGTCATTGCCTCCCCAGCTAGTGACACAAAACAGCACAAACTGGTGCTCACAGTGTGTGGGGGTGATTTGGTTGTAACAAGCTGAGTACAGGAGAACGTGCGAGCACTGAGGAATGACCTCTCCTCTACTCAGCTTGTTACAACCAGGTTACCCCCAGTACACAAACATGCCACTTCCATTCTCCAACCTGTTCGGCATTAATTATAAAGAAGTGCACTTGCTTGAATAAATCATTAGAACTGATGTAAAAAATCATTGATCATGAACCACCTCCATCATCGCAGGACACCACAAGAGACAGAACCATTGGGCTTCAGTGCATTGACTGCTGCTCCAACTAATAATTTTAGCTCAAAGCTTCTAATGCAAAGGCTTTTGGTTGTGTGTCAAGACTATTACTCTTCCTGTCGAGTGCTGAAGTCTTTCATAAATTTCTCTTTGTTGCTGTGGGTGCAGTGCAGTGACCCACCCTTTGGTTGAATTACTATTTTACTTTTCAGAGCGCATGAGGAACTGGCTTTGTTATCCTGCCGAGCGATCTAAAGTCAGATGGGTCGTGCGCACATGGTAACTTCATTATTTGCCTTGATGTTCAGAAAGCTTTCACACTGATGAACCAAAGAAATGGCGTCAGAAAGGAGCAGCCTTAAATGTGGTTTTCCCAGGGCACTAACTGGACATGCCCATTTTTTTTAAGTATTAAAATGGCTAGGGGTGATCATTTCTTTTTCCTCCCATGTCAAGATTTCATGGGAATAATAAAAAAAAGTTTTGTTTCTCCAATCGTAATTGGATGTCATCACAATCAAACAGATGAATAATTTAGGAGGAGGAACTGAGACCATTCGGAGTCAGCAGACCAGTTGCATTTTGGGACTGGAGACAGCCATCTTAGAAGCGTGAAAGCGATAGAGCCACCGCCAAATGCAAAACAAAGGAGGGAAATCCTCTTTCACACACCTCATTCAGCCAACTGAAATATGGGATTACAGCAAGTAGGCTGTGAGACCTTCTCCCACCTCACCTGCTAGGGAGAAGCAAGGTGGAAAATAAATTGTAAATGGAGGGGCAAGGCAGAAGCACCAGTGACAGAGTGTGTTCGAAATAATAAATCTACTGGAAATTTCAGTTCTTACCTGCTTGCACTGCAATAATCAGAGCTGTATTTCCCTCTTTGTCTTGCCAGTTGACATCAAGGTGAGGACACTCGGCCAGGAGGAAAACAATGTCCATGAACCCCTGGTAACAAGCCACCATCAGTCCAGTCTGGAAACAGAATCCACGCAGCAGTTTTAGAGAGTTATGGGGAGCAAACATCAGAAACTATAAATAAACCAACACGTGCAAGGTTATGACATATGGATGAGCAGATATGAAAGAAGTGCCGATGAATAAGGCGGTTTGTTGCAGAAGTTAAACATTTGTAACCATTTACATAATCTCAATGGTTAACAGTTCACACAAAATTACAGCTGACTAGCAACGGTGAAGGGATCCAACATGGGTAAGATCACAAAATCTCCAAACAATGTCACTCTCAGCGACAAACAGACTCCTTAGTGTTAGCAAATAGACGATAAGAGAAGAAAGTGAAATGGAAAATGAAATGAAAATCGCTTATTGTCACGAGTAGGCTTCAATGAAGTTGCTGTGAAAAGCCCCTAGTCGCCACATACCGGCACCTGTCCGGGGAGGCTGGTACGGGAATCGAACCGTGCTGCTGGCCTACCTTGGTCTGCTTTAAAAGCCAGCGATTTAGCCAAGTGAGCTAAACCAGCTAAACCAGTGGGACTCAAATACAGCGTTTCATTCTGAGCACCAGTGACCAGGCCGAGGATCAGGGAGAAAAATCACAATAAGCAAAATCCCGCAGATGCTGGAAATCCAAAGCAGAACTGGGGAAGAGAGAAAAGGAAGTACTGTCAACACTCAACAGTCAGACGAGCATCCTTGGAGTGAGGGAGGGTAGGGTCAAACATTGGTCAGAAACAGGCGATGTCGTAGAACAACAGATGATAAAGAGGAACGGAGCCAGGAGAAAAGAAGCTAAGGGGAGATAAAAGAGATGCCATGGGGACAAGCAATTTGATGAAAGAACAGGTGGCAGTGCAAGACAAAGAAGGCAAAACAAACAAAATGTTCGGAAACAAAGGTTCTGCGGGGCTGGAACCTTGCGAATTCTGAATGGTGCAGTGGAAACCAAAAATATATCTCATCCCCATATCACTAGGAAAGTCTAAGATGGTTATCTGGGGCGGCATTCTTCCCTACCCGGCGTGACGGAGGGTCCCGGAGTAGGGGAGTGGCGCCAACCACTCAGGGGTTGCGCCTCCCCAAAGGTGGGGAATTCTCCCCACCTTTGGGGGCCAGCCCCGCGCCAGAAGCGGCGCAAAAAACCGGCGCCCCCGACAGCGGGGCTGGTCGAAAGGCTTTTGCCGGTCTGCGCATGCGCGATGTGTGGTTCTCTTCCGCTTCCGCCATGGCGAAGGCCGTGGCGGCCGCGGAAGAAAATAGTGCAGCCAGGGCACTGGCCCGGAGTCTGAGCCGGGGGCCCCGATCGCGGGCCAGGCCACCATGGGGGCACCCCCCGGCGTTCGATCGCCCCCGCCCCCCCAGGACCCCGGGGGCCTGCTCGCGCCGCTGAGCCCGCCGTTCCAGAGGTGGTTTAAACCTCGGCGGCGGGAGAGGCCTCCCAGCGGCGGGAGAATCACCGCAGGGGCCTCTCCGATCGGAGTGGCAAGATTCCGCCGCTGCCACTTCCCGGGTGGCGGAGAATCTCTACCACGGCGGGGACGGGATTTTAGGCGCCCCCCAGGCGATTCTCCGACCCTGCTGGGGGTCGGAGAATTTCGCCCCTGATTGTTCACCACCATGTTTGCCTCTGTTTCGTTGAGCGTTATTTTTAAAAAATGAGCAATCATCTTACTATTCGTTAAGCATAGCAGCACAAGGACTTCCGGTTGCGGCTATGCGGAGCTAACCCGCACGTTCGGCAGCTCCCGCTATTTAGGGACTTTTGGGCCGTTTCGAGGGCCCCAAACGGCGCTGCTTTTACGCAACCCGGTGGGGGAAGGTGTCTGGAAGAACTTGCCTCACACTATATGGTGCTCACCCAGAGTGGGACGAACAAAAAGGCTGCAGCAACTCCCCAAAAAAAACGGGGGAAGGAAAACAAAATGGCGGCCGGCGCAACACCCGAGGACTGGTGGAAGTGGGCACAGGAGCAACAGGCCTCGCTCCTACATTGTTTTGCTGAGCTGAAGGCTGAGTTGCTGGACTCCATGAATGCAACTACGAACAAGCTGCTTGGGACCCAGGCGGCCCAGGAGGAGTCTATTCGGAAGTTGCAGCAGCAGGCCATTGAAAGGGAGGAGGAGGCCATGGGCCTCGTGGGGAAAGTGGAGTTGCACGAGGCACTTCATAAAAAGTGGCAGGACCGCTTGGAGGAGCTGGACGTTCGCACGAGGCGAAATAATCTGAGGATCCTGGGCCTGGCGGAGGGGCTGGAGGGGTCGGATCTCCTGGCGTATGTGACCACGACGCTGAGCTCGTTGATGGGAGCGGGGTGCTTCCATTTGACCCTGGAGCTTGAGGGAGCGCACAGAGTGATGGTCAGGAGGCCCAAGGCAGGTGAGCCCCCGAGGGCAGTGCTGGTGCGGTTCCACCGATTCAGTGGCCAGGAGTGTGTGCTGCGCTGGGCCAAGAAAGAGAGGAGCAGTAAATGGGAGAATTCGGTAGTGAGGATCTACCAGGACTGGAGTGTGGAGGTGGCTAAGCGGCGGGCCGGGTTCAACCGGACGAAGGCGGTGCTTCATGCTAAGCAGGTCAGGTTTGGAATGCTGCAGCCTGCGCGCCTGTGGGTGACATACAAGGACCGGCACCATTACTTCGAGTCCCCGGAGGAGGCGTGGGCCTTTGTACAGGCGGAGAAGCTGGACTCGAACTAGGGCCTGGGGACATACTTTGGCCGTCGTTGTTTCCGCTGTGGCTGTTTTGTTTCAACTGTTTCAACTTTTTTAACTTCGACATGTGTGTTATGTATGCTAGTTTTCTGTTTGCTCTGTTTACGGGTGAGTTTGTTTGTTGGGCATGGTTGTAGGTTAGGTGGGGAGTGTTGGGGGTTTGTGTTTTATATGTTCTCTTCTGTACGGGGCTGGGGATTGAGGTAAAACTGGATTTTGGGGAACTGCGTCAGAAGGGTGGGGTGTGGCAGTGTGAAAGCGCGGGCTTTCCTCTGGTTTCCCGCGCTGCGGGGCAGGGGGGTGGAGCTTGCGGTGGGGGCAGGGCCTCTACGGTTCTTCTTACCCGCGCTGCAGCAATGCCAAGGAGGTGTGGCAAGAGGGGGATGACCCCATGCCGGGAGGGGATAGGTTTTGGCGGGAGCTGCCGGGGTCAGCAGAAGTCAGCTGACTCACGGAAGTACCATGGAGGGTGCGTCGCGGCTAAGAGGAGTCCTAGCCGGGGGGGGGGGAGATACCGGGTTGCTGCTGGAACGACTAGGAAGGAGCCGATGGGGGCCGGGGGGGGAAGAGGAGAGGCGTTATCGCAATGGGGAACGGGTCAAGCGGGGTGTGCTGGCCTGCGGCGAACATCTGCCAAGCTATGGCTAGTCGGCGGGGGAGGGGGCTGGGTTGCCCTCTGATCCAGCTGATTACCTGGAACGTGAGGGGGCTGAACGGGCCGGTTAAGAGAACCAGGGTGTTTTCCCATCTAAGGGGGTTGAAGGCGGACGTGGCTATGCTCCAGGAGACCCACCTGAAGGTGGCGGACCAGGTTCGTCTGAGAAGGGGTGGGTGGGGCAGGTTTATCATTCAGGATTGGACGCGAAGAACCGGGGGGGTGGCGATTCTGGTGGGGAAGAGGGTGGCGTTTGAGGCGGCTGAGGTGGTGTCGGACAAGGAGGGCAAATATATCATGGTGAAGGGTAGGCTGCAGGGAGAGGTGGTGGTGCTGGTGAACGTATATGCCCCGAATTGGGATGATGCTGGCTTCATGAGGCGATTGTTGGGCCGCATCCCGGACCTGGAGGCAGGGGACCTGATCATGGAGGGAGATTTTAACACAGTGCTGGATCCCACACTGGACTGGTCCAGTTCAAGGACGGGTAGGAGACCAGCGGCGGCCAAAGTGCTGAGGGGATACATGGACCAGATGGGAGGGGTGGATCCCTGGAGGTTTGGGAGACCGAGAGCGCGAAAGTATTCCTTTTTCTCTCACGTCCATAGGGTTTATTCCCGGATAAATTTTTTTGTCCTGAGCAGGGGACTGATTCCGAGGGTGCAGGATGCCGAGTACTCAGCCATAGCGATTTCGGACCATGCCCCGCACTGGGTTGATCTGGAGATGGGAGAGGCGCGGGACCAGCGCCCGCTCTGGCGCCTGGATGTGGGGATGCTGGCGGAGGAGGAGGTGTGTAAGATGGGTTCTGAGAAGCATTGAGGGGTATCTGGATACCAATGATACGGGGGAGGTCCAGGTGGGGATGGTCTGGGAGGCTCTGAAAGCAGTGATCCGGGGGGAGCTGATCTCCATCCGGGCCCACAGGGAAAGGAGGGAGAAGAAGGAGAGGGAGAGACTGGTAGGAGAGCTCCTGGAGGTGGACAGGAGATATGCGGAGGCACCGGAGGAAGGGTTGCGGGGAGAACGGCGCAGTTTGTAGGCCAATTTTGACTTGTTGACCACCAGAAAGGCGGAGACACAGTGGAGGAGGGCGCAGGGCGCGGTATATGAGTATGGCGAGAAGGCGAGCAGGATGTTGGCGCATCAGCTCCATAGGCGAGATGCGGCTAGGGAAATTGGTGGAGTGAAGGATGGGGGTGGAAATGTAGTGCAGAAGGGGACAGAAGTAAACGGGGTCTTTAGGGACTTTTACGAGGGATTGTACCGGTCGGAACCTCCGAGGAGGAGCGAGGGGATGGAGAGCTTCATGAACAGGCTATGTTTCCCAAGGGTTCAAGAGAGGCTGGTAGAGGGGCTGGGGGCGCTGATAGAGTTGGAGGAGCTAGTCAGGGGGATCGGCCAAATGCAGTCAGGTAAGGCCCCGGGGCCGGGAATTTTACAAAAAATATGCGGACCTGGTGGGTCCCCTGTTGGTGCGAACCTTCAATGAGGCATGGGAGGGGGGTGGGGGGCTTTGCCCCCGACGATGTCGCGGGCACTGATCTCTTTGATCCTGAAACGGGATAAGCACCCCTTGCAGTGCGGATCATATAGGCCTATCTCCCTCCACAACGTAGACGCTAAGCTGCTGGCGAAGATCCTGGCTACCAGGATAGAGGATTGTGTGCCAGAGGTAATTCACGAAGATCAGACAGGATTTGTCAAGGGGCGGCAGCTCAACACGAATGTGCGGAGACTGCTCAATGTTATCATGATGCCGGCAGTGGAGGGGGAGGTGGAGATAGTGGTGGGGCTGGATGCGGAGAAAGCGTTTGATAGAGTTGAGTGGGGGTACCTGTGGGAGGTGCTGGAGAGGTTTGGATTTGGGGAGGGATTCATCAAATGGGTGAGGCTGCTTTATGCGGCTCCGATGGCGAGTGTAGTCACAAATGGAAGGAGATCGGAGTATTTTAGGCTTTATCGTGGGACCAGGCAGGGGTGTCCCCTGTCCCCCCTGCTCTTTGCACTGGCGATTGAACCGCTGGCCATGGCGTTGAGGGAGTCAGGGAAATGGAGGGGTCTGGTGCGGGGTGGGGAGGAGCACCGGGTTTCGCTGTATGCGGATGACCTGCTGTTATATGTGGCGGACCCAGAGGGGGGAATGCCGGGGGTTATGGAGCTTTTAACGGAATTTGGGGGCTTCTCGGGCTATAAGCTAAATTTAGGAAAGAGCGAGGTTTTGTAGTGCACCCGGGGGATCAAGAGGAGGGAATTGGGAGGCTCCCTTTCAGGAGGGCAGTGAAGAGTTTCAGGTACCTGGGGGTGCAGGTGGCCAGGAGTTGGGGGGCTCTCCATAAGCTTAACTTCACCAGACTAGTGGAACAGATGGAGGAGGAATTTAAAAGGTGGGACATGGTGCCGCTATCGCTGGCGGGCAGAGTGCAATCCGTCAATCTGACGGTTCTCCCGAGGTTCTTGTTCCTCTTCCAGTGCTTGCCCATCTTTATCCCTAGGGCCTTTTTAAAAGGGTAACCAGCAGCATCATGGGATTTGTTTGGGCGCATGGCACCCCGAGGGTGAAGCGGGTCTTCTTGGAGCGGGGTAGAGATGGGGGGGGGGGGCTGGTGTTGCCCAATCTCTCGGGGTACTACTGGGCGGCCAACGTGTCGATGGTGCGCAAGTGGGTGATGGAGGGGGAGGGGGCAGCATGGAAACGGACGGAGAGAGCATCCTGTGGGGATACAAGCCTGCGGGCCCTGGTAACGGCGCCGTGGCCGCTCCCTCCCACAAGGTATACCACGAGTCCGGTGGTGGCGGCTACCCTCAAGATTTGGGGGCAGTGGAGGCGACATAGGGGAGAAATGGGGGGCTCGATGGAGGCTCCGTTAAGGGGGAACCATAGGTTCGTCCTGGGGAACATGGTTGGGGGATTTCAGGGATGGTACAGAGCGGGCATTAGACAGCTGAGGGACCTGTTTATCGACGGAAGGTTTGCGAGCCTGGGGGAGTTGGAGGAGAAATTTGGGCTCCCTCCGGGAAACATGTTTAGATATCTGCAGGTAAAGGCATTTGCTAGGCGGCAGGTGGAGGGATTCCCTTTGCTTCCCGCGAGGGGGGTGAGTGACAGGGTGCTTTCGGGGGTCTGGGTCGGGGAGGGGAAGATATCCGATATCTACAAGCTTATGCAGGAGGTGGAAGAGGCGTCAGTAGAGGAGCTGAAAATGAAGTGGGAGGGGGAACTTAGGGAACAGATCGAAGACGGGACATGGGCTGATGCCCTGGAGAGGGTAAATTCTTCCTCCTCGTGTGCGCGGCTTAGCCTCATTCAATTCAAGGTGCTGCATAGGGCCCACATGACTGGGACGAGGATGAGTAGGTTCTTTGGGGGTGAGGACAGGTGTGTCAGGTGCTCGGGGAGTCCAGCGAACCATGCCCATATGTTCTGGGCATGCCCGGCACTGGAGGAGTTCTGGAAGGGGGTGGCGAGGACGGTGTCAAGGGTGGTGGGATCCAGGGTCAAGCCAGGATGGGGACTCGCGATCTTTGGGGTTGGGGTAGAGCTGGGAGTGCAGGAGGCGAAAGAGGCCGGTGTGCTGGCCTTTGCGTCCCTAGTAGCCCGGCGAAGGATTTTGCTACAGTGGAAGGACGCGAGGCCCCCAAGCGTGGAGACCTGGATCAATGACATGGCGGGTTTCATTAAACTAGAGAAGGTCAAATTTGCCCTGAGAGGATCGGTACAAGGGTTCTTTCAGCAGTGGCAACCTTTCCTCGACTTTCTGGCTCAACGATAGGGTACTGGGACAGTAGCAGCAGCAACCCGGGGTGGTGGGGGGGGGACGATGACTATGTTTGTTTATTTTATTTAAATTTGATTTATTTAATTTTAATTTATAGTTGGGGGGGGGCATGGGGAGTGTGATACATGTGATGTTACGGGTTGGGGGGATTTGTGGGTGTTATGGGCAGTTAGTTGCATATTATTACTTGTTGTTATATTTTTATATTTTCTGTAAAAAATACCAATAAAAATTATTTTTTTTAAAAAGCATAGCAGCACAATAGTTATGGTGGCTTTAATGGCACAGCTTAGGTCATTCCTATTAGGCTCGCAGCATTTGCACCTTTGTCCGTAACAAGTGGATCAATACCTCCCTGATAGCAGCACGGTAGCATTGTGGATAGCACAATTGCTTCACAGCTCCAGGGTCCCAGGTTCGAT
Organism: Scyliorhinus canicula; assembly: GCF_902713615.1. Lineage (NCBI taxonomy): Eukaryota > Metazoa > Chordata > Chondrichthyes > Carcharhiniformes > Scyliorhinidae > Scyliorhinus > Scyliorhinus canicula. Next base: position 32,489,932 of record NC_052150.1, on the reverse strand, counting down.
TCCGGTTTGGGTCACTGTCTGTGCGGAGTCTGCACATCCTCTACGTGGGTTTCCTCCGGGTGCTCCGGTTTCCTCCCACAGTCAAAGATGTGCAGGTTAGGTGGATTGGCCTTGATAAATTGCCCTTAGTGTCCAAAATTGCCCTTAGTGTTGGGTGGGGTTACTGGGTTATGGGGATACGGTGGAGGTGTTGACCTTGGGTAGGGTGCTCTTTCCAAAATCGGTGCAGACTCGATGGGCTGAATGGCCTCCTTCTGCATTGTAAATTCTATAATATCTATGATAGATACTTTGCACAGGTCAAACTTATAGCAAACACTCGCGTTCAGAATAGATGACTAAAGTTCATTAGTCAGAGGGTTCCAGCAAAGCAACTGTGACATTGCAATGCAGATTCCTCCTGCTGGTAAATTTTTATTATGTAATATTAAAGGAGAGTCCATTGTGCTTCTGCATGTGCTAGTAGAAACGTGGCCGGAAAAGCTTTAAACCGCTGGATGTTCCTAATTATTTATTGTAAACATTCCCAGCTCTTCCACCATTGCGTAGGCAGATCTAAACAATGAGAATTTTGGACAAAGACAGATTATTTGATGAGAGATCATTCTCAGGGGTCCCTTCAAATCCATGCTGCCTCTCTGTGGATCAATCCAGTCACTCCCATTCCGCCGCTCTATCCCCGTAGCCGTGCAAGTCTATGGGCGCGATTCTCCGCCCCCCACGCCGGGTGGGAGAATAGCGGGAGGGCCTCCCGACATTTTTCACGCCCTCCTGCTATTCTCCCCCCCTCCACGCCCGACCCACGCCACGAATCGCCGCCTTTTAACTACAGATTTTTGAACTACAATGGAATCAAGAGTTATTGAGGGTGGGTGGGGGCAGGCAGGAAGGTGGAGTTAAAGCCACAATAGATCAGCTGTGATCTTATTGAATGGCACAGCAGGTTCGATGGGCCGAATGGTCTACTCCTGCTCCTATTTCTGATGATCCTCTGATCTATTACAGAAACCTGGCAGTTAATATTTTAATTGAGGATGTTTTGAGCACTCACGGCTGCACCCTTCTCTTGTCATCCCCCCCCCCCCCCCCCCCCCCCCCGGCCAGACCCTGCTGCTACCAGCATGACACATATTAACACGTGAACGGGGTTTTTTTGACATCAGCCTTGTTGATCGCCGCTTCGGATTCCCAACTGAAGGGGCTTTCTGGCAGCAGGCATGGTTTCAGAATCTGACTCATTTACTTTATTGTTTGTCTTTTTCTGTTATTCAACGGGTGCATGCTAAAACAGGAGAATGTCAGTCAAAAGTTACCGCTTCCAGTCAAATCCTAAATAGACCAGATTCGAGAATTGCAAATTTCACAACAGGAAATGATTGTTTGGAGGAGGAAAACCCCGAACAAAATAACAGAAAAGTAAAAAATATCTGAAGATCATTGAGTGGGGGAGGGGGTATTTATAGTTTTCATAATAACAATAACAATATAAACATTGTACGCTGACACATTCCTCACACAGGACCCGCCCACAAACCCGTCTCTGGGCAGAACTCCCCCCCACGCCGGGTGGGAGAATCGTTGGGGCGCCGCACGAGTCCCGCCATGCCGCCCCGGCACCCGCACGCAATTCTCCCACCCCCCCCCCCCAAACCGGTGCGCGAGATTCATGGCTGGCCGCTGGGAGAATCACCACTCCCCGTTTGTAATGGGCGAGCGGCGATTCTCCGGCCCGGATGGGCCGAGCGGCCGGCCCGAAACGATGGGTTCCCTTTGGCACCGTCCACACCTGGTCGCTGCCGGTGGGAACAGCGTGGGAACGCTGGGGGGGGGGGGGGGGGGGGGCGGCCCTGGGGGGAGGGGGGGGAGATCCAGCACCAGGGGGGCCTCAAAAGGGGTCTGGCCCGCGATCGGTGCCCACCGATCGGCGGGTCGGCCTCTCTGAAGGAGGAACTCCTTTCCTCCGCCGCCCCGCAAGATCCATCCGACATTTCTTGCGGGGCAGCCAGCGGGGAGGACGGCAACCGCGCATGCGCGGGTGACGTCATTTATGCAGCACCGGCCGAGTAATTTACATGCCCCGCATTTATGTGGCACCAAGGCCCGGCGCACATAAATGATGTGGCGCTGCTCCTAGCCCCCCGGGCGTAGGAGAATAGGGGGCGAGGAGCGGCCTCCGACGCCGGAGTGAAACACTCCAGTTTTCACTCCGGCATCGGGACTTAGTCGCCCGATGGGAGAATTTCGCCCTCTATCTCTCCCCCTAGCTCAACTTCCCACTTGCCCTTTAGCTCCTCCATCTGAGTTTCCTCCGACTCCATAAGCTCTTTGTAGATATCAAAAAAGGCTGGAGTGGGCAGATCAGCCATGTGGGCAGAATGCTGAATGGCAGCTGAATGGTGGAACAGGCATGAGAGGCTCCTATGTTCGACAACACATCTGGAGTGAGTGTGAATTCTGGGAACATCTGCACACCCCACAGCAGAGGCCACCTGGCACATAACAGTATGGATATATATCAAAGAATGAACTCTCTCCCAGTTCGACACACATTGCCTACATCTCCCCTTCCCCCATACACAGGCCGCCATGGAAGGTGGTGAACCCATTTGCCATACGCTTTAATATCATTAGCGGGCTTCCCTGTTGTATTGCCCCCCCACACACACACATTAGGATTTCGCCCCACCCTCCCTCCGCTGCTGATGGGACGTCGCATCAGCGAGGTTAACAACAGGTGCTGACAAATGGAGACCTGGTGAAGCGAACCCTCCAGGGGCGCACAGGTATATCCAGCCCCCAGTGGGAGAGGGTCATGCCCGTGCAATGACCCCTGGTACTGCCCCCGACTAAGTGTCAAAAAATATGGCGGGATAGGGACTGCACGGTGGCGCAATGGTTAGCACTGCTGTCTCACGGCACCGAGGTCCCAGATTCGATCCCGGCTCTGGGTCACTGTCCGTTTGCACATTCTCCATGTGTTTGCATGGGTTTTGCCCCACAACCTAAAGATGTGCAGGGTAGGTGAATTGGCCACACTAAATTGCCCCTTAATTGGCAAAAATGAATTGGGCACTCTAAATTTTTTTTTAAAAATATGGCGGGAAAAGCCGGCAGTGCGGCCAGTGAGTCACGCCCTTCTTTTCCCACCCGAGGTGACACCATCGAAAAATTAATAAAATCCGCCCACAGTATATCAATGTGTCACTCACAACGCCGTGCGTGTCTCCCCCCCCCCGCCCCCCCAACCACCACCCAACCCACCGATCCAATGTTGGGATGCAGAAACAGGGGTAACTGGGTTCAGCATTAGTCACCATTTCCAGGAGCACAGTTAATGTCAGATTATTTCTCCTACCATGTGATTGGCTGCAGGGGATTTTATTTATTTCCATGAAGCCTTTCTGTTACGGCATGTATTGTTCATTGTATCAGTATTGATTGCCCGGACATGAATGTCACTGCTGTTATTGTGAAAACACTCAATAAACTGAATCAAATGTCTGCCTGCTATTCTGACACAGGTGGCAACCACACAGACAACTTTGCCTGGTTCCTAGGCGCAAGATATTCATTTGGCACCTGAAGTGCCTTTCTGAGATGTCCTGGTGAGATTACTAAAACGCTACTGCGGCTAATGTAGGCATTCTCGTTTCCCAGCCCCCAGCAGATTTGGTGGGGCTGTCCCGCCTGAGATCACACTCATGAAGCGGTGGCTTCTGGGCACAGTAAAACCTTTGTCTGCACCACATGCTGCTCTAAGCTATATAACAATGTAACTCAGAATTCATTAAACCAACTGCACAGTATCTCTCTCTCCAACTGAATCCGAGAGGAAGGAAGGATGAAAACAAAATTGTTCAGGTTCATGGTCTCTGTTTTTCCCTCTAAATTTAAAGTATCCAATTCATTTTTTTTACCAATTAAAGGGCAATTTAGCATGGCCAATCCACCTACCCTGCATATCTTTGGTTTGTTGGGGGTGAAACCCATGCAGACACAGGGGGCCGGATTCTCCGTTCCCCGACGCCGATTTTGTAATCTGCGATCCGGCGGAAAATCCCTTTTTACGATGAATCGGGGGCGGCGCCTGTTTTCGCATGCTCCGCCCCCTCCAAAATATCATCGTCAAGGCGCACGCCGTTGGGACAGCCTCAGGACGTCACCTGAAGGCCCTCCCTCGATGCTCCGCCCCCTGATGGGCTGAGTTCCTTAATGCGCGGTTGACCCGTCTCAGCGGTCGGCATGTCCTCCACTCTGACGGACTCCGAACTTGTTGGCGGGCAGCTGGTGCAGCACGAACTCTTCCTATTGGGCAGCATGCAGGGGACACTGCTGCTGAGGAGAGAGTTTGGTGCTGTTTCTGGGTCTCTCTGACTCCCTAAAGTGAATGGCATCATGTTGAAACCAAATTCAGGCCACTCCGTGAAAGGAATGAGAATTGAAGAACAAAGGAAACTCTCATGTCTTCACTGTGTGTCCCAGAGCACCGCACACTCAATCAATTACTTGACCTCCAAGTAGCATTACAGGACATAAATTTAAAGATGTAAAAATATTCTTATTCCGGCAGGCTCAGACCTGCTACCTTCCAGTGACTGAATCAGTGGTCATTGTTTCTGTGACCACTGAAACTATAAGCAATCATAGTCTGTCTGCCGCTCCTGGGACTTCACCCATGACATCTCTCCACTGTTGACGATTGAATTATAAATCCAATAAGCCGTCAGGCCTTGGGTCGTAAAATCAATAATAGCCTTTGGCTTACTCAATGCTGCACTATTTTACCTTCAAATGGCACCGCAGCATAATTTGCAGTGTTCTCTCTACCAGATGAAATAGCTCTCAGTTGATTTAAGGCATTTAGTGCAAATGAGTGCTTGAGGTGACAAATGAGAGAGAGAAATAAAAGAGAGAAAGAGGTAGCTCACGTGTAGGTAGGTAGGCTCTATTTAATGAGAATTGAATAGTCATGAAAATGATGTGCACTGGTAGGGATGGTACTATTGGTCAACGGACTCTGAAATTGTCTGAAGTCACCTCTTTGCTGCGGCAACATTGATATTAAACTGGGAACGTCAAAGGACGAGAAAAGTGGTCCTCACGGTAACCACGCTGATAAATCGTAATTGCCAGAAGCATTTCTGCCGGGTAGCCAACACAACATTACACAGGTCAGTGAAATTGTTCAGTCTCATAGGCCAGTTTCTGGTAAGTGGGAGATCTGAGCCCTTCATCAGCCAAGATGGTGATCAACCAGCGAGTCTGCGGCAGAAAGATTCAGGAAGCACACGGTGCTTATGAAACATTACACTTGTGCCTGTTAACCACTTTGCACTGCTAGGATATTCCTTCGCTGGTTGTTTCTTGGGAATGGTTAACTTGGTGTCAAAGGGAATGGGGTGACTGGTTCAGCTTTTGCTCATCTGACCAGTTGGAAATCTGCTAAATAAGTTAAGCTAAATTAGTTACCAGCTTTACCGGGGAAGGGGGGTCATTAACTATTTTTAAAGCAAAGGCAGATATATACTTGATTGCCAAGAGAATTGGGGTTAGGCAGGAGAGTGGAGGTGAGGCCAGAATCAGATCAACCCATGATCTTACTGAATGACGGAGCAGGCTCAGGGGGGCTAAATGGCCAACTCCTGCTCCTAGCCAAGTGCCTGAGTACCTCTTTAGCATCGTGCAATAAGGCCAGATTCCTACACAGTCAGATTGTGGATTATTTTGTATCCTACGGGTTCTGTGAATTCATGTTATAGCAACTCAATTCTTCGAAATTTAAACTTTGCACAATACGGGATGGTTGGGACCGACAGTCATCATTGATTTAAAAGTTTTAAAATTTGTGAACTGTGATTATTGAATGGATAGAGAGACTTCCGGTAGCGGCAATGACCAGCTGAGCCGCACGTTCGGAGGCTCCCGAAAAAAACGGACTTCGGGGCTTTTTTAAAGGCCCCCAACGGAGATTGAGAGGCAAATCCCGACGGGGGAAGAGACCAGGAGTCGCCCCAGACGTCCCATGGTGCAGACCAGGAGCGGAGCAGGGAGAGAATCGGGAGGAAAAACTCTTGAAAAAAATCGGGACCCGAAGGACAAAATGGCGGCCGGCGAAAGTTTTGAAGAACTGAAGAAGTGGGTCCAGGAGCAGCAGACGACTCTGCTGCGCTGCTTCCAGGATCTGAAAGTGGAGCCTCTGGAGTCCATCAAGGTAACCAACAGGAAACTGATGGAGACCCAGACGGCCCAGGGGGTTGCGATCCGGGAGCTGCAGCAGCAGGCCGCCGAACGGGAGGACGAGGTCGTGGCCGTGGTGGGGAAGGTGGAGGTGCACGAGGCGCTCCATAAAAGATGGCAGGAGCGGTTCGAGGAGTTGGACAACCGGTCGAGGAGGAAGAATTTACGGATCCTGGGCCTCACGGAGGGGCTGGAGGGGTCGGACCTAGCGGCCTATGTGGTGATGATGCTGAACACGCTAATGGGGGCTGGGTCCTTCCAGGGGCCCCTGGAGTTGGAGGAGGCCCACAGAATTCTGGCTAGGAGGCCCAAGCCGAACGAGCCGCCGCGGGCGGTGTTGGTGAGGTTCCACCGGTTCGTGGATTGTGAGTGTGTGCTCCGGTGGGCCAAGAAGGAGCGGAGCAGCAAATGGGAGAACATGGAGGTGCGGATCTTCCAGGACTGGAGTGCGGAGGTGGCGAGGCGGAGGGCCGGGTTTAACCGGACGAAGGCGGTGCTCCACAGACGGAAGGTGAAGTTTGGAATGCTGCAGCCGGCGCGTCTGTGGGTCACCTACAAGGATCGGCACCACTATTTTGAGTCCCCGGAGGAGGCGTGGGCCTTCGTGCAGGCCGAGAAACTGGACTCAAACTGAGGGTCCCCCGGATGGGGGATGCTGTAGAATACTGTATTTATTTATACTGTATGTGTATTTACGGGGTTTAGGGTATGATGTGGGGTGGCCGTAGGGTGGGTGGGGTGATGCCGTACGGGTGTTTTCTTTATGGGTTTTCTAGCAGGGGTTGGGTGGACGTGTTTGGACTGAGGGGCAAACGGGGTGTTTGGGGAGCTGGTGGGGGGGACTGACAATGGGAGTGGCCCTGGAGGAGGTGGGGCCCGGCAGGGCGAAAGCGCGGGCTTTCTGCGGGGTCCCCGCGCTGGGAGAGGGAGGGGGCAGGGTTTTCTTTTCCCGCGCAGGAGCGGGGGAGGGTGGACTGGTTGATGTGCACTATGGAGGAGGGGCAGTCCCACGTTGGGAGGAGCCGAAAGTAGGGCGGGAGCCGCCGGGGTCAGCAGAAGATAGCTGGCTCACGGGTGTTCTGTAGAGGGGGGCGCGGCTAGGAGGGGTCCTAGCCTGGGGGGGGAGGGGAGGGGGGGGTTACCGGGTTGCTGCTGAAACGGTCAGGAAGGAGCAGGAGGACGCAGGGGGTGCTGGAGGGGGGGAGGTGCCGCTGTGGGAAACTGGCAGAGCGTGGGACGCTGGCCGGGGGTGGGCAAGGGATGGGGTATGGCTAATCGGCAGGGGAAGGGGGCAGGGAGCCCTCGGATCCGGCTGATAACCTGGAACGTGAGGGAGCTGGATGGGCCGGTCAAAAGGGCCCAAGTAGTTGCGCACCTGAAGGGACTGAAGGCGGATGTGGCCATGCTCCAGGAGACACACCTGAGAGTGGTGGACCAGGTCCGGCTGAGAAAGGGGTGGGTGGGCCAGGTATTCCACTCAGGGCTGGATGAGAAGAGTAAGGGGGTGGCGATCCTGGAGGGGAAGAAGGTGTCGTTTGAGGCGTTGAAGGTGGTGGCTGACAGTGGCGGGAGATATGTGATGGTGAGTGGCAAGCTGCAGGGGGAGCGGGTAGTGTTGGTGAATGTTTATGCCCCAAATTGGGACGATGCGGGGTTCAAGCGGCGTATGCTGGACCGCATCCCGGACCTGGAGGTGGGGGGCCTGATCATGGGGGGAGACTTTAACACTGTGCTGGATCCCCCATTGGATCGATCCAAGTCCCGGACGGGTAGGAGGTCGGCGGCGGCTAAGGTGTTGAGGAGATTTATGGACCAGATGGGGGGGGTGGACCCTTGGAGGTTTGTGAGGCCAAGGGCCAGGGAATACTCGTTTTTCTCCCATGTACATAAGGCCTACTCGAGGATTGATTTTTTTGTCCTGAGCAGGGGACTGGTGTCGAGGGTGGAGGAAGTGGAATACTCCGCCACTGCCATTTCAGATCATGCCCCGCACTGGATGGACCTCGGGCTGGGGGAAGAGAGGGACCAACGTCCGCTCTGGCGCATGGAGGAGGTGGCCGGGAGGGTCCGGGGGTGTATTGAGAGATACCTCGAGGCCAATGATAACGGGGAGGTTCGGGTGGGGACGGTCTGGGAGGCATTGAAGGCGGTGATGAGGGTGGAATTGATCTCCATCCGAACCCATAGGGAGAGGGGGGAGCAGAGGGAGAGGGAGAGACTGATAGGGGAGATGGTGCAGGTGGATAGGAGATATGCGGAGGCCCCAGAGGAGGGATTGCTGGGGGAGAGGCGTAGCCTTCAGGCCAGATTTGACCTACTGACGACCAGAAAGGCGGAAGCCCAGTGGAGGAAAGCACAGGGGGCGGTGTATGAACACGGGGAGAAGGCGAGCAGGATGCTGGCGCACCAGCTCCGGAAGCGAGACACGGCCAGGGAGATTGGGGGAGTGAGGGATAGCGGCGGGAAGGTGGTGCGGAGGGGGGTAGATGTCAATGGGGTCTTCAGGGACTTTTATGGGGAACTGTACCGGTCTGAGCCCCCGGTGGAGGAGGGTGGAATGGGGCGCTTCCTGGACAGGTTGCGTTTCCCGAGGGTGGAAGAGGAGCGGGTGGAGGGACTAGGGGCGCCGATCGAGTTGGAGGAGGTTGTCAAAGGGATAGGGAGCATGCAGTCGGGGAAGGCGCCGGGGCCGGACAGGTTTCCGGCGAAATTCTATAAGTATTTGGACCTGTTGGGCCCCCTGTTGGTCCGGACCTTTAACGAGGCAAGGGAGGGGGAGGCTTTGCCCCCAACTATGTCGCAGGAGCTGATTTCCTTGATCCTGAAGCGGGACAAGGACCCTCTGCAGTGTGGATCATATAGGCCGATTTCGTTGCTGAACGCCGATGCTAAGCTGCTGGCAAAGATTTTGGCCGCTAGAATAGAGGATTGTGTGCCGGGGGTCATACATGAGGACCAGACGGGGTTTGTGAAGGGAAGGCAGCTGAACACAAATGTGCGAAGTCTCCTCAATGTCATTATGATGCCAGCGGTGGAAGGGGAGGCGGAGATAGTGGTGGCGTTGGACGCGGAGAACGCCTTCGATAGGGTGGAGTGGGAGTACTTGTGGGAGGTGTTGGAGAGGTTTGGGTTTGGGGAGGGATTTATTCGGTGGGTAAGGCTGCTCTACGAGGCCCCGATGGCAAGTGTAGCCACGAATAGGAGGAGGTCGGAGTACTTTCGGCTGCATCGGGGGACGAGACAGGGGTGCCCCCTGTCCCCCTTGCTCTTCGCGTTGGCAATTGAGCCCCTGGCCATGGCATTGAGGGAGTCAGGGAACTGGAGGGGCCTGGTGCGGGGGGGGGGGGAGGAGCATCGAGTGTCACTGTACGCAGACGACCTGCTGCTGTATGTGGCAGACCCGGTGGGGGGGATGCCGGAGGTGATGAGGATTCTTAGGGAATTCGGGGGTTTCTCGGGGTATAAGTTGAACCTGGGCAAGAGCGAGGTGTTTGTGGTGCATCCGGGGGATCAAGAGGAGGGGATTGGTAGGCTCCCACTGAAGCAGGCAGGGAAGAGCTTCAGGTACCTAGGGGTCCAGGTGGCTGGGAGTTGGGGGGCCCTGCACAAGCTCAACCTCACAAGGTTGGTGGAGCAGATGGAGGAGGAGTTTAAGAGGTGGGATATGTTACCGCTGTCACTGGCGGGGAGGGTGCAGTCCGTCAAGATGACGGTGCTCCCGAGGTTTTTGTTCTTGTTCCAGTGCCTCCCCATCTTTATCCCAAAGGCCTTTTTCAGGAGGGTCAACAGCAGTATCACGGGATTTGTGTGGGCGCATGGGACTCCAAGGGTTCGAAGAGTGTTCCTGGAACGAGGCAGGGATAGGGGGGGGGCTGGCGTCGCCCAACCTCTGTGGGTACTACTGGGCGGCCAACGCAGCGATGGTGCGTAAGTGGGTAATGGGCGAGGAGGGGGCAGCGTGGAAGAGGATGGAGGCGGCGTCTTGTGTGGGCACGAGCTTGGAAGCGCTAGTAACGGCGCCGTTGCCACTCCCTCCAACGAGGTAGACCACGAGCCCGGTGGTGGCGGCTACCCTCAAAATTTGGGGGCAATGGAGACGGCACAGAGGAGAAATGGGGGGCTCGATGGAGGCCCCGATACGGGGGAACCATCGGTTTGTCCCAGGGAGCATTGATGGTGGATTCCGGGGCTGGCACAGGGCAGGGGTTAGGAGGTTGAGGGACCTGTTTGTGGAGGGGAGGTTCGCGAGCTTGGGGGAGTTAGAGGGGAAGTTTGGGCTCCCCCCCGGGGAACATGTTTAGGTACATCCAGGTGAGGGCGTTTGCCAGGCAGCAGGTAGAGGGGTTCCCCTTGCTGCCTCCAAGGGGGGTGCGGGATAGGGTGCTCTCGGGGGTGTGGGTCAGAGGAGGGAGGATCTCGGACATATACCGGGTGATGCAGGAGGTAGACGAGGCCTCGGTGGAGGAACTGAAGGGTAAATGGGAAGAGGAGCTGGGTGAGGAGATTGAGGAGGGGACATGGGCGGATGCCCTGGAGAGAGTGAATTCCTCCTCTTCCTGTGCGAGGCTTAGCCTCATACAGTTCAAGGTGCTGCATAGGGCTCACATGACCGGGACGAGGATGAGTAGGTTTTTCGGGGGCGAATTCAGGTGTGCTAGGTGCTCGGGGAGCCCAGCGAACCACGCCCATATGTTTTGGGCGTGCCCAGCGTTGGGGGAGTTTTGGAAGGGGGTAGCAAAGACGGTGTCAAGGGTGGTGGGATCCAGGGTCGAGCCAGGCTGGGGACTCGCAATTTTTGGGGTGGCAGTGGAGCCGGGAGTGCAGGAGGCGATAGAGGCCGGGGTCCTGGCCTTTGCGTCCCTAGTAGCCCGGCGGAGGATCTTGCTCCAGTGGAAAAAAATTGAATGGATAGATATGGGGCTGGATTCTCCGTAGCCCGACGCTGAAATCGTGATCGCCGATCGGGCGTAGAATGGATTCCGACACCGGAATCGTGGCGGCGCCGGTTTGACTCCGGTCCGCCATGCTCCGCCCCTCCAAAATGGTGTCATCGTGAAGCTCAGTGCACGCCATTTCAGCGCAGTTGGCGCGTCATCAGCCAGCCCACCTGTGATGCTCTGCCCCACCGGCCGGAATCCATGCCGCAGGCTGGGGGGAGGGTTCTGCTCGGGCTGTGGGGACTGGTGGGCAGAGCCAGGGGGTGGGCTGTTGGGACGTGATTGACGGGTTAGGTTTCGCACACGGGGCATGGCACCCACGGTCAGCAGCTGTGCTCTGGCCGTTTTCGGCTCGACCCATGGGACTCACTCGACGTTGGTGCTAGCCCCTCACCAATACTGCAATCGGTGAGGTGTCGGCACCAAATTTTCTGTCGTGAAAATCCACACATACTATCTTGGCGTCAGCGCTTGGTTTCCAGAACGGAGAATCCAGCCCATGATGTACAATTTCTCCTGATACAAAGCCTCAGTTACCCAGAATGCATATTGGGTGCAATACTTGCTGCCAGTGTGACACTCCACACCAACAGCGGAAACCTGTAACATCTGACCCTGGAACTAGCTCGTGACGGTGACAGCGGTTAAACCATTCTTTTCTGTACCCAATTGCTCCATCTCATCTGCACATCAGTGGGAAGAGGTCACACTTCAACGCTGACCAAATGATAATGTTCTGTGTATGCTTCCTCCTCTCTGTTTAGGTATCAGTCGTGGCTTTGTACAAACATATTTGCCTTGAAGTCAAAAGGTTGTGCATTAAACTCCAGTGACCCAGGCACAAAATCCAGGCTGGCAAACCAATACAGTACCAAGGGAATGTTGCACTGTCAAAGGTACTGGGCGGGATTCTCTCAGCCCGGGGCCAGGCTGGAGAATCTCAGCAACCAGCGTGAATCGCGCCACGCTGCCCTGACGCAATTCTCCACAGAGCGGAGAATAGGTATCATTGGTGCCAACGCAGTCGGCACGGCGCCGGCCGGGGGCCGCTCTATAGCCCCCCCCCCCCGGCGATTCTCGGCTCGTGATGGGCCGAACGGCCAACGCTAAAAACCCGAGTCCCGTCGGCGCCGTTCACACCTGCCCTCAGCCGGCGGGAACTCGGCATAGAAGGGTCGGGGGCGGCCTGTGGAGTGGGGGGGGGGGGGGGGGGATCTGACCCCGGGGGGGCCTCCGATGGGGCCTGGCCCGCAATTGGGGCCCACCGATCGGTGGGCAGGACTCTCTGGCTGGGGGCCTCCTTTCTTCCACACAGGCCCCTGTAGTCCTGCGCCATGTTATGTCGGGGCCGAAGCGGAGAAGGGAGCCACTGCGCATGCACGTGTTGGCGCCGGTGCCACTGCACATGCACGGACCCCGCGGCGCCCAGTTCATGCCAGGATCAGCAGCTGGAGTGGCATGGGCCGCTCCAGTGCCGTGCTGGGCCCCTGTAGGGCCAGAATTGCTGATCCTAAGGCCATGTTGATGCCGTCGAGAAATGAGACATTAAACTGAGGCCTCATCGGCTCTCTCTCAGGTAGATAAAAAAATCCTGAGCCACTTCTTTTAAAGAGAGTTTGGGAGATTCCCAGTACCGTGGTCAAGGTTCATCCCTCAATCAACACCTAAAACTAAACCTAAAATCTGATCATTATCGGATTGCTTATTTTGGGAGCTTGCTATACACAAACTGACTGCCGTGTTTCCTGCATGACGACTACACTACAAAGCATCTTAAATTGGTAGTCAACACAGAAGCAAAATACTGTGGATGCTGAAAAGGGACTCAATACAGAAAATCCTGGAAATACTCAGCAGATCAGGTAGCATCCATGGAGAGAAACAGAATGACCAAGACGGAATTTTGTGGAGGCGAGGGAACTGGTCGGAGGCCTTTGCTGTTAGATAGGCCGGAGTTTTCCAGCCCTTCACACCAGTGGGATGTTCTGGTTCCGCAAATGTGAATGGAGATTTCAATGGCTCACTGGCCCCACTACAAGATGGGTGGGCTTGGGCCAACAGAGGAATGCAAATCACAAATTCAGGTGCAGGGGTTAGAACTCCCGCTTCATGCTTGCTGAATTTTCAGTCCTTTGATCGGTAGTTTCTATACCCACAATTACACAATGCTCTTTGAGAGATGTAGCAACTGATAAATCTATTGCCATGTTTAATGTATAATTTGTTCAGTGTGTGTACATTATAGAACATAGAACAGTACAGCACAGAACAGGCCCTTCGACCCTCGATGTTGTGCCGAGCAATGATCACCCCACTTAAACCCACATACCCCTAACCCAACAATCCCCCCCATTAACCTTTACACTACGGGCAATTTAGCATGGCCAATCCACCTAACCCGCACATCTTTGGACTGTGGGAGGAAACCGGAGCACCCAGAGGAAACCCACGCACACACGGGGAGGACGTGCAGACTCCACACAGACAGTGACCCAGCCGGGAATCGAACCTGGGACCATGGAGCTGTGAAGCATTGATGCTAACCACCATGCTACCGTGAGGCCCCTAACATTAAGGGATGTTAAGTTTTTTTGAGGAAACCCACGCACACACGGGGAGGACGTGCAGACTCCGCACAGACAGTGACCCAGCCGGGAATCGAACCTACACTTGCATTTCCTTGAGTATTGGAAATTAAAATGCGATCTAAGTGTTCCAAGGTGATCTGAAGATTTGATAGGGTGAGGGAGTCATAAAAAGGGGGCATTTGCCGGGACTTTCCTGCCCTGCCCGACTCAGGGATCTTCCGGTCCCACGGAAGTCAATGGACTTTTGGCTGGGGCACCGAACCTCCTGCGGTAAGTCCCACCAGGACGGAAAATCCCACCCACAACCTAAACGATAGAGCTCAGTCTTTTGGGGGGTAACCATCGGGAGAGGGGTGGAAATCTGAAACACTCTCCCTAAAAGGTCATGCAGGTGGGTGAATTGAAACTTTCTAGGCTGTGATTGATAGCTTTCTTATAGGCAAGGATAATGAATATGGAACCAATATGGAACCAAGGCAGGGTAAATTGAGTTAAGGTACAGGACAGTTATCTATATCTTTCACTGATTAAACAAAGACTGCCTCACCTAAAATGCTAAGATGAGACTTTTCCACAAAGATTTCATGTTAGCTATTACAAAGTCAGATATCTTTAATTCAGTGGGTCCTCGGCCTGGGACCAGCTACATTTTGCAGAGTGTCTTTTAATACCGATCTGGCATTTTGCTTTTATAGTAAATAGGCATCATTTCAGTAATGCGCCCGATGCAGAATTTCACATAGACACATAGACACAGAAGATAGGAGCAGGAGGAGGCCTTTTGGCCCTTTGAGCCATCTCCACCATTTATCACAATCATGGCTGATCACCCAACTCATTAGCCTAATCCTGCTTTCTCCCCATAACCTTTGATCCCATTCGCCCCAAGTGCCATATCTAGCCGCCTCTTGAATATATTCAATGTTACATGAAAGGGTGGTGTAAACAAATTATACAAACTCTTTTCACCTTTTTCAGATTTTAAGTGCTCAGGTACAATTTGCTTGTACATGGGAATGAAAAGGTCACTGACCTAAAATGTTGCCTTTGTCTCTCGCTCCACAGATGCCGCTTGACCTAAATATTTTTAGCATCTTCTGTTTTTATTTCAGATTTCTAATATCCGCAGTGCTTAGCTTTTGAATTCACATCTTGTTGAAGTTACAAGCCTGTTGCTTTTGTGAGGAAGAGTCATGCTATTCAAACAGAAAAATCAACTTTGGAATGGTACACTCATCTATTTTAATGAATAAGTGAGAGAAAATTTAGAGTTGGTACACAAATCACGTCTTAAAAGTTACTTTTTATGCTGACAAACCTAATGGCTGCCCTAACAGACTAGGCCGTTAGCTGAACAAGAAACCTTTTCTCCAGGAAAGAGTAGATTGAGGTCTTGGGGGCCGCCAATTGGGGTCTTTAAGATTAGGAAAGGGTTGATAGTGTAGTAATAGAAAGAAGACCAAAATAAGGGGACCATCAAGGACGGAACGGTGACACAGTGGCTGGCACTGCTGCCTCACAGCGCCAGGGAGCCGGGTTCAATCCCAGCCTCGGGTCACTGCCTGTGTGGAGTTTGCACATTCTCCCCTGTCTGCATGGGTTTCTTCCAGGTGCACTACTTTCCTCCCACAGTCACAAAGATGTGCAGATTAGGTGGATTGCAGGTTAGGTGGATTGGCCATACTAAACTGGAAACCAGTAGAACCTTCCAGACAAAAGGGTAGAAACAGCTGTTTGTACCCTTTCTCCACACCTTTTCCTGCTGGAGTCACACAAAAAAACCACAGCAGTGCCTGGGAATCTGAAGCCATTTTCTTCATATTGCTGGAGGGAGAATAGCTGATTTTGTCATGCGTGAGTCACAGTTCTTTGGCAAACAACGGCCACAATACACAGCGTAAAACAACGGTGCTGTACTCAACCAGCCTGTGCTTGAAAGACAAAATGTTGACTGTTGTATGTGATTCTCCGATTGGACAACACTTGCTGAACAATTCTGAGAATGCTAATAGCTGTACTAACAACCAATTTAAGATAATTAATCAAGTTCATAACATGGCTCATTTATGCTCCTACACAGGGACCTGTTCTCTGCAAACAAAGGAACTATGGGCACGATTTAATGGAAATGAAACAGGACAGGGCGCCCCCAGGCTCGATTCCTGGCATCTCGGGGAAGATGCCAATTGGGCACCTTGGCACTGCCAGCATGGCACCCTGGCAGTGCGCCTACCAGCCTGGCAGTGCCACCTGGGCACCCTGGCCTTGCCAGGGTGGTACTGCCAGGGTGCCCGGGTGGCATGCGAGGGTGCTCAGGTGGCTTTGGGGTGTCAGGGTATCACACTGCCCAGAGCCTAACCACTCATGGGCCCCCGATCATCTGGAAGACCCTCTAAAGTGCTGGTACGCCTGGTCCACGTTTATGGAAACGTTTGTGGAAACCAGTTCTAAACGGCACCGACTCAGGGTCTCCGAGATGAGACCATTCGATCCTGTGCGCTGGGGAGATCTGACAAAGACATATTTGGATTCTGACCTCAATGGGTGGGATCCAGATCACGAGGCATTGCGAGGTCTTGTTAGAACTTGCGAGGCATCATGTGGCTGGTAAATCTTATGAGAGGCCTCTCACGAGATTTACCAGCTTCGTCACATCTCGAGTCGGGTGCAATCAGTGGAATGGATCGCGCCCTATGTTTAAACCTTGTGCCTTTTTTTTAGTTACGAGGGAGCTTTCGCCATGACAAAGCCTCAGACTAAGTTTTTTTTTAAATATTTTTATTCAAGGCTTTTTAAATATATACATGAAAATATTAGAAGACCAAAACATCAACATGAACAGAAACCACAAGTCCCCACTGCACTCTGCTTTCCTATTTTTGCCCCCTTATCCCTTCCCCCCCAGCCCCCTGACCCTCCCCCCACTGACCGCTCAATCCACCTTGGAGAAATCAATGAATGGCTTCCACATCTGGGTGAACCCTTCCTCTGACCCCGCAAAGCAAACTTTTTTTTCCCAATTAAGGGGCAATTTAGCTTGGCCAATCCACCTACCCTGCACATCTTTGGGTTGTGGGGGTGAGACCCATGCAGACACAGGGACAATGTGCAAACTCCAGCCCCCAAAGTAAACTTGACCTTCTCCAAGGGCAGGAATTCTGCCAGGATGCTCACCCATACCCCTCCCTTCGGTGGTTTTGAGTCCCGCCAATACAAGGTCTGTCTCCGTTCTATCAGGGGAGCAAAGGCCAATACATCGGCCTCTCTCCCCACCTGGACTCCCGGATCCTCCGACACCTCGAATATTGTCACCTCCGGACTCTGGGCACCCCCACACCCAGAATCTCGACAGAACCCCTGCTAGAACCCCCTCAGCTTTGAACGCGCCCAAAACATATGGATGTGATTCGGTTGGCCAATCAGAGTTGACTTGCCAACCAATCTGCACCCTTTTCCCCTGTGGTATAAATTGCTGTGACCATTTGAAATTTGGCATTTTTGCTTTTGCCCTGATGAATGCAAGGCAAAAAACTTCAGCAACATGTCTCTTCAGCAATAATAAAAAAGGATGCAAGACTCTCGTGGGAGTTGTTTATAATCCTCCAGCGAGCAGAGATAAAACGGCATAATACATAAACATGGAGCTCAAAGAAACTTGTTGCAAAAATAGAATGATAATGGCATACTTTAATTTTCACATAGAATGGGATAAGCGACAATTTCCTCACAAGTACTGAGGATAATTTTCTGGGAAGAATATTTTCTTGATCCAACAAGAGACAGGCCATCTGAAATGTAGTTATGTATAACGTGCCTGAATTAGTCAATAATCTAACAGGAAGGGAACACCTAGCGAACAGTGATGATAATATAATTCAATACTTGCTTTTCCCTGACAAATCTGGGTTTTAAATTTAAGTAAGGTTGATTTTTGCAGGGACGGATCAAGAATTGACCACATTAGACTAGGCAGAACTGTTAGCAGATTAAAACTGCCTCAGGACAGTGGTGTGTGTTACCTATGGCATACCCCTAAAGGCCACGACCTCGACATGTACAAGTAAACAACCTTGGTCAACAAGGAAGGCAAGAGGTAGGATCATTCTAAAGGAGACTGTTGATTCAAAGTTGAAGAACAGGGGAACAGAAGAATGGACTGGGAGCGATATAAAGCACAGCAAATGGATACAAAAGAAGTGCAAAGAGCTGCAGAAAGGGAATTAAAGATGAAGCTTGTGAGGGTCATCAAGGACTACACTAAACGTTTTTACAAATATATTAAAGAGAGGGAATGTGGCCCAGGCAAAATAGGCCCTTAATGATAGACACGGGTGATGTTGTAATTGAAAATCAGAAAATGCCAGTCTTACTAAATACTTTGTACTCTCTTCACAGTAGCCAATAATAGCCAGAAATGTCACATATAAAAAGAAAACTAAAAAGAAATCAAAGAGAGGAACTAACCAAAATAAATATAATTTTTAAAAATGTACTTCGGAACTGTGTATGTGTCTGCCTGGCAGGGTATGTGAGTGTGCATGGCAGTATATATGTTAGGCTGTGTGTATATCTGAAACAACGAATTGTCTGGCAACGTGCTTGGCAGTGCACGTGCAAAAATGTCTGGCAGTGTAAGTGTAGGTGTCTGACAGTCTGTGGGTGTGCCTAGCAGTATATGAGAGTGTGTCTGGCAGTGTGTGTGGGTGTATGCGCCTGGCAGTGTGCGGATGCCAGTGTATGTATGTGTCTAGTAGTGTGTATGTTAGAGTGTCTTTGGCAGTGTGTGTGTGCATATATTTGACAGTGTGTGTATGTGTGAGAAACAATGTGAGCCATGTCCCAACTCCTCACTTACCTTCCCATTCCTGTCCCTCTCCATCACGTCCCGTTTGCTCAGCTCCTGGCACATCAACTCCTTGAGTCCAACAGCATTGTTCATGGCACAGGCCCGGTACAGGTTGAGTGGGCCATTTGTCACAATCTCCGACTCACTGTAAATTGACTGCAGATCAGGGGGATAGAAGGAATCATCTGACAAGATGCTGCAGGTGTCCGGCTCCTCGTCCACTTCATTCTCGTCCTCTAATTCAGGATCATCCCACTCCTCCTCAGGTAGCTGCAGAAGGTGGGTCGTGTTGGGGGGCATGTCAATTGTCCCAGGTCTCCCACTGTCCTCTCCTCTTCTTGCCTCCGTCATCAGCAGCATATGGGCCGTCAGCTGCCTAGAGGGTCCCCAGCAGCGGTGTGAGAGCCCAAGGTCAGGCAATCAGGGAATCTCCCTGGAAGCCTCTCACCCTGAACCAGAGGTGAGATGGCACAGAGTATCCTGGGCTGGGTTCCTGTCAGGGGACCCCAGTGAGTGGGAATCCTGGGCCAGGGTGCTGGGTTGTGAGGGAGGGGGTGGGGCAGGGTGCTGGGATGAGGAGGAAGTCAGGGTGCTGGGGTGAGGGGGAGGTCAGAATGCTGATGTGAGGTGGGGTTAGGGTGCTGGGATGTAGGGGTCAGGGTGCTGGGATGTAGGGGGCTATGCTGGGGTCAGGGTGCTGGGATATGAGGGCGTTGGATTGCTGGGATGTTGGGGGGGGTCAGGCTGCTGGGTGTGGGGGGGGTCAGGCTGCTGGGATATGGGGGCGAGCTGCTGGGATGCAGGGGGAGGGATGTAGGGATGTGGAAGGCCGGGGTGTTGGGATGTGGGAGGGGTCGTGGTGTTGGGATGTGGGAGGGGTCGGGGTGTTGGGATGTGGGGTGGGTGCTGGGGTGGGTGGGGGGTTCGGGGTGCTGGGATGTGGGCTGGGACGGGGTGTTGGGATGTAGGAGGGGTCTGGGTGTTGGGTTGTGGGTGGGAGGAGGGGTGTTGGGATGTGGGGGAGGGGTGTTGGGATGTGGGGGGGGGGGTGCTGGGATGTGGGGAGGGTGCTGGGATGTGGAGGGCGGTCGGGGTGTTGGGATGTGGGAGGGGGTGCTGGGATGTGGGGAGGGTGCTGGGATGTGGAGGGGGGTCGGGGTATTGGGATGTGGGGGGTCGGGGTGTTGGGATTTGGGAGGGGGGGGGTGTTGGGATGTGGGACGGGGGTGCTGGGATGTGGGGAGGGTGCTGGGATGGGGGTCAGGGTCTTCTTGTGTCTCTCGGTGTCCCGCAGGTTCCTTCCTTTTCCCGCTCCGTCTCACCGATCATCCTTCAGCCCCATCGCCTCCCAGTCGCTCTCCAGCCCTGAAGGCTCCGCTCCTCCGGCTCCGGTACAAATCCCGCTCTGCCCGGCTCCGGCTCTCACTCCCCAGCCCGGTTCCGGCTCTCAGTCCCCAGCCCGGCTCCGGCTCTCACTCCGGGTCAGAACCATCGCCTCCGCCACATGTGGAGCCGGAACTGAGAAGGGCAGAATGAACTGATGCTCCGCTGTAATCGGATGAGGTGAGATTGTGGAGTTTAAAGAGCAGATTTGGGAATGAGCGGGAGGAGCCTCCCATCTGGGAACTGGAGTTTGAGCTCCGTCATTGGTAACCCCCACCCCGGACCCAGAGACCGAGGGAAGCCCCCTCCCCTCCCCTCCCTCCGCCCCGCCCCAAACTCAGCTCCTCCATGAGTCAGTCTGTCCCCACCCCCAGTCTGCTCCCATCCACCTGTCACTCCCCACCCCCTAACACTGCTCCCCCCACCCATAGTGTGCTCCCCCCCCTGCTCCCACCCCCTCACACTGCTCCCCCACCCAACTCTCCGCCCACCCCACCCCCTGTCACTCCCCACCCCCTCACACTGCTCCCCCACCCCCACTCTGCTCCCCCCACACCCACCCTGCTCCCCACCCCTGTCACTACCCCCACCCCCACCCTGCTCCCCACCCCTGTCACTCCCCACCCCCTCACACTGCTCCCCCCACACCCACGCTGCTCCCCACCCGTCACTGCCCACCCCTCTCTGCTCCCCCCACCCCCCTATCTGCTCCCCACACTCACCACTCTGTCCCCACCCCCTGTCACTCTCCATCCCCACACTGCTCCCCCCACACCCACGCTGCTCCCCACCCCTGTCACTGCCCAGCCCTCTCTCTGCTCCCCCCACCCCCTATCTGCTCCCCACACTCCCCACTCTGTCCCCACCCCCTGTCACTCCCCCACTCTGTTCCCTACCCCTGTCACTCCCCACACCCCCACTCTGTACCATACCTGTCACTCCCCACACCCTCAGTCTGCTCTCCACCCGTCAGTCCCCACACCCCCCCCTTACCCACACCTAACTTCCCCAGCACCAGTCTGCTCCCCACCCCCTGTTACTCCCTCACCCCCACTGTTCCCTACCCTTGTCACTCCCCACACCCCCACTCTGTTACCCACACCTGTCACTCCCCACACCCTCAGTCTGCTCCCCACCCGTCAGTCCCCACACCCCCATTCCGCTTCCCATCCCTGTCACTCCCCACACCCCCAATCTGTTACCCACACCTGTCACTCCCCCAGCCCCAGTCTGCTCCCCGTCACTCCCCACACCCCCACCCTGCTTCCCATCCCTGTCACTCCCCACACCCCCAATCTGTTACCCACATCTGTCACTCCCCACACCCTCAGTCTGCTCCCCACACCTGTCAGTCCCCCTACCCCCCTCTTACCCACACCCCCTCTCTTACCCACACCTGTCACTCCCCCAGCCCCAGTCTGCTCCCCATCCCTGTCACTCCCCACACCCCCAATCTGTTACCCACACCTGTCACTCCCCACACCCTCAGTCTGCTCCCCACCCGTCAGTCCCATCCCGCTTCCCATCCCTGTCACTCCCCACACCCCAATCTGTTACCCACATCTGTCACTCCCCCAGCCTTACCCCCACTCTGCTCTCCACCTGTCACTCCCCACTCCCTCACACTGCTCCCCCACACCCACGCTGCTCCCCACCCCTGTCCCTGCCCACCCACTCTCTGCTCCCCCACCTCCCCCTCAGTCTGCTCTCCACCCCTGTCAGTCCCCCTACCCCCCTCTTACCCACACCCCCCTCTCTTACCCACACCTGTCACTCCCCCAGCCCCAGTCTGCTCCCCATCCCTGTCACTCCCCACACCCCCACCATGCTTCCCATCCGTCAGCTTCCCCAACCTACAGCTTCCCTCTCCCAGTCGGCTTTCCCCATCCCATCACTCCACTCCTTTACTCTTCCCAGCAACCTCTTCCCTGTCAGCCCCCAAATGAACCCTCTCCATACAATCTACACCACAATACTCTGCACCCCCTCCCAACACCTCCCCATTTCTCCCCCATCCCCTCCCTCCCTTTGCCCTTCCATTCCCCCACCCCTCCCCTTTCCCTCCATCCACTTTCCCCCCCACAATTCCCTCCTTCCCCCACCCCTACCCCTTTCTCTCACTCCCTTCCCTCTCCATCGCCACCCTCTCCTTTTCCCGTCCCTCTCCTCCACCGCTCTCGCTAACGCCTTCCCTATCTCCCTACTCCTCTATCTCCCCGCCCCCCTCCCCTATCTCTCCACTCCCCTATCTCCCCAACCTCCATCTCATAAGCCTTCCCCTCCTCTGTCCTCCCTCACTTCCTCCAACCCCACTCAAAACCTCTTGCACTTGCCCCCTTTTCCCCGATTGACCCCCCCCCCCCCCCCCCCGTTACCCTTCCTAGCTGCAGGTTCCGAGCTGAACCACTCTCACAGTGAGGAGGGGAGGGGAGGAATGCAGTGCTCCCCTCCCCCACCCAGGCGAGACTCCCCTCCAAACCCAGCCCCGGACTTCCTGACCACAGCGGGGCTGAGCCTGGGGAACCTAGCTGCAACTGAAAACAAATGAATCAATAAAGATTCTGCCTCATGTGAATGATATTCTTTTTTGGGAGGGGGGGATTCACTGGGTTTTCAGACCTGTGTCCTACCCACGCAGCTAGCGTGCATCATTCGAGTTTCCCCCTGGGGTGTTTCCAGTAAACATTTGGTTGACAGTGGTTTCCAGAGGACATTTTTGTGTGTGTCTGCATGTCGAGTAACTAAGACGGAGGCTGCAGTCAGTGGCCTGAGTTCGACCTCAGCCTGTCATTGACAGGCTTTGCGAGGGCTGCAGTGCACAGATGGCTAATCGGATGCCCTGAAATTACTTTCCTCGTTAAGTCCTTCAGTTTTTGGTTTCTTTTGCGACCTTAAGGTAAATTAAATGAATGCTTTACTTCTGTGTTGATTGTTGCAAAATTTTACAATAAAGTCAAGGGACAGGAATCTCAACAAGTTCTCGGTTTCGATCATGCACCATGTATTTTCTGGATTTTCCATTCCTGCAGGATTTTCTGCAGTCAACATTTTTTTTAAAAACCCACACACGGGCCAGTTACAATTATTTGGGTGTTGCAGACTTCCTGTAAGGCCGCCCGCAGTAATGTCATCCCCCTGGCAGACACACACACATGAAGGCAAAGCCATTTTCTAAAATCACATCTGCTTTTATTCCTTCAGATCTGTGTCTGAAGCCTATTTAAAAAATTACACAATAGAATATTATCTTTGTCAATAATCCCCCCTAAATTGGAAACAATTATTATGTTAGTCTCAGAAAGGACTCAGCGATGGGAATTCTCCGTTTGGGAGACGAGGCGCGATTTATCGGAAACAATTCTAAGCGCCCTTTTGGGTGCAATTGGTGGGGTGTTTGCCCTCTCCAACGAGCTGCAAGGATATGTTACCACCTCTCTCCTGCCATCAGTTTTGCCTGCCACCCCTCAAGATCCCAACCCCCTCCCCCTACCCCACCCCCCACCCCCACAAATCACTGGCCGACACCTTGCACCCTTCCCACATCCGATCTTTGTGCTTGTTCCTCAGCACCCACTTGCACCCACCAGCAGAACCCCATCATGTCCAGATGTGGTGTCCACACATGCCATCTGCTACAGACTCCCCTGCCGCATCAAGCATGCAGCTCACAATGCCCTCTCTTTGTCCCCGCAGGATAAGATAGCCCATAATACCTATGGCACTGAGGACCCGGGTTTGATCCCGGCCCCGGGTCACTGTTCGTGCGGAGTTTGCACGTTCTCCCCATGTCTGTGTGGGTTTCACGCCCACCAACCCAAAGATGTGCAGGGTAGGTGGATTGGCCACACTAAATTGCCCCTTAATTGGTCAAAAATAATTAGGTACTCTAAGTTTAAGAAAAAAAGATAGTCCATAATATGCAGGAAAGGGCCAAGGGGGCAGAGTACCAGAGATCCAAGTCCTCATCCTCTATGAATAATGGACCTTGGAAATTGCGAGACTGCTGGAGGAGATACCAGTCCCTGACAGGTTGACCTGCACCACAGAGGTGAGGGGCCACTGCCCCATCATCCAGATGACCTGTCTCGTGAATTGTTCATGTCCGACAAAATGATGCTTTCCTATCACTGACCACATGTCCAATGTCTCACTGGGCCTCCATCTGACGGACCCGGGACATCCTGAGTCGTCCCCCTCCCTGCCACCCAAGAGACCACTCAGAGGAGAGCTCCGAGGAGACCACCAATGAGGTGTCACAGCTATCACCCCACCTTCCCGCAGCACAGAGACACGCACCTCGGTGGGCAACATTAGTGGACAGGTTTCTGGGGCACACACTGGTGAGAACCACACAGTTGCTGATGCACATCAGGTGGAGGCAGGAGCATCCAATGGAGACAGCAGTCGGAGGTCTGCTGGATCCCTGGACTCAGCTGAGTCCCAGTCAGATGCCGAGCCTCTGGACAAGGTTCTCCCAGAGGCGATGTGGATGATAGGACACAGCCATGAAATTCAAGAAGGGATGTCACCGATATTCCACCATGTGCATAGCCGATTGGATGAGTCCCAAAGTCTACAGGCGCTGGAGATGATACCAACACTGCTAGGGTGGCAACTGCAGTGGAAAACCTGGAGTACAATGTCAGTGTCTTGAGTGGTGATGCCCAAGGCATGGCTCAGTCTGTGACTACCATGGCTGAGGGAGTCGACATCATGTCCCAGTCGCTAAGGGTGGACACACAGGTAGACATTGGTGAGTCACTGCAGAACCTGGCCCAGTCACTAAGGACCATCACTGAGGGTGCAAACACAATACTACAGACAATGGGGCGCTGCCAGGACTGGCAGAGCCGGAAGACTCAGAGGCCTCTGGATCTCACTCCAACTTCTCCTCCAACCCATGGAGAGCCCAGGAGCCTCCGTCAGGGAAGAGTTGGAGGCTAACTCCGGGTCTGCCACCAAGAAGACGATGGCGGTCTCCAGTTCTTCTAAATCTCCCCTTCCAGACCCCAGCGCATCTCAGGGGCAACCGTCAGAACAAGGTGGCATAGGGTGGCACAGTAGCACAGTGGTTAGCACTGCTGCCTCACAGCGCTGAGGACCCAGGTTCGATACGACCTCGGGTCACTGTCCGTGTGGAGTTTGTACATTCTCCCCATGTCTGCGTGGGTCTCATTCCCACAGTCAAAGATATGTAGGGTAGGTGAATTGGCCACGTTAAATTGCCCCTTAATTGGAAAAAAAAGAATTGGGTACTCAAAATTTATTTTTAAAAAAGAACGGGGTGGCATGGCAATGCCAGTGACATCGGTCAGTCGGCCAGGCCTCCCCGGCTCCTGGCCCTCCAGAGGAGTCCGTCAGAGGCATCAGAGGCCACAGGGCATGTAAAGCAGCAGGCTGCCTCCACCTCCGATGTGCATCCTGGGGACACACCTAGACGTAGCAGTAGACCACGAAGGATCAAGAAGAGAGAGGATCACTGAGAGGGTACTGCTTTGGGGGCACTATCTGTAACTAGTGGGAATGGAAATGTCAAATGTGCACAATTAAAACATGTTACCCCTGATACATGTGAAACCTCTGTCATGTTAATCTTCACAGCTGGTCTGCCTGCACCCTCACCTCATGTTCCCCTCACAATCAAACGTCCCTGATGCGGAACCCATTCAGAGGATAGATGCGAACTTGCTGTCAGCAGAAAGACAGGAGCCATACTTTGGCATAAACCATAGCAAGTTATCATCCCTCTTCCGCCTTGTATATTGACCTGCTAACAGTGCCAACACCCAGGGGTGTTGTTACACAGACCCTTGGAGGGTGGAACAGGGTGGCTTGGGGGCGAGGGAGTGGTGGGGAGTGTGGGGAATTGGGGGGGGTAGGAAGGAGGGAAATGGGTGGGAAGGAGGGGAATGGGGAGGGGATTGGGGGAAGGAGGGATTGGGGTGGGAATGGAGGGATTACGAAGGAGCAATGGGAAGGCAGTGAGCTAACAAAGCCTCATGCAAAGAGAATCGTGTGAAGATGAGGGCCTACTTGATCCTCTGGGCATGCCGGACCCTCGCTGCTGCCTGTCCACCATCCTCTGGCTCATCCTGCGTGTCCTCTCGGGCTCGTCCTCCATTCCCTCCTTGTCTGCCTCCTCAAACGAGGCCGCATATCCCTCTCCCTCCAGCATGTCGCCCCACTGTTGTGCCAGGTTGTGGCAGGTACACCAGACCACCACAAAGTGGGAGACCCACTGTGGGGTGTACTTCAGTGTGCCAGCAGAGTGGTCCAGGCATGAGAACCACATTTTGATCAGTCTGATGCACTGCTCAATGACACCACGGGTGACAACATGGGCCTCATTATAACGGGTCTCCTCCTCGGTCTCAGGTCTCTGCAGTGGCATCATCAGCCAGGACCTCAGCGGGTACCCCTTACTCCCTAGAGCCAACCTGTTATCCTGGGGTGGTCCTCGAAGATACCGGGGATCTCCGAGTGTCCCAGGATGTAGCTGTCATGCACGCTCCCTAGGTAGCATTCACACATGTGCATGATCCGGAGGTGGTGGTTGAACATGAGTTGAACAATCAGGGATTGGAACACCTTCCTGTTAATAAAGGGCACTACCTGATGCCCCAGAGCACGCATGGGACTTCGATGTTGTGGCCATTTCAGAGACATGGATAGAGCAGGGACAGGAATGGTTGTTGCAGGTTCCGGGGTTTAGGTGTTTTAGTAAGCTCAGAGAAGGGGGCAAAAGAGGGGGAGGTGTGGCGCTGCTAGTCAAGGACAGTATTACGGTGGCGGAAAGGATGCTAGATGGGGACTCTTCTTCCGAGGTAGTATGGGCTGAGGTTAGAAACAGGAAAGGAGAGGTCACCCTGTTGGGAGTTTTCTATAGGCCACCTAATAGTTCTAGGGATGTAGAGGAAAGGATGGCGAAGATGATTCTGGAAAAGAGCGAAAGTAACAGGGTAGCTGTTATGGGAGACTTTAACTTTCCAAATATTGACTGGAAAATATATAGTTTGAGTACATTAGATGGGTCGTTCTTTGTACAGTGTGTGCAGGAGGGTTTCCTGACACAATATGTTGACAGGCCAACAAGAGGCGAGGTTACATTGGATTTGGTTTTGGGTAATGAACCAGGCCAGGTGTTAGATCTGGAGGTAGGTGAGCACTTTGGAGACAGTGACCACAATTCGGTGACCTTTACGTTAGTGATGGAAAGGGATAAGTATACCCCACAGGGCAAGAGTTATAGCTGGGGGAAGGGCAATTATGATGCCATTAGACATGACTTAGGATGTGTAGGTTGGAGAAGTAGGCTGCAAGGGTTGGGCACACTGGATATGTGGAGCTTGTTCAAGGAACAGCTATTGCGTGTTCTTGATAAGTACGTACCAGTCAGGCAGGGAGGAAGGGGTAGAGCGAAGGAACCGTGGTTTACCAAAGAAGTGGAATCTCTTGTTAAGAGGAAGAAGGAGGCCTATGTGAAGATGAGGCGTGAAGTTTCAGTTGGGGCGCTTGATAGTTATAAGGAAGTGAGGAAGGATCTAAAGAGAGAGCTAAGACGAGCAAGGAGGGGACATGAGAAGTCTTTGGCAGGTAGGATCAAGAAAAACCCAAAAGCTTTCTATAGGTATGTCAGGAATAAAAGAATGACTAGGGTAAGAGTAGGGCCAGTCAAGGACAGTGGTGGGAAGTTGTGTGTGGAGGCTGAGGAGATAAGCGAGATACTAAATGAATACTTTTCGTCAGTATTCACTCAGGAAAAAGATAATGTTGTGGAGGAGAATGCTGAGACCCAGGCTATTAGAATAGATGGCATTGAGGTGCGTAGGGAAGAAGTGTTGGCAATTCTGGACAAGGTGAAAATAGATAAGTCCCCGGGGCCTGATGGGATTTATCCTAGGATTCTCTGGGAAGCCAGGGAAGAGATTGCTGAGCCTTTGGCTTTGATTTTTATGTCATCATTGGCTACAAGAATAGTGCCAGAGGACTGGAGGATAGCAAATGTGGTCCCTTTGTTCAAGAAGGGGAGTAGAGATAACCCTGGTAACTATAGGCCGGTGAGCCTCACGTCTGTTGTGGGTAAAGTCTTGGAGAGGATTATAAGAGATACGATTTATAATCATCTAGATAGGAATAATATGATTAGGGATAGTCAGCATGGTTTTGTGAAGGGTAGGTCATGCCTCATAAACCTTATCGAGTTATTTGAGAAGGTGACTGAACAGGTAGACGAGGGTAGAGCAGTTGATGTGGTGTATATGGATTTCAGTAAAGCGTTTGATAAGGTTCCCCACGGTCGGCTATTGCAGAAAATACGGAGGCTGGGGATTGAGGGTGATTTAGAGATGTGGATCAGAAATTGGCTAGTTGAAAGAAGACAGAGGGTGGTGGTTGATGGGAAATGTTCAGAATGGAGTTCAGTTACGAGTGGCGTACCACAAGGATCTGTTCTGGGGCCGTTGCTGTTTGTCATTTTTATAAATGACCTTGAGGAGGGCACAGAAGGTTGGGTGAGTAAATTTGCAGACGACACTAAAGTTGGTGGAGTTGTAGACAGTGTGGAAGGATGTTGCAGGTTACAGAGGGACATAGATAAGCTGCAGAGCTGGGCTGAGAGGTGGCAAATGGAGTTTAATGTAGAGAAGTGTGAGGTGATTCACTTTGGAAAGAATAACAGGAATGCGGACTATTTGGCTAATGGTAAAATTCTTGGTAGTGTGGATGAGCAGAGGGATCTCGGTGTCCATGTACATAGATCCCTGAAAGTTGCCACCCAGGTTGATAGGGTTGTGAAGAAGGCCTATGGTGTGTTGGCCTTTATTGGTAGAGGGATTGAGTTCCGGAGCCATGAGGTCATGTTGCAGCTGTACAAAACTCTGGTACGGCCGCATTTGGAGTATTGCGTACAGTTCTGGTCGCCTCATTATAGGAAGGACGTGGAAGCTTTGGAACGGGTGCAGAGGAGATTTACCAGGATGTTGCCTGGTATGGAGGGAAAATCTTATGAGGAAAGGCTGATGGACTTGAGGTTGTTTTCGTTAGAAGAAGGTTAAGAGGTGACTTAATAGAGGCATACAAAACGATCAGAGGGTTAGATAGGGTGGATAGTGAGAGCCTTCTCCCGCGGATGGAGGTGGCTAGCACGAGTGGACATAGCCTTAAATTGAGGGGTAATAGATATAGGACAGAGGTCAGAGGTAGGTTTTTTATGCAAAGAGTGGTGAGGCCGTGGAATGCCCTACCTGCAACAGTAGTGAACTCGCCAACATTGAGGGCATTTAAAAGTTTATTGGATAAGCATATGGATGATAATGGCATAGTGGAGGTTAGATGGCCTTTAGTTTTTGACTTCCCATGTCGGTGCAACATCGTGGGCCGAAGGGCCTGTACTGCGCTGTATCGTTCTATGTTCTATGTTCTAATTACCCCCTTGACCTGAGGCATCCCGTCAATGGTGTGCCTGGTCCAGCTCAAAGTTGATAAAGTTTGATGCCTGGTCAAACAGGGAAACGCGACTTCACAGATGCACTTGTGGGCTGTAACTTGGGAAATGCCGCACAAGTTCCCATTCGGGTTCTGGAATGATCATGTTGCACAGACGTTCAAGGCTGAAGTAACCTTCACAGCCACCGTGAGCGGGTGTCTTCCTCCTCTATAGGTTGCCAAGTCCGTGAGGACATGGCACAGGTGCCGCACTGTCTCTTTGTTGAGACTGAGTCTCCTGCAGCTCATGCTGTCCGTCATCTTCTCGAAAGTCCAATGATGCCTGTATACCATGGGCCATCGATGGCGTCCCTCTCTGGGTTCATCCTTGGCCTGTTGGGCGGCCGTGTCTTCAGTGTGTGCAGTGGCAGCCCTGCACATCGCCCCTTGACATTCACTGGCATTACCATCGCTGAATCCCCCAAAATCAACATCCTGGGATACCCATTGATCAGAAACTGAACTGGACTATCCATTTCTTTAATGAATTTAAAGTACCCAATTATTTTTTTCCAATTAAGGGGCAATTTAGTGTGGCCAATCCACCTACCCTCTTTGGGTTGTGGGGGTGAGACCCATGCAGACACGAGGAGAATGTGCAAACTCCACAGGGACAGTGACCTGGGATCGAACCCAGGCCCTCAGCACTGTGATACAGCAGTGCCAACCACTGTGCCACTGTGCCGCCCCGACAACACCTATCCATCTTGCTATCTGTAAGGAATTGGAGAAGAAGAAAGACCGACAATCAGTTGGGGATTCCACCCCAGAACTCTCAAATTCCCCAAGCCTCCCCCACATTTACATGTCTCACTTTCTCTCATCTAGCGAACCATTTATGCTGGAGGACCTTGCTCTGCACACTCACCCATGGCCACAGCAGGAACCCCTAGTCCTCAGATCCTTGCCTGGAACATTAGGGAGACTGTGCTCAGGTGACCTCCCCAATCGACACAATCATCCTTTGGTCGCGAGGATATCCCCAGTGCTGCAGTCCAGCTCTTGAGTGGTTGATCGTTGACTGATGCCTCTACAGTGTTGATGCTTCTAGAGTTCAGGTAATCTGTTCAGCCTTCAAAGTTTGATTGGAATTCTAGACAGGCATTGCCAAAGTCGGGGGCGCGACCCGTGGGTGGATCTCAGGCGAGTGTCGGGAAGGTAGGTGAATTGACCGACCTTCGGAGCCATCCGTTTTCCCCTTTTCGGAAGTGCTTGGTTCTTCTGAACGAAGCTAAGGCCGTGTTTCCCCCCGGTGACTAGCACCATCGGACCTACCCGCAGAGATACAGTGCCATGGCCTCCGCCTTGGACCTCGCCTGTATCTACAGCGCACTCATCCTGCACGACGATGAGGTCACTGTCACCGAAGACTAACTCAATGCCCTGATTAAAACAGCAGGTGTGACCATTGAGTCTTGCTGGCCGAGTCTGTTTGCCAAGGCATTGGCTAATATTGACGTCAATAGTCTGATCTGCAATGTTGGTGCTAGTAGCAATGCCCCAGCTGCTGCAGCAGTTGTTTCCAACGCTGCCCCTGTTGCTGCTGAAGAGAAAAAGGAAGAGAAGAAACTGGAAGAATCTGAAGAGTTTGACAATGATCGGCTTTGGTCTCTGCTTAAACGTGCCATGCAACAGCATTGTTACAATTTACAAAAAATAAATAAAAATTGAATATAAAAGCTGCGGCTGAAGACTGCAAATTTGCGCAATTGGAGTCGCAGAAGATTATTTTCAAAATTCTATGTAGTCTTCCTGCCTGAGGGAGGCAGAGAGCAGGTCACAGCCCCCGAGCGTTGCCATCACGTGCTTTGGGCGCGATTCCGATTCCTCCATTTTGTCAGCAGTAGATAAGGTAAGAGAAAATGGTGGGTCACGAAGGTCGGCCGGCGTGGGTCCCGAAGGTTGGCCAGTTGGTAAAAATGGGTCCCTCGATAAAAAGTTTGAAAAACACTGTTCTTGACAATAATCATCGTCTAGGACATGGCATGTGTAACCACTTGAGAATCCACTTGAGAATATTTGTTTATTAAACAGTCAATGGTAACAAAGATTTGAAAATCAACTACGTAACATTCTACATAGCACAATAACCATTAGACAACAAGGAAACGTCACCGTTCCATATTGGTACCAATACAAAGCTACAGCAGTTCATTTTCACACAAAAAACACCACGGTATCACCCCTCACAGGTTCCTCAGCAGAAACGAAGGAGAAGCCTGAGAAAGTGTTATCATGTGCAGGACTTTGTCATAGAAATGATCTGTCCATCAATGTGTGACTTGTACCACATATCAGTGCCATTCTCGATTCAGGAGAAGTAGCTGAGCAGGCCCTCCCACACGGCCCAATCTCACTGGAACTAAATGCGGGCATCCACATATTCCACTGGCACTCAAGGTGTAATTGAACATCCGTGACTTCCAGCGTGTTTAACCCATGGTGACGTGCAAGTTACATGCAGCACTCACCACACCAACAAGAAAAGCATCAGCAATCTGCAAAAGCATTTCTTCAACGGTGTCATCAGGTGGCCCATTTGGATCAATATCATGCACCAGGTCCCGGAGTGTCGTCTTGCTTCAAACCAGATTGACTTCTGGACTCATATGTCCCCCTGAGCCCGGTGTTCCAGGACCCAGGTATCTTAGAAAAAATTGTCTTTCTTTCCGGCTACGGAAAAGGAAGGAATCAACAACAGCAGCCTCCAGGCATCAGCAGCCACCAGCAGCGAATACAACCTGCAAGTAGTTAATAATAATAATCTTTTATTGTATGAAGTTACTGTGACAAGCCCCTAGTCGCCACATTCCGGCGCCTACTCGGGCAAGCTGGTACGGGAATTGAACCCACGCTGCTGGCCTTGTTCTGCGTCACAAACCAGCTGTCCAGCCCACCGAGCCAAACCAGCTCTGTTGAGTTTAGTTTATTGACAATATCAAAATCAAAATACCAAAAACAAAACAATGAGCACCAATCACTTGGCACCCAGAACACATTCACTCCTCCCCCCTCCCCCCCCCCGCGCGTGCGTGACTTCTACCAGTGGAAAGGCTCACCAGCCCACCGGAATAGGCCGCTCCAACATGGAGCAGGGTGGAGGAGAGGAAGAAAACCATTCCTCTCCTCCCAAGAGGGACACAGTTCAGTCGTGAACAGGTTCAACACGTTAGAAACCAAACCAAATACACAGCAACCACCGAAGGAGAACACAAATCAGGCAGGATGACAACAAAGACACCAGCCCTACACC
The DNA here is from genome assembly GCF_902713615.1 of Scyliorhinus canicula. NCBI lineage: Eukaryota > Metazoa > Chordata > Chondrichthyes > Carcharhiniformes > Scyliorhinidae > Scyliorhinus > Scyliorhinus canicula. The sequence continues at coordinate 32,457,205 of NC_052150.1, read as the reverse complement.
AAGGACAAAAACCAAACAAAGGACAAATGAACAATGCAACCAGCTACGGAGGCAGCGCAGCCCGTCCCCGCCTCCCCCGGCCCCAGCATCGTTGAAAACGGCCCCCGCGGCAATTCTCCGTGCTCAACAGGCCGAGTGCCCGTCAAGGTCCGCCGAGTCTCGCAGGCGTGGTTTACATATGGTCTCACCCGGCGGGACCTCGGCATTCTGGCTGCGGGGGCCGTTCTGGTGGGGTAGTGGGGGGGGATCCGACTCCGGGGGGGGCCTCCACGGTGGCCAGGCCCGCGATCTGGGGGGGGGCCTATGTTCCTCCATGCTGGGCCCCTGTAGGTCTCCGCTATGTTGCGCGGAGTCCGACAACCACGCGCATGCGCCAGCGCGGAGACAGCCGTCGCGTGGACCCGCGCCTGCTGTGGTGCGCATGCGCGGAACAGCGCCGGTCGTGCAGGGATGGATGTCGGCACCGGAGCAGCACGCAGCACTCCGCCGTTATTCTAGCCCCAGAGGAAGAAGAGAATTTCTGGGCCCGGAGGCCCGTTGACACCGGCGTCGCTCACGCCGGTTTTGACTCCGGCGTCAACACGTGGCCGGGATATCGGAGGATCCCGGCCCCTGTGTCTGTTGGGTTTCCTACGGGTGCTTGGGTTTCTTCCCAGAGTCCAAAGAAGTGCAGTTGGATTGGCTATGTTAAATTGCCCTTGGTGTCCGGGGTTTGGGTAGGGTCACAGGGATGGGGAAGGGGAGTGGGACTGGGTGGGGTGCTCTTCTGGAGGGTCGGTGCCCGACTCGATGGGTTGAATGGCCTCCTCCTGCACTGTGGATATTCTATGATCAATTTAAACTAGCAAGCCTTATTCTGTCTATTTCTTTTATCTTTTAATCCCTCTTTTCTTCTAACCTACATCAGACCTTTACCTTTGTTCTTTCCTCGCCTCCACAACACGACCACTCCCCCCGCACCATTCCCTGCTTTACTTTAAAACCAGCTGCATCTATGGGCATTTGTCAATCTGACGAAGGGTCATTTACCGATTACATCTGTGTCACACTCAACGGATGTCACCAGGCCAGCCAGTAAAACATCTTTGGTCCTTTCAGTTGATATGGTCTTTCCTTCCGGAGTGTTTCCTGGGGCAAGCATGACATCATATGCTCATAGTAGAATGAACTTCAGACGAGCTTCACTGACCCCAGTCATCTGTGGTACCCTGGGAGAATCCTGTATCATCAGAATCCTCAAAGCCATTTATTACCTTCAGAATCCTGGGAAGAACCAGCCTCATCCTTTTGGTGGAGGGTGGGAATGGCTGCTGACGCCTCGATCGTCTTCCTCTCCTCCGAGGTATTCTCCTGGGAGGCAGGCGAGTGGGCCCCCCGGGCGGGATGGGCCGGCGCCGTCGGCTGGAGGACCTGTGGGAGATTGGACATGTGGTCAGTGGGAGGGATGGGTGAGTCAGTAAGGCAATCAGTACTCACGTTTGACAGGCCCTTTGGCTGAGGCACGATGGTTCCTCACCTCTGCGGCATCCGCCTGCCTCCGCATGGGTGACCGCTCTGTCCTTGGCCATCCCAGTCACCTCCAGGACATGCTCCTCGAAGGTGGTGAGGATTCTTATGTCCGGCACACCACTGCCAGTCTAGGACCTCTCCCGGCGATTGTGGGAGAGCTTTTCCTGAGGAAACACAGAGTGGGCATTGTTATCCATACGCGTGATTCACGGTGGTGGTGGTGGGGGATGGGGGTGTGTGTGAAGGAACGGTTCGGGAGGGGGGGGTTGAAGGGAGAGCGGGGTGAAGGGAGGGTTGGGGGGTCACATGGAGAGTTGGGGATGTGGAGGGGCGTTGGTGTATTCTCACTCATGCTGCCTGCCCGGTGTAGGTCATTGACCTTTCTCCAGCACTGGGTGTCCGTTCTCCTGGTCACATTCCCGGCACTCACAGTCGCCATCACCTCTTCCCAGGCAGCACTGGCTGCCCTATGGCTGACCCTCCGGGACCCTTGGGGTAACAGAACCTCCCTCCTGGCCTCCACTGCGTCTAGAGTTTCACAGTAACTTCATTGCAGTGTTAATGTAAGCCTACTTGTGACATTAATAAATATTATTATTATTAGTAGTAGCCTCCTCAGATCTGTATCCCCTAATCATGGGGCCGATCTCCATGGTGGCATTGTTGCGAGTTGGCTGGGGTTGGCTGAGCAAATGCTGCTTAAGTGCTGCTCCACCTTGTTAGCGGGGAGCTGGTGAGCACGGTGCTGGCGAATCAGCTGGCGAGCCTGCATTTGTGGCGAGAAGTCCATGAGGCCTCGTTAAGTGGACCATTTAACGTTGAATAGCATTGCCGGCCTCGCTGGGCCGAGCGCCGGGAAGCCCGCGGCAAATCCCGCTCGCTACCACACTTAGAAATCTTCCCAGAGAATCGCGCCCAGAAGCTTTTCCCAGGATGGAAGACTCAATTTCAAGGATGCAGAAGTTCAAAGTGAGAGGAGGAACGTTCAGGGGGGATGTGCGGGGGAAAGGTTTTCATGCAGAGGGTGGTGGGTGCCTGGAACACGCTGCCAGTGGAGGTGGTGGAGGCAGGCACGATAGCAGTGTTTAAGATGTATCTTGATCGACACATGAACGGGCGGGGAAAGGAGGGATACAGATAATTTGGGCAAATAGTAGTAGGATCGGCGCAGGCTTGGTGGGCCGAATGGCCTGTTCTTGTGCTGTAGTGTTCTTTATTCTTCTTTGCTGTTTATACAAGTCAGAAAGCAGCAGATGGCACAGTCTGATTGATGGCACTGCAGTAGGAGTGAAAACAGTTGTCATCTGGCATACTCAGGTAGTAATGCCATCTATAAATACAGCTCCTTAGACTAACTGAAGCAAATATTCAGTGTGAGGCATCATTTTCCCATGTGTAGCAGAGTGTTCTATAGATAATTATGCTGCATAATGGTCCCAGCTTAAGCAATACCCACCCTCACAACATTTTTCTTGTCACTTGTAACTAAAAAGAGCAGCTAAAATGATACAGAGAGGTCATGCCTCGCGTGGTGAAGGATATTGTAACATGTACAAGCGAGAAAAGGCTGTGCACAGCATTGATTGACTATAAACTGCTGCCTAGTGTTTCATTGTACGCCTTCCATTTTCTTTGGTGGCTGAGACATTAACTGCCTTGGTTCCAAGTTTTGGAATGTGTTCCCTGAATGTCACAGCCTCTGAATTGTACCCCTGCCCCCCCCCCCCCCCCCCCCAAGCCAATTTTTTAAGCCCCCTCTTTGAACAGGTTTTTTGTCTCCTTTTTTGGGTGGGTCAGATTTAATTTGATAATCAGTCCTGTGAAGCAACTTGAGGTGCTATATAGATGCAAGTTGTTGTTGGTTGGTGTGCGGGAAGCCGCATTTGAAGAATAGCAGTTTGTTACTGTTAGAACAACATACTTAATTTGATGAAGGTGTTTAACATGTTGAAATGATAGGAGGGGTTGGTAGGAACAGTGGGCGGGATTCTCCATTGCCCAACACCGATGTCGTAATCAGCGATCGGGCGGAGAATACCGTCCGATGACCAAATTGGGGTCAGTGCCGGTTTGACGATGGCTTTCTAGTATCCGCCCCCTCTGAAATGGCGTCATCGCGTCGCGCCCCGCATGCCGTTGGAACGGCGTTGGTGCGTCATCAGATGCTCCGCCCCCGATGAGTCGAGTTCCCCACCACGCGTTTGACGTGTGGTCTCATCGGTTGGGAACCCGGCGTGGCAGCCGCGGACTGTGTCCAGTGCCGCCACAGTCGTGCTGCTGGCATGGGGGGCTCCCACGAGGGCTGGGGGAAATGTTGGGGGGTGGCCAGGGGTTGTCCTGTGGGGCAGTATTTGGCAGGTCAGGCCCGCGCATGGCAGGTGCCATGTTGTACGGCATGACCGCTGCAGATCTTCGCCCTGCGCATGCGTGGCCACGGACCTGGCCATTCTCTGGCCATTTTTGGTGTGGGAGCCGGGTGTTTTACCTGGCGCCGTTGCTAGCCCCTCACCGGTCCCAGAATCGGTGAGGGTTTGGCGCCGATTTTGGCGTCGTAATAAGCCATTCTCACGCCAGCATCGGCACATAGACACAAAATCAGAGAATCCAGCCCAACTTGTTTCCAGTGACTAAGGGGCATAGAACAAAGACAATACAAAAGGTTCAGGACAGCGAGTGAGAGTAAACCTCTTTTTACGAGACTGTAAGGCTGTGGAATGCACTATTGGTGTTAATGATTAAAGCAGAGACTCAACTTTTAAGAACAGGGAATCGAAGAAGAAGTGGATAAAATGGTAACGGAACAGAGTGAGTACATGAATTTAGGTCAACTGCTGTTCTGTTGGAACAACACCAAGAAGAACTGGTTGGGCTGAGTGGCCAGATTCTGTGTTATAATTTCTATTTTATCCATTGTAAAAATGGATAAATATTTTCGCCAGAAAAGTGACAGCCGCTCGCCTCCGAGTGCAATAACAACACCTTTGCTTGAAGAACACTCAAGCAAGTCAGGCACTTGGAGCAGTCATGTGCCCGTGTTATGTGGGCAACGTCTAATCTGGGGGGGGTGGGGGGGGGGGGGGGGAGCTTGACCCAAAATTCTTAGCGTTTGGGATGTGACCTTCTTTAAATAATTCTCTCATTCGACCAAGCCATTTACTTAGGTGAGCCTCATACCCATTTTGTTAGTAAGTTAACACCCTTTAAAACTTGTCACAGGGTTCATGCAAAGCACAAGACTACACAATTGTAAAAATGGCCCTTCATGTGTATTTTAGCCTAAAATTTTCTTACATTACACCATGCTGAAAGCATGCCCCCCTCCCCCCCCTGGGTGGTCTTCCCAGGTAAACAGGAGGAGGGAAATTAAAGGTGCATTTGCTTCCAGATCGAGGGGATGTTTGCAAACAAAAAAAACCAACCAACTGAAAGCAATTAACTGCTTCAGCTTCAAGTTGGGAATAGGTGAACTTTTCACAGCATACTAATAATATTATCCAAAGCTGCAGCAGGTCTGTGATCGAGGCCGGGGCCAGTTAGGGCTGATTGACACTGAGTGGAAGCTTAGGGAGGATCAAGAGCTCAGAGACGGTTACAAAACAATGAGTGACACCCAGAAAATAAGACACGGTGGGAAGAAAGCATTAACTTAGTGTGGAGAAAGTGTACGGTTCCGTAAACAAATAAGATATTTTGGAGCTAATTGACATGGAATGAGGCAAGACAACAGAAAGGAAAATGAAACAGAGGTGTGAATTGTTAAGATGCGAAGCCCACATTTGTAGAAAAATTAAATTAAACCTCTTGTGGTAGCATTAATGTAGGGACATTAAGCCAGCTATCATAATGACATTTAGGACTGTACATTCGAAAGCAATTTGTCCTGTTTGGATGATGCCATGTTTATGCTCCACACAGGCCTCTACCCTACTTCATCTAACATTTAATTTATATGTCAGGGGTAAATGATTCTCACAAAATGGGCTGGCATCCAAGTTAAGAGGAGATAAAGGGGATAGTTAAAGCTGAATGAGGTTTAAAACCATGAGACTACAGCTCTTGTGATGCAGAATGAAGGAGTGCACTGTACACCAGGATTTGAAAGAAAGCTGTAGATAAAATCATAAAGCAAAATTAAGAATCACAAGATGGTTCAAACAAAGAATAAATGCTAGTAGTTTAAAAGGTATCCAGGATGACTGCGAGAGAATAGCCAAAAGGAAGACGGAGAAAAGATCATGGAGAGAAAACGGCAAACGGGGAGTGGACTGGCGGATTTTCAATATATTGTCTCCTTCACTGTCAGATTCAGAACACTCCGACACTCAAAGTTTCCCATGTCTTAACTCGTAGCAAGTCCCATTCCCCTGTCAGCCCCGACCTCGCTAATTTAACTCAGCTCCAGTCAAGCAGTTTAAAATTCTCACCCTGGTTTTCAAATCCCAAATGCCCTTGCCCCTCTCTGTCACTGTAATCACCTCCAGGTCCTACCCCCCTCTGCATATCTGTGCCCCTCTATTTCAACCCTCAGTTCTAATTGCTTCACCATTGTTGGCTGTGCCTGCAGTTGCCGAGGCCACAAACTCTGGAATATTCTTCCTACACCTCCCGACCTGGCTTTCCTCCTTTAAAACAGAATGTTATAACCCGCAAGCATCTTACAGGGTGGGAACAATTAACTTCCCAGTGAACCTTGTGGAATACAAGCTCCCCCATTAAGGGGGCGGGTGACCTCTAATCAATGTATAGCTGAATGTAATATAAAGCCGGCCAGTTTGGCACCGGCAAGGGAAACCCCAGTTGGGATCTACTATGTGGTGTATGTACTAGTTATTGTAAATAAACTAAGTTTCGCGATATGGACTCCTCCATGGCCTTATCAAACAGTCCTTACAACCTACCTCTTTGGCCAAGCTATTGGTCATCTGGCCTAATATCTCCTTCAGTGGCTTGGTGCCATACTCTTGTTTTTAACACTCCCGTGAAATGCCTTAGGACATTTCATTACAGTAAAGATGCTATATAGGCACAAGTTGCTGCTGTTGCTACTAAGGATGACGCTACAGCCTTATGGGATTTGTATGGCACACCAGACATAGGTTTATCAGTCATAGAGAGCCTCACTTTGGGCACATGGGCTGTCGTCACCAACAGAATATTGACGCAGATCTTTCGGTCTCTGGATCATCGCCGGAGATCACCCCCAAGAAGTGCTTTGGGACCCTGCAGATGTCCCAAAGAAATGAAGCCGTGGGAGTTGCCTGGGATGTTTGGAGTTCTGACAGGAAATTCCTCTGCTCCGAGGGACTCACAAAAAAACGTTGAGTTCGAGGCAGAGGGTGGGATTTTCCAGTCTCCCACGACCCTTCAACATTCACCCCCCTCACTGACACCCTGACTCCACCCTCTGACTGCCCTACCCCCCTCCCCAGACCGGAACTGACTAGCCCCTATCACCTAATTCCACCCGGCCTGACCTGATTAATTCTCACCACTTGACTCCTCCTGACAGAGCAGATAGCTCCCAGCCTGACAACTCCTCCCAACCCAACACAACCTGACTATTCCTGACCCACCCCACCCCACCCTACCTAACTCATTCACTTACCATTCGGCACAGCTGCCACCCGACCTACCTACCACCCTACCCAGCTGCCACCTTTTACCCACTTACCTCACCCACTAACCCACTTACTCACCCAATCACTCATTCACTCGTTCACTAACACACTGAGTAGCTCGGGTACCTGTAAACACTTAATAGAATATAGAAGCTAGTGCTGTAAAAAGAGGACATGGCTTCTGTGCAGATTCTCTTCGCTATTGGCTACGAGGATTCCTGAAGGCAGACCCTTTTAAATATGTGCAGATAGTTGGGTAGATCTCAGTTTGATCAAAGTTGGATGCAGGAGTTGTACCTCTGCAAAGAACAATTGAGCTGGGAAAGGGTGAGGAAGTTTCATAGTCATCATTTTGTCCATACTTCAGTGCAAATCGAACTTGCGTGTGTTTAAACACTTCTCATTTAACTGGACATTGTAGAATTCATGTTTAGGAAACATTGCATGGAATTTTCCCAACCCCAAGGCGGGTTTTGAGATGGGGCTGGGAGCAAATTTCTGAAGTTGCATGTTAGGTTGGAGTCGGGGTCAAAGCGACATTAATATGCCTAGCAGCAGTAGGAAGACGGTTGTGATATTTGTGGGCAGCACGGTGGCACAGTGGTTAGCACTGTTGCTTCACAGCGTCAGGGACCCGGGTTCGATTCCCAACTTGAGTCACTGTTTGTGCGGAGTCTGCGTGTTCTCCCCTTGTTTGCGTGGGTTCCTCCAGGTGCTCCGGTTTCCTCCCACAAGTCCCGAAAGATGTGCTGTTCGGTGAATTGGACATTCTGAATTCTCCCTCAGTGTACCCGAACAGGCGTCAGCGTGTGCTGACTAGGGGATTTTCGCTGTGACCTCACTGCAGCGTTAATGTAAGCCTATTTGTGACACTAATAAAAATAATAATTATTAACTGAAGTAATTAGGGGCCATTTATTGAAGAGTCTTTTCCAAGGACACTCGGGACCCCTACTCTGTGTGCAACTCAGGGGAGGTGAGAGTACATCGAGATCGGGTAGAACACTGAGATCAGCAAGAAAATTTAATTCTGAGGCTATAAACTGGCAGAGCGTTCACCACCAAAGTTTTGCAAGTGGATCCACCTCAACTGCAGATGGATCCAGTGGCAAGTATTTTTGTTTTATTTGTTCATAAGATATGGGCGTCGCAGTCTGTGTCAGCTTTTATTGCCCATCCTAATTTCCTTTGAGGGGGCAGTTAAGAGTCGACCGCATTGCTCTGGGTCTTGAGCCACACGTAGGCCCGACCAGGTATGGACGGCACATTTCTTTCCCTAAAGGACATTAGTGAACCAGATGTATTTTTATGACAATCGACAATGGTCTCAAGGTCATCGTTAGACTTTTGATTCCAGATTTTTTTTAATTGAATTCAAATTTCACCATCTGCAGTTGGGATTTGAACTTGGGTTCCCAGAGCATTAATCTGGGTCTCTGGATTACTCGTCCAGTGACAATACCACTACGCCATCACCTCCCCATGGGGCGGGGGGGGGGGGGGGGGCACACACAAGTTTAGATGCCTCCATCCTATCCTACGTAAATCAGCAGCACCCAGCATTCCGAGTGGAGCTGGAATCTGTCCTTTGCCTCAGGCATGCCACTGGGCCCTCCCGCCTATGTAGCCGGCCGCTGTCCATAAATGCAGGGCCGGCTCAAGGCACCGGCAACTCGGGCAGTCGCCCGGGGCGCCATGTGTTAGGGGGCGCCAGAGACTCGGGTCCCGCGCATCCGCAGTTGGGCCGGTGCCAACCAGCGCATGCGCGGTGGCCGCACTCCCCCAGGGTGCCCCCCCCCTCTGTCCGCCCCCCCCCCCCGTTCCGCCCCCTCGGTCCGCTCCCCCCCCCCCCCCCCGGTTTCGGGTCCGCCCTGCCCCGCCCCCCCTCGGGTCCGCCCCCCCCCCCCTCCGCCCCGCCCCCGCTCGGGTCCGGCCCCGCCCCCGCTCGGGTCCGCCCCCCCCCCCCGCTCGGTCCGCTCCCCCCCTCGGTCTGCTCCCCCCCCTCGGGTCCACTCCCCCCCCTCGGGTCCGCCCGCCCCCGCCCCCCCCTTCTCGGCCCCGCCCCCCCTGCCCCCCCTCTCGGCCCCGCCCCCCCTCTCGGCCCCGCCCCCTCCATCTCGCCCCGCCCCCTCTCGGCCCCGCCCCCCTCTCGCCCCCCCCCCTCGGCCCCGCCCCCCTCTCGGCCCCCCCCCCCTCTCGGCCCTGCCCCCCTCCAAGGGCGCAGAAGTTCAACTTGCCCGGGGCGCCAGCAACCCTAGGGCCGGCGCTGCATAAATGGGGCATGAACACGGAGGCAGCTTGTTAATTGGCTGCCTCAGCGAAGATAGTGAAAGTGGTGAACTGCGGATATTATCCGGATTCAGACCTACAAACAGATTTAAGTGGGTTGTAAAATTTTCAAGAGCAGAAAATGATGGCCATTATCACAAAATGCTTCATCATATTTTGTTGTCTAAGTCATTGCTGGTGATTCATATTTAGAACAGAAATTACAGGCAAGCAATGACTACGGGCACTGCTGCACACTTGTACAAGGAACATTAAAAATACCAACACAACCAGTTTGACACCTCTGGTTCTTCATCCCGCGATGCGGTCGACCACTAATCCCATGCTCCCAGAAATGCCCACCTGACATGCCCTGCACATGGACACCCAGCCATGCACTTGTGTCCGGGGCTGGGGCCCATACCCTGGGTGTTCGGAGGTTGGCCCCTGCATCTGTGGTGCTGCCTCCCGCAATGTTCAAGCACAGTGTCCATGCATCAAGGTGTGTTTGAGATGCTAGGCAATGAGCCACACATGCAACATGGCACACCCACCCACGGAATCGATTTGGGATGTGTGGAGTGCTCGCTTAACTACGATTGCCAATTCCCTATTTGCAATCGCCTTCAGCCGCATCGCCCAGCATGTTTTCTGCCTCTCCCATTATTCACCGGCCGTGGATCGCTCGACCGAGAGCACAACAAGGCCGGAGAATCGGGCCCTATGTTTTGCCAAACTGTTTGGGAAGTGTAGACATAGTATAGGGGTTGGAAGTATAGATAGTTTTTTAAAGAATAAAGGGTTATGGTGTTCGGGCAGGAAAGTGGAGCTGAGTCCACAAAAGATCAGCCATTGAATGGCGGAGCAGACTCTAAGGGACAGATGGCCCACTCCTGTTCCTAGTTCTTATGTTCCTTTGTGGAATTGTGACCCATGTTTGGTGTGCACTGCAAATACAGAATTTGGTAGTTTGTGTTTTTATAATTAATCTGTCCTGAAATATTTGGTTTGTAAAGAACTTTATTTAATGCACAATCATATATTACATCTGGGCCAAATTCAATGTCGAAAATGCAGAGCAAAGACAGAGCAAGTGATAACATATAGTCACGTCATCACAGAAATACAATTCCAGAGTAGCATTACCAAAACGGTACTGATATTCACTAAGTATGTGTAGTTTAGTAACCCCTGGTATCTGAGCAATGTTGCCACCGTCAACAGACATTTGGCCCTGGATTTTCATCACAAAGGCAGTGGGTACAGGTTATCATGAGCAGTTCTGGGATGGGTACAGGGCATGAGGCAGAATGCAAAACATGAGGAGCCATAGGAAATGGGTATGGTGGCATAGGTTGGCACAGAGGGTATGAGGAGTTATGGGGTAGGTACAGGGGAATGAGCTGGAGTGGGTGGAACATTGGGAATGTTTATGTGTCAGCGGGGGAGGCCTGAGGGCTGGAGGAACTCTTAATGATTTTTTAAAATTTGGTCGCTGTGTCGGAGCCCTGAGGAGAGGCCTTCCCTCCCAGCCTGCACCACATGTGGCATCCTCCTCAGTACTTCCAGGATCATCTGCCCTCGTGGACGAAAATCCTGGCCCTGGCAAAGATTCTGTGTATATGCTGTTGAGAAGTTCTGTAAAATGGAAGCTTTCTATTTTGGCGGCTTGAGATGATTATCTCGTAATGGACCATACAACAGCAACTTCCCTGGGCAATTCAGCTGTCATCTTGAATCAGATAAACTCACAGGAAATATTTCCGACTCAATACCCCCGGTATTTACCTGGAATTGGGGAGGGTGCGGATAAAAAAATGTTTAACCGTCACATAAGAATAAAAATGACCATCATCCCAAGCATAATTTAAATTTCTGTTTCTACACAGATTTTAAAGTTCAAAACAAGTTCTGTTTTACAATATCCACTATATGTATTCCTTAACGGTGTAACAGATGCCCGTTCTCCCGGTTCAGATAAATGTCATTTTTTTAAAAACTTTTCCCAATTAAAGGGTAATTTAACATGGCCAATCCACCTACCCTACACATCTTTGGGTTGTGGGGCTGAGACCTATGCAGACATGGGGAGAATGTGCAAACTTCACACGGACAGGGACCCAGGGCCGGGATCGAACCCAGGTCTCGTGCTAATCACTGCGCCACGTGCCGTTCCAGATAAATGTCATATTAACAAAGTAGACTGAACTATATGTTGTAAATTATCACACTTTACTGCATCACAGCTGAAATGCAGTTTTGTGAGGCTGAACACAAACCACCAATAACTGTCATATGGCCTGAAAAAAAGAATTATAAAGAGTTTACAGCAGACAAACAGGCCATTCGGCCTAACAAATCTATGTTGGTATATATGCCCCACACAATCTGTATTTGCTTCTATTCCTTTTTCACTCATGTACATACAGCTTTTCCTTAAAGGCATCTCTGCTATTCACCTCAGCCATTAGGTGTTGTAGCAATTTCCACATTCTAAGCACTTTCTCGACAATGATGTTTGCCTTGAATTCTTTATTGCAGCACGATAAAGCATAGTGGTTAGCACAGTTGCTCCACAGTTCCAGGGTCCCAGGTTCGATTTCCGGTTTGGGTCACTGTCTGTGCGGAGTCTGCATGTTCTCCCCGTGTATGCGTGGGTTTTCTCCGAGTGCTCCGGTTTCCTCCCACAGTCCAAAGATGTGCAGGTTAGGTGGATTGGCTATGCTAAATTGCCCTTAGTGTCCAAAGGGGTTCAGTGGGGATACTGGATTGTGGGGATCGGGTGGGTGCGGGGGCGGGTGGGCTTGGGTGGGGTGCTCTTTCCAAGGGCCTGTGCAGACTCGATGGGCCGAATGGCCTCCTTCAGCACTGTAAATTGTAGGATCGTATTCATCAATGACCATCTTATCTTGAAGATTCATAGTTTTGGAGACCCTTTAAGCGGAAGTGCTTCTCACCAGTTAAATATAAGCATTTATCCCCGATACGGGGGAACCACCGGTTTGTTCCAGGGAGCATCGATGGTAGGTTTCTTGGCTGGCATAGGGTAGGTATTAGGAGGTTGAGGGACCTGTTTGTGGATGGGAGGTTTGCGAGCCTGGGTGAGTTAGAGGGGAAGTTTGGGCTCCCCCCGGGGAACATGTTTAGGTACATGCAGGTTAGCGCGTTTGCCAGGCGGCAGGTGGAGGGGTTCCCTCTGCTGCCCCCACGTGGGGTACAGGACAGGGTGCTCTCGCGGGTGTGGGTTGGAGGGGGGAGGATTTTGGACATGTACCACGTCATGCAGGAGGTGGATGAGGCTTCGGTGGGGGAGCTGAAGGGTAAATGGGAAGAGGAGCTGGGTGAGGAGATTGAGGAGGGGACGTGGGCGGATGCCCTGGAGAGAGTGAATTCCTCCTCTTCCAGTGCGAGGCTTATCCTCATACAGTTCAAGGTGCTGCACAGGGCCCACATGACCGGGATGAGGATGAGTAGGTTGTTCGGGGGCGAAGACAGGTGTGCTAGATGCTCGGGGAGCCCAGCGAACCATGCCCATATGTTCTGGGCATGCCCAGCGCTGGGGAAATTTTGAAGGGGGTAACAGGGACGGTGTCGAGGGTGGTAGGATCCAGGGTCAAGCCAGGCTGGGGACTCGCAATTTTTGGGGTTGCAGTGGAGCCGGGAGTGCAGGAGGCGAAAGAGGCCGGTGTTCTGGCCTTTGCGTCCCTCGTAGCCCGGCGGAGGATCTTGCTTCAATGGAAGGATGCGAGGCCCCCAGCGTGGAGGCCTGGATCAATGATATGGCGGGGTTCATCAAATTGGAGAAGGTGAAATTTGCCATGAGGGGATCAGTACAGGGGTTCTTTAGGCGGTGGCAGTCTTTCCTTCCTTGACGTCCTGGCAGAACGGTAGGAAAATAGGCCGGCAGCAACAGCAACCCGGTGTGGTGGGGGGGGAGGGGGGGAGGGAGAGAGGAGTGGGGAGGGGGAGTCTGGGGGGGGGGGGGGTTTGTTGCGGGGGAAGGGAGAAATGTGTATATGTGTTTATTGAATATGCTGGGTGCTTATCTATTTTTTTTTGTAGTTACGGGGGGGGGGGGGTTGGGTTTGGGGGTTACTTTTTGTTGTTGTTAATACGGTTTTTTTGCTGTTATTTTATGTTTTTGATATGTTTTTGAAAATTTTAATAAAAATAATTTTTTTAAAAATATAAGCATTTATGTTGCATATTAACAGTTCCTCGGGATGTCTCTGTGAGCTTTACAACAAGTGGATTTGTTTTACAGTACGAATAGCAAATAAACTAACCAAACCTTTGGAAAAATGCAACTTTATTAAGTATTAAAAAGATGAGAGTGGAAGATTTTTTTGGAAACGTAAGTTTTTGCTTGTGCTCTAACGTACATTTTTAACCAACATTGAATGGAACCTGGGAGGAACAATAAGGTTATGTTACGATGGAACTTTGTTTCCTTTCGGAGGTTTTGGTTTATTAAGTCGTTTGAAGTTTCTGGGTTGTATCAATCCACCTTGCTTATCCCTAGAGAAAAGAGAAAATGTCGGTGATGATTAACAGGCATACTGAATTATTAAATACCATCTAATAAAGTACCTGTCTTCATTATCTACAATACAATTTTCCTGTGTTATTGTACTTACCATTCTACTCTGCTCATTGTTTATAGGAAGATATCAGGTTAAAAAATAGTTTTCGAAACTTGTCCCTCTTAGAACATTAACACGTGACATTTTTCTGCACTTTGCCACGTTTACAGAGTTACGTAATTTTTAAATCAGGAGTGCTATATAATAATAATGATCGTTTATTGTCACAAGTAAGAAGTTACTGTGAAGAGCACCTAGTCGCTACATTCCGGCGCCTGTTCAGGTAAGCTGGTATGGGAAATGAACCCGCGCTGCTGGCCTTGGGCGGGATTCTCCAACCCCCAGCCAGGCCGGAGAATCCGCCCCTGCCGGCTGTCGAATTCTCCGGCACTGGGGTTTTGGCGGGGGCGGGAATCGCGCCGTGCCGGTCGGCGGCTGCTAGCAGCGGCCCCCCCCAGGCGATTCTCCGGCCCGCAATGGGCCAAGTGGCTACCTGTTTTAGGCTGGTCCCGACGGTGTAAATTAGACCTGGTACTTACCTGCGAGACCTGGCTCTGCGGGCGGCCTACGGGGTCCTCGGGAGGGTGCAGGGGGATCTGGCCCTGGGGGGTGCCCCCACGGTGGCCTGGCCCGCGATCGGGGCCCACCAATCCCCGGGCAGGCCTGTGCCATGGGGGCACTCTTTCCCTCCGCACCGGCTACTGTGGACTTCGGCGATGGCCGGTGCGGAGACGAACTCCCCTGCGCATGCGCTTGGAGGGTGCCAGCACACGCTGGCGCTCCCACGCATGCGCCAACTCGTGCCGGCCGTCAGAGGCCCTTTGGCGCCGGTTGGCACGCCCCCAAGCCCCTTCCGTGCCGGTTGGCACGGCGCCAACTCCGCCGGCGCCAGATGAGCCCCTGAAGGTCCGGAGAATTCCGCACCTTCCAGGTGGCCCGACGCCGGAGTAGTTTACACCATTCCTCGGCGCTGGGACCTTCCGCCCCGCCGGGTAGGGGAGAATCCCGCCCATCGTTCTGCATCACAAACCAGCTGTCTAGCCCACTGAGCTAAATCAGCCCATGCTGGCACCTTGCTAGTTTGAAGTGGGCAGCACTTAGACTAGGTAGAATAATGGGATAGAAAAGATACACAACGTACACTATCCTCCATCGCAATCACTGGGGGGCAAGAAACTCTAAACACATGCAGACATACCATAAACGAGGGGGAATTTGGTATGCTTCCGTTCACATTTGTCCAGACATTTCCTTTCTATTTTTAAAAATAAATTTAGAGTACCCATTTATTTTTTCCAATTAAGGGGCAAGTAATAATCTTTATTAGTGTTACAAGGAGGCTTCCATTAACACTGTGAGATACCCTCAATCACGACACAGGAAAGAAGATAGATGATTCAAAGGCTTTAATCATCTGAGAACTGTACAGCAGCCGAGAAATGTGCTCATCACATGTTGCCTGAGTGAGCCTTATCTTATATACCGTTTCCTGGGGGCGGAGCCAGAGGCGGAGTCCCCCAGGGTTCCAAGCCCGGTCTTAAAGGGCCAATGCATTAAAGGTAAGGTACCATTATATCAGCTACTGATAACATTCATCACACACTGCAATTAAGTTACTGTGAAAATCCCCTAGTCGCCACACTACGGCGCCTATTCGGGTACACCGAGGGAGAATTCAGAATGTTCAATTCGCCTAACAAGCACATCTTTTGGGACTTGTGCGAGGAAACTCACGCAGACACGAGGAGAACATGTAGACTCTGCACAGTCAGTGACCCAAGCCAGGAATCGAACCTGGGTCCCTGGAACTGTGAAGCAACAGTGCTAACCACTGTGCTGCCGTGCCGCCCTCTGTCCTACTGTGCATGGCCAATCCACCTACCCTGCACATCTTTGGATTCTGGGGGTGAGACCCACTCAGACACGGGGGAAATAAGGAAACTCCACATGGATAGTGATCTGTGGTTGGGATTGAACCCGAGTCGTCAGCGCCGTGAAGCAGCAGTGCTAACCACTGCGCCACCGTGCTGCCCACACAGTTCCTTCCTGATGGTGCAGAGTACGGTAAAAGCACATTGAAGAGTGGACATTCAGGGTAGTTACATTCAGGCAGAAAACAATGTTATGGGCCAGTTGATCCTTTCTATGTTGATAGCAAGGCTATTTGAAGTGTGACTCAGGCATTTAGCTGACCTTGATTTGGATGAGCACATTGCTGACTAGTCTTCCCAGCTGCAGATATTTCTGCAGTGACATCCTCTTGGTGGTGTCTGTAACCTATTCTGGTCTTTGGGTGCCACACTAAATTGCCCCTTAATTGGAAAATAAATAATTGGGTACTCTGAATTAATTTTTTTTTTAAACATATTCTGGCCTTGAATACGGAATGACTTCATTTGGCTCCTCCATGATTATGTCACTCCATACAAGAAAATAATACAGTGAATGACATTTTATGGTGTCACTCCAAGGGTTGCAGTATAAAGTTCCTGGTACAGGTTGAGCATCCCTTATCCAAAATGCTTGGGGCCGTGAGTGTATAGGATTTTGGAATATTTCGGATTTCAGAATATAATGTGCATCTCTGGCACGCTGGGAATTGTGCATGTGACATTGGGCCATTGGGTCATACAGCTGTCACTTTTCAACTTGCATTTATATAGCACATTTAATGAGGCAGAACCACCAAGGATGCTTCACAGGAGCATTATTTGACAATGAGCCAGAAAGCGATATTAGGGCAAAGGCTTGGTCAAAGTCGTAGCTTTAAAGAGCAGCTTAAAGGAGGAGAAAAAAATAGAGACAGAAAGCTTTAGGAAAGTGATTTCAGAGATTAGAATATAGGCAGCTGTAGCAAATGAAAATTGGTGAAGCTCAAGAAGCAAGAATTGGAAGAGCAGAGGTCTCGGGAAGTTGTAGATGAGCAGAAGGAATTGGTAAAGCAAATGTCATAATATACACACAGGTATATGATGGTGCACAGACAGGCAGTGATGGACACACAGGATGACCAGTGAACACACAGAACACAGCAGCCAATCACCAGACAGGAGACGACCACTATAAAGCCAGAGGGCACTAGTTTTCCCGTTCTCTTGGGATCCAGCCTCTGAGATAGTCAGAGCCCGTGAGCAGCAACTAGAACACACACCATGTGGTAGTAAGATAGTCTGGTCAGGACTTCCAGTGGCAGTTATGCAGCAGTAAGCCACACATGTGGGAGCTCCCGTTTTAAAGAGATTTTTCGGCTCTTTTGAGAGCCCAAAACGGAAATTTTTCGACGTCTCCCGGTAGGGGAAGGTGTGCTGAACGACTTTCCCTGCAGTCCATGACTCGAACTCGGAGTGGAAAGGTGGAAAAAACAGCAGCAGCTCCTCAGAAAAAACGGGGGAAGGGATCCAAGATGGCCACCGACAAAGCTCCAGAGGAGTGGAGACTCTGGGCCCAGAAACAACAAACTGTTCTCCTGCGCTGCTTTAAAGAATTCAAGGATGAAGTACTGAGCTCTCTGCAGGAAACAAACAGAAGGCTGTCAGAGATTCAGTCCACCCAGGGTGCTGCCATCAAGAAGTTGCAGACGCAGGCCATTGAACGAGAGGAGGAGGCCGTGGTCCTCGTGAGTAAGGTGGAGGGGCACGAAGCACTCCACAAGAAGTGGCAGGAACGCTTTGAGGAGCTGGATCACCGCATGAGGCGGAAAAACCTGCGGATCTTGGGCCTTGCAGAGGGGCTGGAGGGATCGGACCTGACAGCCTATGTGGCTGTAATGCTGAATTCGCTAGTGGGGGCCGGATCTCTCCATCTGCCCTTGGAGCTGGAGGGAGCGTACAGGGTGCTGGCCAGGAGGCCCAAGGAAGATGAACCCCCGCGTGCGGTGCTGGTGAGGTTCCACCGGTTCAGTGATCGGGAGTGCGTGCTGCGCTGGGCCAAGAAGGTGAAGAGCAGCAATTGGGAGAATGGGGTAGTGCGGAGCTACCAGGACTGGAGTGCGGAGGTGGCTAAGCGGCGGTCCGGATTTAATCAGACGAAAGACGTGCTTTATAGAAAAAAGATAAAGTTCGGAATGTTGCCGCCCGCGCGCCTGTGGGTAACTTATTCGGACCGGCATTATTATTTCGATTCCCTGGAGGAGGCATGGGCCTTCGTGCGGACGGAGAAACTGGACTTGAAGGGTCAGAAGGGTGTGGTGGGGCAGTGCAAAAGCACGGGCTTTCCTCTGGTTTCCCGTGCTGCGGGGCTGGGGGGTGGAGATGGTGACGGGGGAGGCGGGGCCTTAACTGGTTCTTCCCCGCGCTGGAGCGGTGCCAGGAGGGGGGATAGATTGGGGGATGATCCCACTTCGGGAGGGGTCGGGCTATTGGCGGGAGTTTCCGGGGGTCAGCAGAAGTTAGCTGACCCACGGAAGTACAATGGAGGACGGTTCGCGGCTGGGAGGGTTCCTAGCCTGGGGGGGAAGGGAGGGGGGGAAAGGGGAATGCCGGGTTGCTGCTGGTAGGGTCAAGAAGGAGCTGGTGGGGGCTGGGGGGACAGAGGTGAGGGGTTGTCGCTATGGGGACGGGGTCGAGCAGGGGGTGCTGGCCTGGGGCGGGCAGTCAACGGGCTATGGCTAGCCGACGGGGGAGGGGGGCGGGACGCCCTCTGATCCGGTTGGTCACCTGGAATGTGAGAGGGTTGAATGGGCCGGTGAAGCGGTCGAGGGTACTGGCTCACCTGAAGGGGCTAAAGGCGGATGTGGCAATGCTTCAGGAGACCCACCTGAGGGTGGCGGACCAGGTCCGCCTGAGGAAGGGATGGGTGGGGCAGGTTTTCCACTCGGGGTTGGATGTGAGGAACCGGGGAGTGGCAATTCTGGTGGGGAAAAATGTGTTGTTTGAGGCATCGGAGGTGGTGGCGGATAAGGGGGGTAGGTATGTGATGGTTAGGGGCAGGCTACAAGGAGAGAAGGTGGTACTGGCTAGTGTGTATGCCCCAAATTGGGACGATGCGGGCTTTATGAGGCGGATCCCGGATCTGGAGGCGGGAGGTCTGATCATAGGGGAGGACTTTAATACGGTGTTGGATCCTTCACTGGATCGGTCCAGCTCTAGGACGGGTAGGAGGCCGGCGGCGGCCAAGGTACTGAGAGGGTTTATGGACCAGATGGGTGGGGTGGATCCATGGAGGTTTGTAAGGCCGAGGGCACGCGAGTATTCTTTCTTCTCCCACGTACATAGGGTCTACTCTCGGATAGATTTCTTCGTGGTGAGTAGGGGACTGATTCCGAGAGTGGAGGAGGCCGAGTATTCGGCCATTGCAATCTCCGACCACGCTCCGCATTGGATAGAGTTGGAGATGGGAGAGGTGCGAGACCAACGTCCGTTGTGGCGGTTGGATGTGGGGTTGTTGGCGGAGGAGGAGGTGTGTAGGAGGGTCCGGGCAAGTATTGAGGGGTACCTTGAGGTGAATGATACGGGGGAGGTTCAGGTGGGGATGGTCTGGGAAGCCCTGAAGGCAGTAATTCGTGGGGAGCTGATATCCATCCGGGCACACAGGGAGAGGAGCGAGAGGAGTGAGAGGGATAGACTGGTGGGAAAGATGCTGGAGGTGGACAGGAGGTATGCAGAGGCACCAGAGGAGGGACTGTTGGGAGAGAGGCGCAGCCTGCAGGCTAAATTTGATTTGCTGACCACTAGAAAGGCGGAGGCACAGTGGAGGAAGGCACAAGGAGCAGTGTACGAACATGGTGAAAAGGCGAGTAGGATGCTGGCTCATCAGCTCCGTAAGCGGGATGCGGCTAAGGAGATTGCTGGAGTGAGAGACAAGAGTGGGAATGTGGTGCGGAAGGGGGTAGAGGTGAATGAGGTCTTCAAGGACTTTTACGGGGAACTGTACCGGTCGGAGCCAACGGGGGAGAGGAGGGGAATGGAGAGTTTCCTTGACAGGCTTTCTTTCCCGAAGGTGCAGGAGGAGAAGGTGGAGGGGCTGGGTGCGCCGATGGAGCTGGAGGAGCTAGTTAAGGGGATCGGGCAGATGCAGTCAGGGAAGACACCGGGGCCGGATGGGTTCCCGGTGGAATTTTATAAAAAGTTTGTGGACCTAGTGGGCCCCTTGCTGGTGCGGACACTCAATGAAGCATGGGAAGGGGGGACTTTGCCCCCGACGATGTCACGGGCACTGATCTCGTTAATTTTAAAGAAGGACAAGGACCCCCAGCAGTGTGGTTCATACAGGCCCATATCTCTCCTTAACGTGGATGCTAAGGTACTGGCAAAAATCCTGGCCACCAGGATAGAGGACTGTGTGCCAGGGGTTGTGCATGAGGACCAGACAGGTTTTGTGAAGGGAAGGCAGCTGAACACGAATGTGCGGAGATTGCTGAATGTCATTATGATGCCGGCGATTGAGGGGGAGGCAGAGATAGTGGTGGCGCTGGATGCGGAGAAGGCCTTCGATAGAGTGGAGTGGGGGTACCTATGGGAGGTGTTGGGGAGGTTTGGATTTGGTGAAGGGTTCATTAGATGGGTAAGGCTGCTATATGAGGCCCCGATGGCGTGCGTGGCCACGAATAGGAGGAGGTCGGAGTACTTCCGGCTTTACCGAGGGACCAGGCAGGGTTGCCCCTTGTTCCCCTTGTTGTTTGCACTGGCAATCGAGCCGCTGGCGATGGCATTGAGAGATTCAGAGAGGTGGAGAGGCTTGGTGCGAGGTGGAGAGGAACATAGGGTGTCGTTGTATGCCGACGACCTGTTACTGTATGTGGCGGACCCGGTGGAAGGGATGCCGGGAGTGATGGAGTTACTAGCCGAGTTTGGGACCTTCTCAGGTTATAAATTAAACTTAGGCAAGAGCGAGGTGTTTGTGGTGCACCCTGGAGACCAGGAGGAAGGAATTGGTAGGCTCCCGCTTAGGAGGGCAGGGGAGAGCTTTAGGTACCTGGGGGTGCAAGTGGCCAGGGACTGGGGGACTCTCCACAAGCATAACTTTACCAGACTGGTAGATCAGATGGAGGAGGAGTTCAAGAGGTGGGACATGCTGCCATTGTCGTTGGCGGGGAGGGTGCAGTCCGTCAAAATGACAGTGCTTCCGAGGTTCTTGTTCCTTTTTCAGTGCCTGCCCATATTTATCCCCAGGGCCTTCTTTAGGAGAGTGACCGGCAGTATTCTGAGCTTTGTGTGGGCACATGGGACTCCGAGAGTGAGGAGGGTGTTCCTGGAGCGAGGAAGGGATAGAGGCGGGCTGGCGCTGCCCAACCTTCTGGGGTACTATTGGGCAGCCAATGTGTCAATGGTGCGTAAATGGGTGATGGAGGGGGGAGGGGCGGCGTGGAAAAGAATGGAGATGGCGTCATGTAGAGGTACGAGCCTGGGTGCCATGGTAACGGCACCGTTGCCGCTCTCCCCCAAGAGGGTTACCACGAGCCCGGTGGTGGCGGCGACCCTAAGAATCTGGGGACAGTGGAGACGGCATCGGGGGGAAACAGGGGGCTCGATGGAGGCTCCACTGGGTGGCAACCATCGGTTCATCCCGGGGAACACGGATGGGGGATTCAGGGGATGGCAAAGGGCGGGCATCAGCAAATTGAGGGACCTGTTTATTGGCGGGAGGTTTGCGGGCCTGGGGGAACTGGAAGATAAATTTGGCCTTCCCCAGGGGAACATGTTCAGATACCTGCAGGTAAAGGCGTTTGCTAGGCGACAGGTAGAGGGATTCCCTTTGCTGCCCTCGCAGGGGACGATGGACAGAGTGCTTTCGGGGGTGTGGGTAGGAGAGGGGAAGGTGTCTGACATCTATAAGGTAATGCAGGAGGTGGAGGAGTCGTCAGTGGAGGAGCTGAAGGCTAAATGGGAGGAGGAACTCGGGGAGCAGATAGAGGACGGGACTTGGGCGGAGGCCTTGGAGAGAGTCAACTCTTCCTCCTCATGTGCGAGGCTTAGTCTCATCCAATTTAAGGTGCTGCACCGGGCCCACATGTCCGGGACTAGGATGAGTAGGTTCTTCGGGGGTGAGGACAGGTGCACCAGATGTTCGGGGAGTCCTGCGAACCACGCCCATATGTTCTGGGCATGCCCAGCACTGGAAGAATTCTGGAAGGGGGTGGCGGGGACGGTGTCGAGGGTGGTTGGATCCAGGGTCAAGCCAGGGTGGGGACTCGCGATTTTTGGGGTTGGGGTGGAGCCGGGAGTGCAGGAGGCGAAAGAGGCCGGGGTCCTGGCCTTTGCGTCCCTAGTAGCCCGTCGAAGGATTCTGCTACAGTGGAAGGATGCGAGGCCCCCAAGCGTGGAGACCTGGATCAGTGACATGGCGGGATTTATAAAATTGGAAAAGGTCAAATTTGCCCTGAGAGGATCAACACAAGGGTTCTATAAACGGTGGCAGCCTTTTCTGGACATCCTGGCTCAGAGATAGGTAACTGTGTCAATAGCAGCAGCAACCCGGTGGGGGGGGGGGGGGGGGGGGGGGGGGGGGGGGGTGCATTATTTTAGTGTTTATTCTGTAACTTTATAGTGTGTTAATTTGCGTTGTTGTTAAAATGCTGGGTTGTTCATGGGGATGGGGCGAATGTATATGATTGTTAATATTATTGTTATTTTCGGTATTTTACTAAGGTGCGTTATTGTTGTATAAAATCAAAATTTCTCAATAAAAATTATTTTTAAAAAAAAAACGCAGTCCTCGCAGACCCAGCTTACCCAACACATCAGCACAGAGTTGTAGGGCTGAAGAAGGTTACTGAGGTAAAGACAGGGGAGACCACCGAGAGATCTGAAAACAATGATGGGATTTTAAAATCAAGCTGTTGATGGGACAGGAGCCAAATTAGGTCAGTGAGCATAGAGGTTATGTGTGAATGGGACTTGAGTGGGAAAAGTACTAATCCCATTGATCAGTACAGTCCATGGTGTGATACATTAGTGGACAAGTTGACTGATATTGTACATAGGCGCTATGCTCGTCTGGAAGCGAGCAGGGGCATAGCAGTAGAGAGGGATAGTGATTGTGACTACAACTGGCAATCCTGACCTTGTGATGATTGTTAACTGCAGGGATTCCTTGTGGCAGATGGCACAGCTCTGCAACTGTCCTCATTCTCATTCAGAGCCTGGTCAGGCCACTCCACATGTCCATTGCCAGATAGATGTGCCAAGGCTTGCAGATATAGTTGGTGCTCTATTGATAGGTGCAGATAATTGAGCAAACAAATAAAGAACAGTACAGCACAGGAACAGGCCCTTCGGCCCTCAAAGCCTGTGCTGATCACATGCCCTATCAAGACCAACCGCCTGTGTCCTCCTATACCCATTGGTGCCAGTGATCTTCTAGGCAATTATTTTTGTATCTTGCATCACTCCAAGCAATAAATGAGGCTGGGGTGCCTTAAAGAAAACCTCCATAACTTATGAAAATTTGGTTACCCAAGAACAACCCCAGCCACATATAAGCTTCTTATTCCATTCTGCTTACTTTTATTGGCTATTGTGATCGTCTGAACTTGTAGTAAAAGATAAGGAAAGCTTTACTTCATATGAGGAGTGGTGGAGGACTCTGGGTCTGTACTCAGTGGAGTTTAGAATAATGAGGGGGGATCTTTTTGAAACTTACAGGATACTGTGAGGCCTAGATAGAGTGGACGTGGAGTGGATGTTTCCACTAGTAGGAGAGACTAGAACCTGAGGACACAGCCTCAGATTGAAGGGATGAGCCTTTAGAACTGAGATGAGGAGGCATTTCTTCAGCCAGATGGAACTGTGGAACTCTTTTCCACAGAAGGCTATGGAGGCCAAATCACTGAGTGTCTTTAATTAATAAGGGGCTCAGGGGTTATGGGGAGAAGGTAGGAGAATGGGGATGAGAAACATATCAGCCATGATTGAATGGTGGAGCAGACTCGATGGGCCAAATGGCCTAATTCTGCTCCTATGTCTTATGGTGTTATATAAAGTGCCTTACATGCATACACAGCTTCTGCATAATGACAGCAAGGCACTTTCTGTATTGATTTGTACCACTGGAATTTTTCACTTGGTATGAGCCACAAAGCATTTTTTAAAATTATTTCACGGGACTTGGGCACCACTGGCATTTGTTGCCCATCCCTAATTTCCCTTGGCCTGAGCGGTTTGCTGGGCCACTGAGAGGTCAGATAAGAGTCATCCACATAGCTGTGGATCTGGAGTCACATGTAAGCCAGACTGGGTAAAGGCAGCAGTTTCCCTAAAGGACAATTGTGAACCAAATGGGTTGTAACAACAATCGATAGATGGAGATCGCAATAAACTGCAGACTGTGGTGAACTCAGCCCAACGCATCACACAAACCTGCCACCCTCCCATTGATTCTGTCTACACCTCCCGCTGCCTCAGGAAGGCAGACAGCATTATCAGAGACCCCTCCCACCCAGCCATTGCCTTCTTTCAGACACTTCCATGAGGTAGAAGGTACAGAAGTCTGAAGACTCGCACATCCAGACGTAGGAACAGCTTCTTCCCCATAGCTTCAAGACTCCTCAACCACTCCCCCTCGGACTGATCTGTTCCCTGTAAGAGCACTATTCACAACGCCCTATGCTGCTCTTGCTCATGTATTTGCTTTGCTTGGCCCCTTGTTCCGCACTGTAACCAATCACTGTTTGTCGATGTACCATTTGTCAATGTTCTCTGTCGATTATTCTTTTTTTGTCTACTAGGTACGTACTGTGTACGTTCCTTGGCTGCAGAAAAATACTTTTCACTGTACTTCAGTACATGTGACAATAAATCAAATCAAATCAATGTCATGGTAACTATTACTGAGACTAGTTTTATATTCCAGAAGTTTTAATTTCATTTAATTTAACTTATGTCAACTGGCATGCTGGACAACAGTCCCAGTCTGATGACAATGCCAAAAACTCTTGATTGAATTATCTTATATATTATGGAAGGCCATTCATTATGAATGAAGAATTAATATTTATATTACATGCTTTATATCCAATGAATTACTTCCGAAAAGCAGTTACTATCGCTTTGTAGCAAAACAAACAGCAAGGACCCCAAGATAAACAATCAGATAATCAGTCTTTGGTGATGGCTGATAGAGGAAAATTGGTCAGAACACCAAGCAAACTCCTAATTTTCCTTCAAATAGTATTGTGGGACCTTTCACACCCACCTGAACAGGCAATGGTGGCCAGTAATGGCGGGACACCCTGTGGAAGATTCAACAACTCAGCCGATTGTCCATTGACTTTCCTTTTTAAAATAAATGTATTCATTTTTTCTAATTAAGGGGCAATTTAGTGCGGCCAATCCACCTAGCCTGCACATCTTTGGGTTGTGGGGGGGGGGGACCAACGCAAACACAGAGAGAATGTGGAAACTCCACACAGACAGTGACCCAGAGCCGGGATCGAACCTGGGACCTCAGCACCGTGAGGCAGCAGTGCTAACCACTGTGCCACTGTGCTGCCCGCCCACTGACTTTAAACGGCAGTGGATGACTCCGGTGGTGGGCGGCCAGAAAATCTCGCCCGACGATTTTGGCCTCGCAAGATGGCGAGAGAGAAATCCATTAACAAACGGTGCTCCCCAGACCATGTTGAATCCCTGGGGGCAAGCAATGCCATTAGTCGCAATGATGTCAATGAGGCACGACACGGCGGAGTGGCCTACGTAGCACTACACAAATGAATATCTCCGATAATCCGGTACTCCTGCATTGCTTCACTGAAGGTTATGTGTTGGAGCAGGACCTGAATCCACAATCAAAAATAAAAACTCTAAGCACCTTTAACATAGTAAAATGTTGCACACACTGCTCAGGAATGTTATCAAATAGAATTTGACACTGAGCCACATAAGGAAATATCAGGGCTGGCGAGCAAAAGAGTGGTCAATTGAGCAGGTTCTGTGGGGTTAGGGTTAGTGTCTTGAGGAGAGGAGATGTTTAAGGAGGGAATTCCATATCTCAGGATCTTGAAAGCTAAAGGCACAACCACCAATGGAGGAGCAATTCAAATGGGGGATGCTCAAGAGGCCAGAATTAAAGGGAATGGGACAGTTCAGCGCCGACGTTTCAGCGCCGCTGTTTCAGCGTCGCCATTTCAGCGCCAGGACGTTTCAGCGCCAAATATTTCAGCGCCAAATATTTCAGCGCCAGGACGTTTCAGCGCTCATTCATTCAGAAATCATTCTTGAGTATGGTCACAGGTATGACACAGGTATACCAGCTTTTACACTTAGTTATTTGGTCGTTTC
Source organism: Scyliorhinus canicula (assembly GCF_902713615.1). Lineage (NCBI taxonomy): Eukaryota > Metazoa > Chordata > Chondrichthyes > Carcharhiniformes > Scyliorhinidae > Scyliorhinus > Scyliorhinus canicula. The sequence goes on along the minus strand of NC_052150.1, from coordinate 32,431,012 downwards.
ATCGTTCTAACTGTCTTTAGATTTTGTTGGAGTTTTATTATGATTACTGTTTAGATAAAGTTAGAGTTTTATTAACAAGTTTTTATACTTACTTAGTTATTTGGTAAATTTCTTTTGGTAAATTTGGTAAGTTCCATATCTTTAAACCCATGGCTGAATCAGTGAAAAGCAAGCGAGGCAGAGAGAAGTTCTGTCATGAAGGTTTTATATATCGTTTTGACAAAGAAAGCAAGAAACAAAAGCAAGTTAAGTTTTGGCGATGCCATGAGGATGGTAGGTGCAAGGCCCGCATTCACACGTTAGAAAGAGAGGTGATCGAAAAGATCAACGAACATACTCATTCCCCCATCTGCAGTTGCTATCGAAGTGGAAAAGGTCATAACTGATGCGAGAGACCGGGCTGAAAAGACTTGTGAGCCTCCAAGTACGATTATCAACAAGTGCATTGAAAAAATGTCCGTGGCAGGTATGGCACAGTTACCAAACAGGCAGGCAATGCGGAAAATTATTCGTAGAAAACGAGACGAAGTTAATCAGGTCCCCGATAATCCAAGATCGATTCAAGAGCTTCAGTTACCTCATCAATACATGATCTATAAACCCACCCCAGAAACCGAGGAAAATTTCTGTTTAAAGGATAGTGGTATGAACAACGAACGGATTATTATATTTGGGAGAGAGAGTTGGTTAGAACACATGGCAACTTCCACGACTTGGTATGCTGACGGAACATTTGCGGTAGCACCACACCTATTTTATCAAGTTTATATCATCATGGTTAGGAAAAATAACGGAGTTCACCCTGTATTGTACGCGCTTTTACAAAACAAACAGTATGCGACCTATATGATGTTATTTGCGATGGTAAAAGAGATGATTACAAATGCAGGACCTGCCATTATCAATTGTGATTTTGAACGCGCTGCTTTTACTGCCATGAAAGACTCCTTCCCCAACATTGAAGTAAGAGGCTGCCTTTTTCATCTGTCTCAAAATATACTGAGGCAGATAACTGGTTTTGGTCTCATGCGTTTAAGAGCAATCCCGATTTTGCATTACATTCGAAAATGATAACTGCCCTATGTTTTGTGCCAGTTGCCGCCCTTGACAGTCACGTGGATTCTTTAGCAGGTAATTTACCGGAGGAGTTAATTCCGGTTTTAAACTATTTCGAAGACAATTATATCGGCCGTCCTAATCGCCGAGGAGCAGGCAGACGAAGTCCTTTATTTCCTACCGAAATGTGGAATATGTATCAAAGAACATTAGATGGGGATGACAGAACAAATAACTATGCTGAGGCGGCCAACAGGAGATTGAAAAGTGAACTGTTAATGTCACACCCAACTATCTGGAAGTTCATTGATGTCCTTAAGCATGTTCAAAAGGGAAGAGACGAGCACTTCGAGAAACTTTTAGCTGGCAATGAACCTCAATTAAAATTACTTAAATATAGAAAAGCTGATGAGAGGATATTGAGAATTGTTTCCGAATATGGTAGCAGGAATGAAATTGACTACCTTCGTTCAATAGGGCACAATTTAACAAACTAAATGCGTTTTTTCCAATGAATATCCAATGAATGTCCAATGAACTTTCCTTTTAATGATTGATTTTATGAACTTACAGATTTGTAAATTGTTTTAATGTACTGTTTTTGGATCTTTATAAGTGGATCTTTTACAATAAAAACATTTAGTTAACACTTGAGTTTTATTTCATTTTATGAACTTACAGATTTGTAAATTGCTTTGTGCCAAAAAAATTCTGTCATAACTATATGACAACATTGGAGAATTTTTTTTTTCTGGCGCTGAAAAGTCCTGGCGCTGAAAAGTCCTGGCGCTGAAACGGCGGCGCTGAAACGGCAGCGCTGAAACAGCTGCGCTGAAACGGCGGCGCTGAAACGTACCGCACCCAGAATTAAAGGAGTGCGGATACTAAGAGACTGTGGGATTAGAAGTGATTATGGAGAGGCGCCTCGCCATGGAGGGACCTGAAAACATGGATCAGAATTTTAAAAGCAAGCCATTCCTTACCCAGGAGCCAGGCAAGCACAAGTGAGAATGTTACCAGTGAGACAAGTTAATTACTTTTTTACGTTTCTAACAATTGGTGAGGGCCATAAGGGGATATAAACTGCTGAACAGATTTCAATTATTCATTAGTTTCTCATTTCACAATTCATTCATCACCAGGGACAATTCTACTCCTTCATTCAGATACAAGAACACATGGAAGCTGGAAGGCTATTCATGATCACCTGTCCTTCCTGATCATCACACTTCCATATAACAAAAGTACCCTCAACTTTAAAGTAATGTATTGGCTTTGAAATGCTTTGGGAAGTCAGGTGCTACAAAAATCAAGTTTATTTTTGTGTTTTAAGGAGTGATCCTTCAGACTCCAATGCAGTGCCAAAGCCATCACTCCCTCCCACTCCCAACTTCTCATAGTGGCCCTCTGGTTTCCTAGGACCAACCTACAACATTAAAATCCTCAACGCCTGTGACCTGACTGGGAACTTCCAGCAAGCATCTGCAGCTTGCCAGTCGCAAGAGATGAAGGTGTTTCCCTCTGCCCTACCCTTGTGAACTACAGTGGCCCCTGGTCAAGAAAGGTCTTGATTTTTAAACTCTCATCTTGATATTCAAATCCCTCCATGGCCTCGGCCCTCTCTATCTCTGTAGAGCCTACCCCTTCAAGTTATCTGCACTCCTCGAATTCTGGCCTCTGGAGTATCCCCAATTTTAATTGTTCCACCATTGCTGGCCGTGCCTTCCATTGCCGAGGCCTGAAGTGGGATGCCCTCCCTGCACCTCTCTGCCTCCTTTAAGACTTAAAACTTAACACACTTTTGGCCATCAGGCCACAGTGTCACAATTTGTCTTATAATGCTCCTTGGGACTATTTCATTATGAGGGGTGCAATTCTCCCAAAAGATTTCTATGCGTGGTCTCCAGCCGCAATTCCTGCCAGGTAGGTTGGCATGATCTAGGTCGCAATCTACCCAAACTTAGAAACTCTTTTGGAGGGGGCGAGTTTTGCACCAGCACTGGGAGGGATGGGGCCTAAACCTGCCAGCAAGGCCAGCTTCACAGAGATCGGGGCGCTACTTTTAAAAGGAAGCCCCGTAAACACCCCCAGCACCACCCCATTGCTGGCATTGATGCTTCAGGGGCCCCCCCATCACCATTGCTGGCATCGGGGTTTCAGAGGCCTCCCCACCACCATCGCCGACATCGGAACTTCAGTGGTTATCCGCCACCACCATCGCCGGTTTTAAACCCTCTCTCTCCCCCCGCCCCAACTCCAACCAAGTATTGCTGGCATTGGTTCCCTCCCAATAGATCACTGCTGAGAACCCCTCCCCCAATCGCTGGTACGGTTGCTGCCCCTCCTCCCCCCCCCCCAGGTGATCATTTAAATTTGCTAATCTGGTACACGCCCAGTTAGGGTTCGAAAATACCATCCTTTGTGTCTGAAGAACAGACCCTTCTGTTGCAATTTGAAATGTACATCAAATTTGAAAGCAAAGTAATTGAACATGAGACTGAAAGCATAGAAGTGATGTTACTGGAACTTATTATTCTTCATTTATTTGTCAAAAGAAAGAGACCTACTATTCCCCCATGTCATCAAAGTAAATTCTCACACTGTGTTCACTCATTCATGTTTTGACATGAAGAGCAATAGTACATTAAAGTAAAGGTTAGCGTTTCTTCATTCACTAATATGTACTTATGAAATCATTGTGCTCTGTGATTTACTGTGATAACATTCAAAAGGAGCCATCAAAAATTCATCATGACAAGTAAAGAGTACTCTCTGTTTTTAATATATGCATCATTTAAAATCTCTGCTTCAAATTTATATTCCAGTGGTGGTCATTCACAAGAACAAAGCTGGAACATTGTGCACTTTGGAATATCCTGGCCGGGGTTCTCTGAGCCTCCGACCCGCGATCAGGTCCGACGCCGCTCCTGCGGTTTTCCGGAGAATCGCTGCCAATCGCACGCGCGCAGTCGACGTGATGCTGGTCGGGGGCCACTGAAAGAGACCCCCGAGGCGATTCTCCGCCGGCAACTGACCGTGTTCCCACTGGCGTGGTTCCGCCAGGCGGGAGCTCGGAGTGGCGGTTGCGGACTCAGTCCGCGGCCGCCCTGGTAGGGGGCAGGGGAATCCGTCACCGGGGGGCCTCCAGGACGGCTAGGCCCGCGATCGGGGGCTACCGATTGGCAGTCGTGCGCGATCTGGGGAGGGGCCTATATTGTCGGGGCCGGTCCGCAGTGTGGGTCCGCCATGTCGCACGGGGCTGCCGTCGTAAGCCGCTACCGCGGCATGCGCGGACTCCGGAAGTGAAGGGTCCTGTATCGGCAGCCGGAACTGTGAGGAGCATTCCGGGACCCTGACAGCCACCTGCAAAACGGAGAATCACTCTGGACTTTCCATAGGAATGTCGAGAGTGATTCACGCCCGTTTTCTCGCGAGCGTGGGGACATAGCCCCGTTATCAGAGAATTCCGCCCCTTCTGTGGGGAAAGACTGGCAATGTATCATAAAAGGCTAGTATACACATTCAACAATTAATTCGGAACGGTAGTATAATATCATTTATTGCAAGGAGAATTGAATACAGAATAGGGAGGTTATGCTTCCGTGGTCCAGGGCATCGGTGAGACCAGGGCTGGATTCTTAGCGACCTGTAGCGGGGTTCCCGATGGGGTGGAGAATCGGGGAAAACAATCGGAGAGATCGGAGCCCGTTTCCAATGCTCCAACCTCCCGCTGGAGTCGAGATCAAGGTTCAAGTCCGTGCGCTAGCGCTGAAGTGAACTTAGCAGGCCAGGCACCATATTCTCCAGGCCCGCAAGATTCTCTGCGCCGGGAATCATGTGGGCGGGATTTACTACAAGTAGTTCCCAGCTAATCCTTAAGGGAATTTCCCCCAAAATCCATCCGAGGGCCCCCTCCCCTCCCCACAATGTAAGACCTACCCATGCCACCCGCAGCAGACACCACCACCGCGTCCCCTCGATACCCCTAGATAAAGAGACCCCTGCCTAGAAACCCCATAGATCACAGAATGTACAGTGCAGAATGAGGCCAATCGGTCCATCGAGTCTGCACCAGCTCTTGGAAAGAACACCCGACTTAAGCCATGCCTCCACCACATCCCCGTAACCCAGAAACCACACTTAACTTTTGGACACTTAGGGGGGCAATTTAGCATGGCCAATCCACCTAACCCTGCACATCATTGGACTGTGAGAGAAAACCGGAGCACCCGGAGGAAACCCACGCAGACACGGGGAGAAAGTGCAAATGGCACACAGTCACCCGAGACCAGAATTGAAGCTGGAGGGCAGCACGGTGGCGCAGTGGTTAGCATTGCTGCCTCACGTCGCCGAGGTCCCAGGTTCGATCCCGGCTCTGGTACTCTAATTGTATTTTTTTAAATGTTAGTGAAAATGTCTGTTATTGGAAAACTAGACGCATTTGTTCAAGGGGTTGAAGATTAAAACCCACACTTTGAACGGCTCCACAACCTTTTGACTGCGAACGAGATCACAAGGGAAGACAAGCAGAAGGTCATACTTCTGACAGCCTGCACTCCCCAATTGTATAATCCAATTAAGAACCACACATCCCTGGAGGCAGCGACTCAAAGACCTTTGACCAGATAGTTAAGTTGGTCAAAGAACACTTTAACCCAAGGCCACCGATTATCCGCCAACATTATACATTTAACTCCGCAGTTAGGGACCTAAAGAGTCCATCTCAGCCTTCATAGCCAGGCTTTGTAGTGTTTGAATGCAGTCCAGTTGAGCAAGATGGCCCCAATTGAAATAGTCTTAAAGGTAAGCTGTAAACCTATGACAATGGAAGTCCATACCGAGGGCCTCAGTAACCGTTGTGGAGGATTAGGCCTTCAAGTGTATTCGTGACGGAGCCCAAACTTTGAACAATACCACAGGCAAGATTTCCGCTTGCACTGGGGAAATTTTGAAATCCTGGGAAATAACCAACAACACACCAGTGGCTTATAAAGAGCAAGAGGCCTGTCTGGTCCTGGTTGATGTGGAAGGGCACAGACCCAGCCTCACGGGAAGGGACTGGTTACAGCAAATCAAACTTAGTTGGCTGGAAATGTTTTAAATTTCAATCGGTGTTCTTCAAGATGTCCTGAGAAGGTACGAGGACGTTTTTCACAACGAACTAGGTCGGATTAAAGGTGTAAAAGTTAAAATCTATGTCAATCCAGATTCGACCCCCATGTGTTTTAGGGCCAGGCCAGTTCCCTAATCACTGCATCAGAAGGTTGAAGCTGAGCTCAAGAATTAGAAAAACTGGGCATAATCAGACTGGTTCAGTTTTCCCAAGTGGGCAGCACCCATGGTTCTGGTTTTTAAGCCGGATCGTTCCATAAGGATCTGCGGGGACAACAAGTTAACCATAAATCAGGCTGACCAGGTGAATAGGTACCCAATTCCCTGGTTTGAGGGCATTTATGCCAAGCTGGCGGGAGGCCTTACCCACTCTAAATTAGCCCTCAGGCCTTCAATTGGAATTGGACAAAGAGTCCCAGAGGTTCGTCACCATAAACATCCATAAGGGCCTTTTACCAGTACACCAGGTTGTCATTTGCTATTGCATCGGCCTGTGCAAAAACTCCTCTATGGGATTCCCAAAGTAATGGTCTACCTTGACGATGTTTTGGTTACAAGCACCACCTCTGAAGTACACCTGTCTAGCCTGAGGAGGCGATAAGAAGGTTTCAGGAGGTGGAGTCCATCTCAAGCATGAAAACTGAATGTTCCAGGCCTCAGAAGTGACATATTTAGGTTTCTGCACAGATGCAACAGGGCTACATCCCTTGAGGAGAAAGTCAAGGCTACCAGTGAAGCCCTAGTGCCTAAGATAATAACTGAGCTCAAATCCTCCCTCAGCATGGTAAATTAATACAGAAGATTAAATTTGAATTTATCCACCAATGTTGGTACCATTACACCGACTACTAAAGAAACATCAATTGGGGCAATGGAGGGAGCCTCAAGCAGAAGCTCTTTGTTTGGTGAAACAAGCTTTGCAATCCTTGAACCGTTTAGTTCACTTCGACACTGGAAAACCAATTGTGCTCACATGATATGTCTTACGGTACAGGGGCAGTATTATCCCACAAGATGGGAGATGGTTCCGAGCGCCCCATTGTCGTTGTGTCTCAAGGACCCCTTCAGAAGTAGAGGGAAAGTACGCTCAAATCAGAAGGTTTAGTAGTTATGTATGGTGTGAAAGAAACTCTATCCATATGTATATGGATGTCAATTTGACATCGGCACCAACCATAAGCCACTCCTGGGCCTTTTGAGGGAGAACAAACCATTACCACCAATAGCTTCGGCAAGAGTGCAGCATTGAACCTTGTTGCTGGAGGCTTACAATTATGCCTTCCAGCACCGGCCTGGCTCGCTGATTGTCAATGCAGGTGCATTGAGCCAACTCTCCCCGACACCTGCTGAAAAGTGTACCGCCACCACCAATACCCCAGGAGGTCATATTGACTTTGAATTCCTTAGACACCATGCCCGTGTTTGCTGGCCACATTTGTATCTGGACCCAGAGGGATCCCATTCTATCGGAAGCCAAGAGGATGGTACAAGCCAGGTGGCACTGTGATAAATCTGAGCATGGAAGACCTTATTTTACCCGTCTAGTTGAACTGACCTGCAAAAATGGCACGATTTTGTGGGGCTCACGAGTCGTCGTTCCGCCACCAGTCCGGGGACCTCTTAAAGGAGCTGCATAGTGCCCACCCAGGGTAAACAAAGATAAAAATGCAGGCATAAAGCAATATTTGGTGGCCTGGCATTTATAAAGCTATCGAGGAAATGGTGCAACAATGTCACCCTTGTCAAACGCAACAGTCCCTGCCTCTGTCGGACGTGTGCAGATTAGACTTGGTAGGAAGAGGTCTGAATTTGCCGCATTTGTTTGGATAGATGGGATACCCCCTGTGAAGAGGTACGGTGCCCCTTTGGATAAGGTCCAGGACGGTTGGGGGAAAGTCAGGTTCCCTTTGGGAGAGGTCAGATGCCCTTGGGAGTGCTAAAAAAAAAAGCATGAATGTGCCTAAATGCATACTGCATAAGCTGACTGGAACTTTCAAAAGTGTCAAGATGAACTATCAAAGGGAGTTGTCAAGCTGTTAAGGCATTTAAAACCCCTGTTCTTTAACACTTTGGTTTTTAAAAAAACTTTACTTTAAAAAAAAATGATTGCTAGCTACATCGGTCTGGCAACATAAGCCTCAGGATTTCTATGACTGGATTTGTGCTGCATGACTGATTTCACAATGGCCATTATCACAACAGAGTGCCAGCCATTTCACAGTTTGACTGACAGCTCTAAGTGGTTATGGACTCTTTGAAGTGGAACTGTGCAATTGAATGAAATGTTTGTTGCTATAATGAATGGATAATGAAGCTAAAGGAATATAAATGCGGCAAATAAGTTTTTATGAATGAGAGATTTTTTTGTGCAGTTGCAGTGTGCAGTTGATACTTGGAACTCTATTTGATTGAATTTCAGTATTGGTCCTGAGGTCTGTGCTGGATGGATACTGGGTGAGTTGGTATGGTTGGTGAAAGGGCAAATGGTGCTGGATGGAGGAGGGGACCTGGGTTTGCACAAGTTGGCACTAATTTGACACACGAGGCTTATAAAAGGTCTTGGGGTGTGGGTGGGGACATAGGTTGGCTTGGAGGGTGTGAGGAGCCATGGAAGCAGGCAAAGGGGCACTGGTTGGAATAAAGTGTACGAGGGGGCATGAGAGTAGATGGAGGCTTGAAGCAGCATGGATGGGCCAGAGAGTGTGTGAAGGGTGAGGCGGTGTGAGGGTGTTTTTTGTTTTTCTGATTTAAAAAAAATACATTGATACAGTGCTGGTGCACGGAGGCAGGTCTTCTGCCCAGCCTGCCTCCTCACCTGGCATCCTCCACACACGTTCCTAACTTCCAGGAAAGACTGCCACCCTGGAATGGAAATCTGACCTCTGGGCCACCTTCTCCCAGGTTGGGTTTGCAGAGCTGGGAAGGTGATGTGCCAACTTTGGTCTTCCGTTCCGGGATGAAAAATCCAGGCCAAAGAGTCTGTTTCATTTCCAATTGGTGTGGGCGAATGAAATGGTGGTGTGAGTGTAGGAGAAGATGGGTTCTAGGTGGAAGGTTGCCATGAAACCTAGGGACATAAACCCAAGTGGACTGGGTAACCCTAAAGAAACAGTTGTTGGGTCCATTTACAGATTCTCCTCGCCACTTTAACCCAAAGGTTTTTCTGCTGTCGGTAGCCCTGGTAAAATATTTCTGGTTGTGGCCACACATAGTTTATCCTTTTGAGCACTAATTTCACCCCCACTACAAGTATCTGTCTTCTGCACTGCTCATTGCTTCATCTGCATACCACTCCCCCATCCTCCAAACCCCACACCTTTGCCCTGGCCCCTTCAGTTACATCATGCTCCACTAGCAATTGCACCACATTCACACCCTAACACAAGTGTACATTTTAGGTTTCTCATAACTTCTTCTGAGAAATACTTTTTAATGGAAAATAATATCATGAGAATATTTGTAGGATATTGCCAATGAATGAGGTACATTTGTTATATAATGATCTGGCATTGTCACTACAGTATGTATTTTAGAGGATAAAGTTTGAATATAGATGTAGCGCTTCATATAATTTCTATAGTGCAGAAGGAGACCATTCGGCCCATCGAGTCTGCATTGACAACCTGAACGAGCACCCTACCCAGGCCCACACACTCCCATCCTATCCCTGTAACCCCACCTAACCTTTGGACACTAAGGGACAATTTTATCATGGCCAATCCACCTAACCTGCACATCTGCATGGTGGGACAGTGGTTAGCACTGTTGCGTCTCAGCGCCAGAGTCCCAGGTTCGATTCCCGGGTTGGGTCACTGTCTGTGCGGGCACGTTTTCCCCGTTTCTGTGTGGGTTTCCTCCGGGTGCTCCGGTTTCCTCCCATAAGTCCCAAAGGACATGCTGTTAGGCAATCTGTACATTCTGAATTCTCCCACTGTGTTCCCGAACAGGCGCCGGACTGTGGCGACTAGGGAATTTTCATAGTAACTTCATTGCAGTGTTAATGTAAGCCTACTTGTGACAATAAACATTATGAAAAACAAATCTCTGGACAGTGGAGGAAAGTGGAGCATCTGGGGAGAAACCCACACGGGCATGGGGAGCAGGTGCAAACTCCACACAGTCACCCAGGGCTGGAATTGAACCCGGGTGCCTGGCGCTGCGAGGTAGCAGTGCTAACCACTGTGCCACCGTGCCACCCCTTCAAATTGTAGATGGTGCTAGAAACAGTATACTCAGGCCAAGACTCATAATCAATTCTCACTACACACCCTGCACGCCAACTCCCCCCCCAACACCTTCTACTGGCTGAACTGATTTACATGAGTAAAGTTGATAGCAGCAAACTGGTAGTAGGTAATTTGTTATGCAGCATGCTGTCACATGGAATTGTGGCTGAGCTAATGGAGAACTATAAATAGCAGCTATTGGCCTAAATGTAATTGACTGCTCCAGAATCTGTCCTTCAGTTAATTCTGTCCTATATCACAATAAAACCAACAGTTAAGGAAAGCGTTCACTATCTACAGGGGCTGTTGTAGCTTGCAAAAGCGGGATAATCAATCATCAGTAGCTTATATCGTAATGGTACTTTTATAGTCGCTAAGCTAAAAGTTGTAAAACCAATTGCTTGCAACTGTACATGAGGGAACAGTCAGCCTTTATGTAAGCTTAAATCTCCCATTTAATTCAGCCACTGTGCTGAAAATCACATGTATCTTTTGGAATGCTTGTAAATCTTTTTACCAATGTTCTATCTTCTGATTTACAGAATGTAATCCATTCTGTAAAAGTCAATCAGAAATGTTATATTCCCATGTGAATTGTTACATAATTCTAAATGTTATGGAAGTGAGATTCCATCTCCTATGCAGAAGGGCCTGTGTTTTAATTTTTAAAAATTCTTTACTAGGGTGCGGGTGCCGCTGATCAGGCCGACCATTTATTGTCCATCCCCAATTGCCCTTGAGAAGGTAATGGTGAGCTGCCTTCTTGAACCGCTGCAGTCCACGTGGTGTAGGTACACCCACGGTGCTGTTAGGGAGGGAACTCCAGGATTTTGACCCAGCGACAGCGAGGGAACAGGGGTATGTTTCCAAGTCAGGATGGTGTGAGGTGGGAGAGGAAACTCCAGGTGGTGGTGTTCCCATGAGTCTGCTGCCCTTGGCCTTCTAGGTGATAGGGGCCGTGGGTTTGGAAGGTGCTGTTGAAAAGGAGCATTGGTGAGTTTCTGCTGGGAATCTTGTAGATGGTACACATGACTCCCGCTGTGCGTCAGTGGTGAAAGGAGTGAATGTTTAAGTTGATGAATGGGATGCCAGTCTCAAACAAGCTGCTTTGTCCTGGGTGTTGAGCTCCTTGTGTATTATTGGAGCCTCACTCATTCAGGCAAGTGGAAAGTTTCCAATATTCTCTGTTTTTGTTCAGATTTAATCATCACAATTTTTAAATCTCCCCAATAGCTGCAAAATACCTTCATAATTAACCAGTGGATAAATCTCAATTTCCTGCAAGATGTCCAGTTCCTTTACCTCTGACTAAAGGCTACAATTTATAAATTAAAAAATTAATAAATTTAGAGTACCCAATATTTTTTTCCAATTATAGGGAATTTAGCATGGCCAATCTACCTAGCCTGCACATCTTTTGGGTTGTGGGGGTGAGACCCATGCAGACACAGGAGAATGTGCAAACTCCACATAAACAGTGACCCAGGGCCAGGATTGAACCCGGATCCCCAACGCCGTAAGGCAGCAGTGCTAACCACTGCACCATCATGCTGCACTTAATTTATAAATTTCAAGGACTCTTCTACTGATGCCCTTTAGCGAAGAAAACCTGCCATCCTTACCTTAGTCTGGTCTACATGCCACTCCAGACTCACAGCAATGTTGACTCTTAGTTGCCCTCTGAAATAGCCCATCATCAAACTGCTATGGAAAAGTTAAATAGGAATAAAACTGGATGGAATATCCAGAATCAAATCCGGCATTATATATGCCAAAGTACACCCTTCCCAGTCACCCTTGCAAGGTTTTGGGTGCTGCATTCATCCAGGCAAGTAGAGAATATTCCACTGCCATCCTGTGCCTTGTAGATGGTGGACAAGCTTTGAGGCCAGTTAGGAGGTGGGTTACTCACAGTATTTACATGGTTGGTCTAGTTAAGTTTCTGACCAATGGTCACTCCCAGGATGTTGAAAGTGGGGCATTCAGTGACAGTGACATCCTGGCATCATTGCGCCACTCTCTCTGCCTATATTTCGATCTCTGTCATTGACCTCAAACATGGTGCTGGATTTTGTGGAGCCTGCTGGGGTGGGCAAGATGACAGGTGGACATGAAGAATTGAACAGACGGACGTGCATCAGACTCCTGGTGGCAGGAAATCTATAAGCGATTAAGTCAGCAGTGGCTAAGGTAAGAAAACAAAAAATTCACCGGTTTGTGCGAGGAAGTGCACTGATATGCTTAATTGCCCACCTGCACGTACTTTAAATACGATTCAATGCAATTTAATCCTGCCTACCCAATTTAGTGTAACACACTTGTCCAGTGAAAGCTGACAACTTAGTTCAGCATCTTTGACTCAATGTGAATGCCATTTGGCCTTTCAGGAGATGGAGAATGCGATTTAATGAAAATGAAACAGAAGAGTCACATATCGGGTGCGTTTAGCCGGGTGTTAAATGGGACTCTGCCTCATTTCCAGGATTCGGCCAGGAACGTCCCGCGAAGGCCTCACGTAGTCACATTTCCTGTGCTAACAAGCTCTGCTCGCCATTGCAGGAAGAGATCCGGGAGCCAGCTGTCGACTCCAGACCAGACCCAGTCAATTGTTTCACAATCTAAGGGGAAAGGTGGAGTCACGAACGTTTGAAGCCCGAAGTCCCGATGGGACCTTCAAGACACGAAACACAGTCTATGTGCGTAACTTTGGAGGTGGACCTCCTTGGATCCAAGGGTAGTAATGGAAAAGACTGGCCCTCAAGATCCTTTGCGCACATCTCTGGGCAGGGGATTCAGTCCATGGGAAACCTGAGAGTCCTTCCCTTCAAGGGCGGAGACACAGGATCAGGAATGGAGACTGAGACGACTGACACTCAGCCAGAGGTCAACGTCGAAGAGGAGCCCCCATCACTCTGCCAGGAAGCAACAATCCCCTATCTGCTTCACACCTCACCTCCTCCCGCCCCACCACCAACCCGCCTCCGAATCCGGTTCCACTGACAGTTGACCCAAAGCCAAGAAGCTCACAGCAGAGTGTGGGGGGGGGGAAGGGAATAATCTGGATTTAATCCCCCCACCCAACCATTTTTTCAATGGGCTCCAGTCGCCGGGGGTGAGGGGAGGAATACACGGCCCTCCTCTGTCGAAAAAATTCAGATAGTGTGTGACTAATGCCCTCAGTTGGCACTTTAATTGGTCTTATTGGATACCCACTGATGTTGGGCTGTTAGACTTCAAATCCCCCACCCACAGAAGGCATCCTCTGAAAATTGGCCAGAGGTGGGAAGGTGCCAGCAGTGCAGCATGCTGGTCAGGAAAGAGATATTGCCATCTCGTCCGCTTCCATACACGTTTCCACCTCAAGGTCATTTTATCCATCGTCACTAGCAGTGAAGTACTCCCCCATTGCTGCACGACACATTATAGTTGCAATTCAGCAACCCCGCTGCGTCCGGGGTAAATCGTTTGAGAACTCCAAATCAGGCTCTGTACCAGGCGCCAGGCCGATCACGAATCACCCAACTCGCTCCGCCCAGCGTGATCTGGATCTCAGCCTCGGTGGGCAAGATCCAGATCTGAATATTTAAATGAGCCCAGCGGCTGGCAATGCCTGGGTGCCCAGATGCCAGGTCGGAACTGGCAGGGGTCGGGCCAAGGGGGTGGGACTTGCCACTTGGAGGGGGCGTTTCCAGGGCCTCCCTAAGGTTGGAGGATGAGGGGGAGGGTCAATAAAGAGAGGGAGGGTCAATAAAGAGAGGGAACCTGAAAGGCCAGCAGGGTCGGTGGGAGAGAAAGATCGGGGCTGCCATTTAAAATGGCGGCCCAATCTGCGAACAGCCTTTTCCACCAGCAGGAAATCACTGTGTCTGGCATCGGCAGAGAGCAACTCCCCAAGGCCAAAATAAAACACCAAAGTGCTGTTGGACAACAGGATGTTTGCCGGTGCTACGACCACAGAGGAACACCCTGCTTACTTTGAAGTTTGCTGAATCGCGCTGCATAAGTTCAATTCCTGGAGTGGGCTTAAAGACATCACTGAGCCAATGTCAGACTACAAGTATCTCATTTTAAAATTGTGGATGGAGTCCATATGCTTCTTTGGTACTGGTGTGTTACAGTTCACTCAGTCTGAGTTCCTGTGGCAACCTGCACTTTTTATATGTTGTAGTCTGCAGCTATGGTTATGGTTAGAGGGGGGCACTATCTGGCAGGCCCGGTCCGTGCTTGGCCGGCGCATGTTGTACGGCGTGACGGTTGCAGGTCGTCGCCATGTGCATGCGCGGCCACGGACCTGGCAATTCTCCGGTCGTTTATGCCGGGAACGCCGGGGGGTTTACGTGGCGCAGCTGCTAGCCCCCCACCAGGCGGAGCATCAGTGGGGGGCTGACATTTTCATCGTAAAACGAGGCACTTCCTCCAAACAGCCTCAAAATCGGAGAATCCAGCCCTTAATCTCAAAAACGGAGAATCCCGCCCCAAATATCTGTCCAAATCCCAACGATGGCGAATACACGACATTCTGAGGTAGAGAATTCCAAGATTCACAATCCTTTGAGTAAAAGAATATCTCCTCATCTCAGACCTAATCTTCAATTAAATTTAAAACAATCATTGTACAATTAAATGATGAATATGTGTTTCCAGTGTCGAGCAGGATGCTGTCAGGGGATTGCTTTTAATGAGTTTATTTAACATTTCTGCTGCTGTTCAGGTCCACTAAAATCACAGTCATCACTCTCCCCCAGAGATCACTGAATCTCACAGGGAATCGGCAAACTAAACCTTAATCACAGAACTGCTACGGAGCAGAAGGAGGCCATTTGGCCCATCATGTCTGCACCAGCTCTCCAAACGCGCATCATGACATAGTGCCCTTCCACTGCCTTTTCTCTGTACCCCTGTTTCTATTTAAATAATCATCTAATACCTTCTTTAATGCCTTGATTGAACATGCCTCCACCATCCTTCCAGGAAGTGCATTCCGGACCCAATCACTTGCTGTATGAAAAGATTTTTCCCCCCACCACATGAGTTTCTTTTGCAAATCACATTAAATCTGTGCCCTCTCGGTTCTTGATCCTTTTACAAGGGGGCACGGTCTCTCTCTTTTTCTCCAGCTCCCTCATGATTTTGAACACCTCTGTCAAATCTCCTCTTACCCTTCTCTCCAAGGAGAACAGTCCCAACCTCTCCAATCTATCCTCATAACTGAAGTTTCTGATGCCTGGAACCATTCTTGTAAACTTCTTCTGCACTCTCTCCAATGTGTTCATATCCGTCCAATAGTGTGACGCCCAGAGTTGTACACAAAACTCTAGCTGAGGTCTAACTACTGTCTTAATGCACACAATAAAATCATTATTACCTCACTATCTTGATCAGGGCAGTTGTACTTCACAATCTGGGTGAAGCATATTCAAATACAATTAAGTGCCCAAATGAAAAAAAAGTTTGGGAAGAAACTTTTACACCGGAAGTTTGCTTCAACTATAATTTAGGGCTAGTAGTAAGTAAATCTAATTTAAATCATTGGGGTTAATATGAATGAACTGAAAATCACACGGTGGTTTCCTTCCCTGCACTTTAACATGCACAGCTTCTTTGGTGACCCACGGTGGTTCAAAGTTCTACCTGGGCTTATTCCCTGCCTGAGAAAATGCTGAGGGCTGGGTTCAAGGGTGCAGCTACCAGATTCGGGCCACTGGAACTATTTTTGCAAAGTTGGAGAGTCATCTCTGTGAAAATTCAGACCTTAAGTCAGCCTCATTTGGCATTGCACATGAGGAATCACGGACAAAATACAATATTCAGGCAAAGCAAGGTTAGCAGTTAAAGTATAACTGTGTTAGAAATTAATTCAGATTGGCCGGCAACTCGGATCTGGGCCTAGGGGTGCCCTGCCCTTATAAGGTGGGGTGCGGGGGGGCGTGTTGATTCTGACAAGCAGAGAGCCCTGTTTGATAGTGGGGTCGTTCCCGGTGTTACCTCTGCTATTTCCATTAAATCGCACCCTTAGTCTCAAAAAAAGAGAATACTGCCCATAATTACTGACCCGCCTCATGAGCCATATGTTTAAATTTGCTGATAGCATTAAATTAGATGGTGCCATATATATAGTGTGCAGAAAGTTGCAAAGGGGCAAGGACAGATTAAGTAAGTGGTCAAGGCTATGGCAAATAGAGTTCAGTATGGGAAATCGCGAGGGCCTAAGAAAGATATGTCAGAGAAGTACCCAATTATTTTTTTTCCAATTAAGGGGCAATTTAGCGTGGCCAATTCACCTAACCTGCACATCTTTGGTTGTGGGGGTTGATGGAACCATCAATTCACCAGACACGTGTTTCCGATATGAATCAAGGCTTTAATCAACTTACTTCAGAGCCAGCCTGTTACCCGTTGATGAACTCTCTGTGAACTGCAGGCTGACTCTGGACAAGGGTATTTATACAGCAGCACTAGGGGGAGGAGATGTGGGCGGAGCCAAGGGTGGAGCCCTGTACAAGCTCCTGAGCATTCCCAGAGCTACTCCCCCCCAGTGGTCGGGTAACGCTACTGCGCTTACAAATATACAGTGTGAATTTGCCATGTTTTATTCACCACATTCACCCCCTGCGAAAAAATCAAGTCCAGCGGGGGTGGTGGTTTACAAAGTCAGTCTGTCCGGTGGTCGAACTGTCCGCTGTGATCTGCGGAGCCGACCGGGGTTGCAGCCTCTTGCAATGGCTGTATGGGTGTTGTGTGCTGGGGTATGATGGCGGACTCCAGGGAGGGTTGTATCCGAGCTTCATACTCTCCTGGTTCGACCGGGGACTGGGGGCACTGGGGGCTGGCCGGCGTGGGTGCGCGGAACTGGTGGAGCGAGCTCGTGGGCTCGGGAGCGCGAGGGGGCGGCAGCATGGGGTGTAGGGTCCTTCTGTGGGGGTCGAGGGGGCACTGGATCCGGCGGGTGCCAGATCCCGGAGGGATACAGTGTCCTGACGGCCGTCAGGGAACTCGACGAATGCGTACTGGGGGTTGGAGTGGAGCAGGCGCACCTTCTCAACAAGGGGGTCGGTTTTGTGCGCCCTGACGTGTTTCCTCAGAAGTACGGGGCCCGGTGTCCTCAGGCATGCCGGAAGTAAGACCCCCGTGGTAGTGCCCCTGGAAAAAATGAAGAGCCTCTCGTGAGGGGTCTGATTGGTCGCTGTGCACAAAAGGGACCGAATAGCGTGGAGCGCGTCTGGGAGGACTTCCTGCTACTGGGAGACTTAGAGCTTTCTAGACCGGAGGGTCAGTAGGACGGTCTTCCAGACCGTCGCGTTCTCCCTCTCCGCCTGCCCGTTCCCCCTGGGGTGGTAGCTGGTAATCCTGCCCTTGTCGAGCAGGTACTGACGCAGCTCGTCGCTCATGAAGGACGAACCCCGGTCGCTTTGTACGTAGCTGGGGAAACCAAACAGGGTGAAGATGCTATGCAGGGCCCTAATGACTGTGTGGGAGGTCATGTCGGAGCACGGGATAGCAAATGGGAAACGGGAGAACTCATCTACGACGTTTAGAAAGTAAACGTTCTTGTTAGTTGAGGGGAGTGGCCCTTTGAAATCAATGGCGAGGCGTTCAAAGGGCCTAGAAGCCTTGACCAGGTGGGCCCTGTCTGGTCTATAGTAGTGCGGTTTGTACTCTGCACAGATCGGGCAGTCCCTGGTGACCGCTTTTACCTCCTCGTTGGAGAAAGGCAGGTTTCGGGCTCTGATGTAGTGGGCGAGCCGGGTGACCCCCGGGTGGCAGAGGTCATTGTGGATGACTTTCAATCGGTCAATCTGCGCGCTGGCGCATGTCCCGCGGGATAGGGCATCCGGAAGCTTGTTGAGCTTCCCGGGTCGATATTTGATATCGTAATTGTAGGTGGAGAGTTCGAACCTCCACTTCAGAATTTTGTCGTTTTTAATTTTGCCCCTTTGCGAGTTGTCGAACATGAAGGCAACCGATCTTTGGTCGGTGATGAGGGTGAACCTCCTACCTGCGAGGTCGTGCCTCCAGTGACGAATAGCCTCCACAATGGCTTGTGCTTCTTTCTCGACTGAGAAGTGTTGGAGTTCTGAAGCGGAGAGGGTATGGGAGAAAAATGCGACTGGTCTCCCTGCCTGATTTAATGTGGCTGCTAGAGCTACCTCTGAGGCATCGCTCCCAACCTGGAAAGGAGTGGATTCATCTACCGCCCGCATGGCCGCTTTGGCGATGTCCTCCTTGATGCTGTCGAAGGCCTGGCGTGTCTCGACTGACAGGGGGAATGGTGTGGCCCGAAAGAGTGGGCGGGCTTTGTCCGCATATTGAGGGACCCATTGGGCGTAGTAGGAAAAGAAGCCCAAGCACCGTTTGAGGGCCTGGGGCAATGGGGGAGGGGGAGGGGGAGTTCTAAGAGGGGGCGCATACGGTCCGGGTCTGGGCCCAGGACTCCGTTTTCCACGACATAGCCGAGGATGGCTAGTCTGTTTGTGCGGAAAACGCATTTCTCTTTGTTATACGTGAGATTCAGTTTCTGTGCCGTCTGGAGAAAACGGTGGAGGTTGGCGTCGTGGTCCTGCTGGTCATAGCCGCAGATGGTGACATTGTCCAAGTACGGAAACGTGGCCCGCAGCCCGTACTGGTCCACCATTCGGTCCATTGCTCGTTGGAACACCGAGACCCCATTAGTGACGCCGAAAGAGACCCGGAGGAAATGGAAGAGGCGGCCATCGGCCTCGAATGCCGTGTAGTGGTGGTCCTCCGGGCGGATTGGGAGCTGGTGGTATGCAGACTTCAGATCCACCGTGGAAAAGAGCCGGTACTGGGCGATCTGATTTACCACGTCTGCAATCCTGGGGAGGGGATACGCGTCGAGGAGCGTAAATCTATTTATGGTCTGACTATAGTCAACAGCCATGCGGAATTTTTCCCCGGTCTTCACGACCACCACCTGAGCTCTCCAGGGACTATTGCTGGCCTCTATAATCCCCTCACTGAGAAGCCTTCGGACCTCTGTTCTGATAAATACCCTATCCTGCAGGCTGTACCGCCTGCTACGAGTGGCTACGGGTTTACAGTCCTTTGTGAGATTGGCGAAGAGAGGGGGGGGGGGGGGGGATTCGCAGTGTAGCGAGGCTGCAGATAGTGAGTGGGGGCAGGGGCCCGCCGAAGCTGAGGGTGAGGCTCTTAAGGTTACATTGGAAGTCTAGGCCTAATAAGAGTGGCGCGCAGAGTTCGGGCAAAACGTAGAGTTTGAATTTTGAGTAGCTAGCGCCTCGGATTGAGTGTCGCGGCGGTGCGTCCCTGGATCTGGACCGAATGGGAGCCTGAAGCGAGCGAGATAGTTTGCCGCGCGGGGAAAACGGGGAGCGAACAGCGTCTTACCATGTCTGGATGTATGAAGCTCTCAGTCCTCCCGGAGTCGAAGAGGCATGGCGTTCTGTACCCGTTGATTTGGACCTCTGCCATCGAATTTCGCAGATGCTTCGGGCGTGATTGGTCCAGAGTGACTGCGCTGAGTTGCGGGTAGTTGGCGGCTCGATCAGCTGTGCTGGAGTGGCCCCGTGATGACTGCCCTCTGAGTTCATAGTCGTACTCTTCCGATGAGTTGTCCGAGCGTGGAGATGCAGATCGGGCCCGTGGATCGCACATGGCCGGCGGCGAGGAAGATGGCGTCCAAGATGGCACGCCCATGAGTCGCACGTGGCCGGCCGCGTGGTGGAGGTTTGCCAAGGTGGCGGCCCCCATGGATCGCACGTGGCGGGAGGGGGCGGAGACGGGGCATAGGCCACAGCGTTTCGGGCCCCGCGGGTGTGGGCAGCGATTACTTCGTGCCGCTGAGGAGTTGGAAGCTGGGGCCCTTTTTGTGAGGCACACTCTTGCGTAGTGGCCTTTCCGCCCGCAGCTGCTGCAGGTCGCGTTGCAGGCCGGGCAGTGCTGCCGCGGGTGCTGGTTCTGGCCCCAGAAATGGCAGGCTGGAGCAGCATAGTGGCTGGCTGGAGCAGCCTAGTGTCTGGCTGGAGCAGCATGGTGGCTGGGCGGCCGCGTAGCACAGGCCTGGGGGAGTCGCTGTTGAGGGGCCCATGATTGGGTCGCGGGGAACGAGTTAAGGCTGCAGAAGGAGACCTCCATCGTGGTCGCAGCTTCCACAGTCGCTTCTAAGTCTTGGGCCCCCTTTTCCAGCAGCCGTTGACGCACATAATTAGACCTGAGGCCCGCTACAAAAACATCGCGTACAGCAAGTTCTCTATGTTCAGCCGTGGTAACCGCTTGATAATTTCAGACATTTGACAAATTATTGAGTTCCCTTAAAAATTCGGCGAGTAATTCTGTAGGCTGCTGGCGGCGAGTCGTGAACACATGGCGTGCGTAAACTTCGTTAATAGGCCTTACATATATCTTGTCAAGTATCGCTAGCGCTGCAGTATATGAACCGGCCGCGTTTAGTTGCGTAGAAATTCGGTGGCTCACCCTCGCGTGCAGTAGACTTAGCTTCTGTTACTCTGTCGTTTTGGCTGTGCTCGCTTCTGCCAGGTAGGCCTTAAAGCACCGCATCCAGTGGGAGAAGATTTCTTTAGCCTCTGCATCCTGCGGGTCGAGTTCCAGGCGTCCAGGCCTGAGGGCCGATTCCATGATCGATCTTGACTGTTCTTAAGTTGATTAAATTGATGGAACCATCAATTCACCAGACACGTGTTTCCGATATGAATCTACGCTTTAATCAACTTACTTCAGAGCCAGCCTGTTACCCGTTGATGAACTCTCTGTGAACTGCAGGCTGACTCTGGACAAGGGTATTTATACAGCAGCACTAGGGGGAGGAGTCATGGGCGGAGCCAAGGGTGAAGCCCTGTACAAGCTCCTGAGCATTCCCAGAGCTACTCCCCCTAGTGGTCGGGTAACGCTACTGCGCTTACAAATATACATTGTGAATTTACCATGTTATATTCACCACAGGGGTGAAACCCACGCAGACACAGGGAGAATGTGCAACTCCACACAGTGACCCGGAGCTGGGTTTGAACCTGGTCCTCATCGGCAGTAGTGCTAATCACTGCACCACCATGCCGCCCTTGTCAGAGTAGTTTCTAAAAGGAAAGGAGCTAGGAGCGGTGGACGAGCAGAGTGGTTTGGAGATCCAAGTACAGAAGTCACCAGAAGCTAATGCACAGGTATAAGAAATAATTTCAAACAAGAATGGAATATTGGCCTTCAAAAGGAGGCTGGAGTACAAATGGTTAAAGTTATGTTACAGCTATACAGAGCTCTTACCAGAAGGCTGCATTCGGTGCTGGGGCATGCACCATATTCACCAGAATGATACTGGGGTTAAAAGATTAAAATTATTAGGACAGGTTGCAAAGACTAGGCTTAATTTCCCAGGCGTTTTGGAGGTTGAGGGATGTTCTAATTGAGGTGTCTTAAAATTATCAAATCATTCAATAGGGTAGATAGAGAGATAGAGAGAAATGAGTTCCCCGTTTGGGGACATCCAGAATAAGGGGACGTAAGTTTAAAATGAGAGTCAGGACTTCCGGTGGCGGCAATGAGGAGTTAAGCCGCACATTTGGCAGCTCCCGCTGAGGACAGACTTTGGGGCTCTTTTCAGGGCCCCCAACGGAGCTGTAGCGGCAAATCCCGACGTGGGAAGAGGTCAGGAGTCGACCCCAACGGTCCTATGGTCCGGACCAGGAGTGGGGTAAGGAGAAAACCGGAGAAAGCACCCCCGAAAAAGCGGGGGAAGAAAGACAAAATGGCGGCCGGCGGAGGCCTTGAGGAGCTGAGGCAGTGGGCTCAGGAGCAGCAGCAGGCGACTCTGCTGCGCTGCTTCCAGGAGCTTAAGTTGGAGCTGCTGGAGTCGCTGAAGGTAACCAACAGGGAGCTAATGGAGACCCAGACAGCCCAGGGGGCTGCGATCCGGGAGCTGCGGCAGCAGGCCTCCGAAAGGGAGGATGAGGTCGTGGCCGTGGTGGGGAAGGTGGAGATGCACGAGGCGCTCCATAAAAGATGGCAGGAGCGGTTCGAGGAGCTGGACAACCGGTCGAGGAGGAAGAATTTGCGGATCCTGGGCCTCACGGAGGGGCTGGAGGGGTTGGACCTAGCGGCCTATGTGGTGATTATGTTAAACTCGCTGATGGGGGCTGGGTCCTTCCAGGGGCCCCTGGAGTTAGAAGGGGCCCACAGAATTCTGGCTAGGAGGTCCAAGCCGAACGAGCCACCGCAGGCGGTGTTGGTGCGGTTTCATCGGTTCGTGGATCGTGAGTGTGTGTTCCGGTGGGCCAAGAAGGAGCGGAGCAGCAAGTGGGAGAACACGGAGGTGCGGATCTTCCAGGACTGGAGTGCGGAGGTGGCAAGGTGGAGGGCCGGGTTTAATCGGACGAAGGCGGTGCTCCATAGACGGAGTGTGAAGTTCGGCATGTTGCAGCCGGCGCGTCTGTGGGTCACCTATAAGGATCGGCACCATTATTTTGAGTCCCCGGAGGAGGCGTGGGCCTTTGTGCAGGCCGAGAAATTGGACTCAATCTGAGGGTCTAAGATGGGGGATGCTGTATAATACTGTATTTGTATTTGCTTGGTTTAATGTAAGAGGTGGGTTGGCCTTAGGGTGGGTGGGGTGATGTTGATTTGTCTTTTCTATATGGGTTTTTCTGCAGGAGTCGGGTGGACGGGTTCGGGCAGAGGGGTAAACGGGGAGTTCGGGGAGCTGGTGGGGGGGACTGACAATGGGAGTAGCCCTGGAGGAGGCGGGGCTGGGCAGGGCGAAAGCGCGTGCTTTCTGCGGGTTTCCCGCGCTGGGAGATGGTGGGGGCGGGGTCGGGGCTGAGAAGCGCGGGTCGTTGCTGGCTGTTTTCTTTTCCCTCGCAAGAGCGGGGGGGGGAGGACCCGTTGATGGGCACGATGGAGGAGGGGTAGTCCCACGTGGGGAGGAGTCGGAGGTAGGGCGGGGGTCGCCGAGGTCAGCAGAAGTTAGCTGGCTCACGGGAGTGCTATGGAGGGAGGGGCGCAGCTAGGAGGGGTCCTAGCCTGGGGGGAGGGGGGGGGGACGCAGGGGGTGCTGGAGGGGGGGAGTTGCCGCCGTGGGAAACTGGCAGAGCGGGGGACGCTGGCCGGGGGTGGGCAAGGGATGGGGTATGGCTAATCGGCAGGAGAAGGGGGCAGGGAGCCCTCTGATCCGGCTGATAACCTGGAATGTGAGGGGGCTGAATGGGCCGGTCAAACGGGCCCGGGTATTTGCGCACCTGAAGGGGCTGAAGGCGGATGTGGCCGTGCTCCAGGAGACACACCTGAGAGTGGTGGACCAGGTTTGGCTGAGGAAGGGATGGATGGGCCAAGTATTTCACTCAGGGCTGGATGAGAAGAGTAGGGGGTGGCGATCCTGGTGGGGAAGAAGGTGTCGTTTGAGGCGTTAAATGTGGTGGCTGACAATGGCGGGAGATATGTGATGGTGAGTGGTAAGCTGCAGGGGGAGCGGGTGGTGTTGGTGAATGTTTACGCCCCAAATTGGGACGATGCGGGGTTTATGCGGCGCATGTTGGGCCGCATTCCGGACCTGGAGGTCCTGATCATGGGGGGGACTTCAAGACGGTACTGGATCCCCCATTGGATCGATCCAAGTCCCGGACGGGTAGGAGGCCGGCAGCGGCTAAGGTGTTGAGGGGATTTATGGACCAGATGGGGGGGGTGGACCCCTGGAGGTTTGCGAGGCCAAGGGCCAGGGAATACTCGTTTTTCTCCCACGTACATAAGGCCTACTCGAGGATTGATTTTTTTGTCCTGAGTAGGGGGTTGGTTTCGAGGGTGGAGGATGCGGAATACTCCGCCATTGACATTTCAGATCATGCCCCGCACTGGATGGACCTCGGGCTGGGGGAAGAGAGGGACCAACGTCCGCTCTGGCACCTGGAGGTAGGGCTGCTGGCAGATGAGGAGGTGGCCGAGAGGGTTCGGGGGTGTATCGAGAGGTACCTTGAGGCCAATGACAACGGGGAGGTCCGAGTGGGGATGGTCTGGGAGGCATTGAAGGCGGTGGTGAGGGGGGAGTTGATCTCCATCCGAACCCATAGGAAGAGGGGGGAGCAGAGTGAGAGGGAGAGACTGATAGGGGAGATGGCGCGGGTGGATGGGAGATACGCGGAGGCTCCAGAGGAGGGATTGCTGGTGGAGAGGCGTAGCCTTCAGGCCAGATTCGACCTATTGACGACCAGAAAGGCGGAAGCTCAGTGGAGGAAAGCACAGGGGGCGGTGTATGAATATGGGGAGAAGGCAAGCAGGATGCTGGCACACCAGCTCCGAAAGCGGGACGCGGCCAGGGAGATTGGGGGAGTGACGGATAAGGCTGGGAAGGTGGTGCGGAGGGGAGTAGATGTTAATGGGGTCTTCAGAGACTTCTATGGGGAACTGTACTGGTCGGAGTCCCCGGTGGAGGGGGGTGGAATGGGGCGCTTCTTAGACAAGCTGCGATTCCCGAGGGTGGAGGAGGAGCAGGTGGAGGGACTGGGGGCGCCGATCGAGCTGGAGGAGGTGATCAAAGGGATAGGGAGCATGCAGTCGGGGAAGGCGCCGGGGCCGGATGGGTTTCCGGCGGGATTTTATAAAAGGTATTTGGACCTGTTGGGCCCCCTGTTGGTCCGGACCTTTAACGAGGCGGGGGGGGGGGGGGGGGGGGGGGGGGGCTTTGCCCCCAACTATGTCACAGGCGCTGATTTCCTTGATCCTGAAGCAGGACAAGGACCCTCTGCAGTGCGGGTCATATAGGCCGATTTCGCTGCTAAACGCCGACGCTAAGCTGCTGGCAAAGATCCTGGCCACTAGAATAGAGGATTGCGTGCCCGGGGTCATTCATGAGGACCAGACGGGGTTTGTGAAGGGAAGGCAGTTGAATACGAACGTGCGTAGGCTCCTCAATGTCATTATGATGCCGGCCATGGAAGGGGAGGCGGAGATAGTGGTGGCAATGGATACAGAGAAGGCCTTTGATAGGGTTGAGTGGGAGTATTTGTGGGAGGTGTTGGAGAGGTTTGGGTTTGGGGAGGGGTTTATCCGGTGGGTGAGACTGCTCTACGAGGCCCCGATAGCGAGTGTAGCCACAAATAGGAGGAGGTCGGAGTACTTTCGGCTGTACCGGGGGACGAGACAGGGGTGCCCCCTGTCCCCCTTGCTCTTCGCGTTGGCGATTGAGCCCCTGGCATGGCATTGAGGGAGTCAGGGAACTGGAGGGGCCTGGTGCGGGGTGGGGAGGAGCACCGAGTGTCACTGTACGCAGATGACCTGTTGCTGTATGTGGCGGACCCGGTGGGGGGGATGCCGGAGGTGATGAGGATTCTTAGTGAATTCGGGGGTTTCTCGGGGTATAAGTTGAACCTGGGCAAGAGTGATTGTTTGTGGTGCATCCGGGGGATCAAGAGGAGGGGATTGGTAGGCTCCCATTGAAGCAGGCAGGGAAGAGCTTTAGGTACCTAGGGGTCCAGGTGGCTGGGAGCTGGGGGGCCCTGCACAAGCTCAACCTCACAAGGTTGGTGGAGCAGATGGAGGAGGAGTTTAAGAGGTGGGATATGTTACCGCTGTCACTGGTGGGGAGGGTGCAGTCCGTTAAGATGACGGTGATCCCGAGGTTTTTGTTCCTGTTCCAGTGCCTCCCCATCCTTATCCCGAAGGCCTTTTTTAGGAGGGTCAACAGGAGTATCATGGGATTTGTGTGGGCGCATGGGACTCCGAGGGTGAGAAGAGTGTTCCTGGAACAAGGCAGGGATGGGGGGGGCTGGCATTGCCCAACCTCTGTGGGTGCTATTGGGCTGCCAACGCAGCGATGGTGTGTAAGTGGGTAATGGACGAGGAAGGGGCAGCATGGAAGAGGATGGAGGCGGCGTCATGTGTGGGCACGAGCCTGGAGGCACTGGTAACTGTGCCGTTGCCGCTCCCTCCAACGAGGTATACCACGAGCCCGGTGGTGGCGGCTACCCTCAAAATTTGGGGGCAATGGAGACGGCATAGGGGAGAAGTGGGGGGCTCGATGGAGGCCCTGATACGGGGGAACCATCGGTTTGTCCCAGGGAGCATTGATGGCGGATTCCTGGGCTGGCACAGGGCAGGGGTTAGGAGGCTGAGGGACCTGTTTGTGGAGGGGAGGTTCGCGAGCTTGGGGGAGTTAGAGGGGAAGTTTGGGCTCCCCCCGGGGAACATGTTTAGGTACATGCAGGTGAGAGCGTTTGCCAGGCAGCAGGTGGAGGGGTTCCCCTTGCTGCCCCCACGAGGGGTGCGGGATTGGTTGCTCTCGGGGGTGTGGGTTGGAGGAGGGAGGATTTCGGACATATACCGGGTAATGCAGGAGGTAGACGAGGCCTCGGTGGAGGAACTGAAGGGTAAATGGGAAGAGGAGCTGGGTGAGGAGATTGAGGAGGGGACGTGGGCGGATGCCCTGGAGAGAGTGAATTCCTCCTCTTCCTGTGCGAGGCTTAGCCTCATACAGTTCAAGGTGCTGCATAGGGCCCACATGACTGGGACGAGGATGAGTAGGTTTTTCGGGGGCGAGGACAGGTGTGCTAGGTGCTCGGGGAGCCCAGCGAACCACGCCCATATGTTTTGGGCATGCCCAGCGCTGGGGGAGTTTTGGAAGGGGGTAGCAAGGACGGTGTCGAGGGTGGTGGGATCCAGGGTCAAGCCAGGCTGGGGACTCGCAATTTTTGGGGTTGCAGTGGAGCCGGGAGTGCAGGAGGCGAAAGAGGCCGGTGTTCTGGCCTTTGCGTCCCTAGTAGCCCGGCAGAGGATTCTTCTTCAGTGGAAGGATGCGAGGCCCCCAAGCGTGGAGACCTGGATCAATGATATGGCGGGGTTCATCAAATTGGAGAAGGTGAAATTTGCCCTGAGGGGATCAGTACAAGGGTTTTTTAGGCGGTGGCAGCCTTTCCTGGACTTCCTGGCGGAACGGTAGGGAAATAGGCCGGCAGCAGCAGCAACCCCGGGGGGGGGGTCTTGTTTGTAGTTGCTTTTGAAGTTGGGTGGGAATTGTTCTTGGGGTATTACCGCGGTTGTCTTGTTAATAGAGTTGAGCTGTTTATTTTTTGTACAAATTTCAATAAAAATTATTTTCTAAAAAATAAATAAATAAATAAATAAAATGAGTTAGATCATTCAGGAGTAATGCTGGAAATACTTCTTCACCCAAAGGGTATTGGGAGTCTAGAACTCCATCCCCTCAAATCACTGTTGAGCCTGGAACAGTTGAACCAGAAAACCAACATTTATTAGGTCGTGAGCTCTTGGTTTCTAATTTCACAGGATTTGCAAAAACAAAAGAAAATGAAAGCAATTGTGAAACACCAACCGTTTCCCATAATTAGGGGCCTGCCATCTGACTGTTGTCCAGCAATTCTCCGGTCGCCGAAGCCGAAATTGCGTTCGGCAATCAGCCGGAGAATCAAAGTTCACGACTGAACCGGGGGCAGCGCCGCTTTCGCGATGCTCCGCCCCCTCCAAAGCGGTGTACTCTCCAAGTACGCCGCGCGACGTATCGACGGCCACAGGACATTGCCTGAGGCCCGCCCCCAATGCTCCAAAAAGGTACTGGCCAAGTTTCCAACGGCGTCGGCCTCTCATGGGGAACGCAGCGTGGCAGCTGCAAACTCAGTCTAGCGCCAGCAGTCGGGGGAGGGCCGATCCGCGGGCAGGGGTCACTGTGGGGGGTGGTCCAGGGTGCGCGAGCTGGCGAAAGAGGGGGCACTATTTTGCGGGCCGGGTCCGTGAGCGGCCAGCTGTAGGCTGCCGCCGTGCGCATGCGCAGCCATGGACCCTGCAATTCGCCGGGCCAGATCAGCAGCTACAGCCGGGTGTTCTCCGCTGCCGCATGCGAGCTCCCAGCAAACGGAGGATCGGTGTTCATTTGACGCCATTGTTTCTGGCGTTAAACGCACACCGTTCTCAAGCTGGCGTGGGGACGTAGCCTCAGAATCGGAGAATCCAGCCCATAGTGTCAGCCCCATTGTCACATGGAAGGGGTCAGCAAGTTGTATCCACTTTTAATTCTGGCAGGAGGTAGTTCTCAACATATTCTCCTGAAATTCCTGTCAGTGCAGAACAGCATTTCCTGTGATTATTTTGAAATAAATTTAAAAGACCCAATTTCTTTTTCCCAATTAAGGGGCAATTTAGCGTGGCCACTCCACCGAGCCTGCACATCTTTGGGTTGTGGGGGCAAAACCCACGCAAACACGGGGAGAATGTGCAAACTCCACCTGGACAGTGACCCAGAGCCGGCTTCGAACCTGCAATGCTAACCATGGTGCCCTCAGCATTTCCTGTGGTAATCGGTTTATGTTGGGGCCACTAACGCATCCCTGCCAACTTCAACAGGCCTGTTGCCATTACACGCTCTAACGAGCACTGATTGACAGCAGGTGGGACTTCTGTCCATCACGGAGGAACACTGCCGGTCAATCTAATTGGCTGGCAGCTCTCCAGCCTCTCCAGTGGTCGGAAAAGGTACTGCAGTGACATTTCTCGGACTGATCTGGGTGTTACTGCTGTGAATATAAGCTGGGCATTGCAGGAAAAGCTGTACTGTATTGAAATTAAAGTGGATCGCAGCTTCTCACTCAAATTCTTATAAATTTCTACAGTGCAAATGATCCAAACATTGGCCGGGATTCTCCCCCAACCGGTGGTTGGACCGTACCGGCGCCAGAGTGACGTGAACCACTCCGGCGTCGGGCCTCCCGGAAGTTGCATAATCCTCCGCACATCCAGGGACTAGGCCGGTGCTGGAGTGGTTGGCGCTGCGCCAACCGACGCCGAAGGGCCACCGGCAGCCGGCACAAGTTGGCGCATGCGCGGGACTGCAAGGGTGTTCTGGCACATGCGCAGAACCGCTGGCGTGATCCCTGCGCATGCGCAGGGGGTTTCTCCGCGCCGGCATCTGTAAAGCTCCGCCATGGCCGGCGTGGAGGGAAAGAGTGCCCCCACGGCACAGGCCCGCCCGCAGTTTGGTGGGTCCCGATCACGGGCCAGGCTACCGTGGGGGTCCCCCTGGGCCGGATCCCCCCGCCCCTGCCCGAGGACTCCGCAAGCCGTCTTCAAAGCCAGGTCCCGCCGGTATGGACCTTGTCCAATCCACGCTGGCAGGACCGGCTGAAAACGGGCGGCCGTTCGGCCCATCGGGGCCCGGAGAATCGACGGGGAGGGGGGGGGGAAACCACTGCCAAAGGCCCCTGACTGGCGCGACGTGATCCCCACCCCCAAAAACCCGGCGCCGGAGAATTCGGCAGCCGGTGTCGGAGCGGCGGGGCGAGATTCACACCACCCCCCCCCCCAACGATTCTCCGACCCGCCTGGGGGGTCGGAGAATCCCACCCGTTAGCTTTTAACAGCCGTGTATTTCCACACCAGTACCAAATATTCCCAAAAAACAAGAGCTTAAAAGGAAAAGATAACTTACAACAACTTGTATTTATATAGCATCTTTAAAGTAATAAAATAATCCAAGGAATTTCCAAGAAACAACATTATAAAACATGACAACAGGCCATATCAAGAGATATCAGAATAGATAACCAAACGCTTGGTCAGAGAAGTGGGTTTTAAGAAGCGTCTTAAGGGAGGGAATGAAGTTATGCGGTGAGACTTAGGGAGGGAATTTCAGAGCCTGTGGGCAAGGTCGCTGGTGGTAGAGCAATTGAAAGTTGTCTGTGACAAAAAGAAAATAGAAGCTTTAGTGGAGCTAATACCACATCTCTATTCTTTAAGTTAATAATCAAACAGAGAACACTAAATATTGTGTATCACCTCCAAGATGCACGGCAGGAACTCACCAAGGCTCCTTACAGGATCTTCCAACCCTATCACCACTACCACAAGGGCAGCAGACACTTGGGAACACCACCACCTGGAACTTCCCCACCATTCTGACTTGGAAATATATCCCTGTTCCTTCATTGTCATTGACTCAAGGTCCTGGAGCTCCCTCCCTAACAGCACTGTGGGTGGGGAATGGGACAACTCATCGCCGCCGACTCATCGCCGCCGACTCATCGCCGCCGACTCATCGCCAGCCCAACTCATCGCCGCCGACTCATCGCCGCCGACTCATCGCCGCCGACTCATCGCCAGCCCAACTCATCGCCAGCCCAACTAAAAATTGAAATTCATGGTGTGCTCAATAAAAATTAATGGAGGTGAAAAGACTTATTTAAAATTGAAATTCATGGTGTGCTCAATAAAAATTAATGGAGGTGAAAAGACTTATTTTATGTTATGAGAAATACTGCGTAAATATTCAATAGGAATCCTTTCATTAAAATGTTGGACTATCCTAAGAATGCGGTTATCAGTATCTAGGTATCTTTTTAATTTTGCTGGTGGTGCACTGCCAGCTATAAGCAATTCCAAATAACAGTCTCGTCCTTTTTGAACTTTTCTGAGTGCATTAATGAATTTCCATATTGTAGGATGTTCCATCCCTAATTCCATTTGTAGTCTTCTGTTTGCTGCTTCTGCGTGGTTGTTGGTTCTGTCTTCATGATTTAAAGTTCGAACATACAAATTCCACATTTCCAATGGGAAGAGTGGGGCACGTCTGCTATTTCCGCGTCTGTTTAACCGACCTATATAATTGTTTTCGAGCCAATTCAGGATTGGCAAATGCTCTGTAGATAATTCGTCAACTAGGGCATCAATATAGGAATCTATATGTTCGACAGGGACAAATGCAAGAGCCAGTATCATCTTGACTTGTAACGAAAACTTGCTGTCGTCATTATAACGAGAAGTTAGACCCGAAGCTGCAATGTGCTTCTGCATATTTTGACTAAGGTGAAAGAAGCACCCTTTTAATTCTACGTTTGGAAATATTTCTTTGATTGCACTAAATGCCGCGAGTTCAAAATCACATACAATTGATTTTGGGTTTACTGTGGGCTCAATTTCTTTTATCATTTCAAATAACCTTGAATATGTAACTTTTTGCTTGTTAGGTAAAAGAGCATAAAGTACTGGGATGACACCTCCGAAGTTTTGAGCCAGTACAATATAAACCTGAGAAAATAACTTCGGAGCTATCTTAAAGGTTCCATCTACATACCAAACTTCTGATGAAGCCAACTGTTGTAACCAACTTCTCCTTCCAAACAGCAAGATTCTGTCTTCTCCGGGACCACTGTCTTTTAGTAAAAAAACTTCCTTCTGGTTTGGCTCCGTTTCGTAGGTCGCATATTCATCAGGGATTGCTAATTGATGAAGGTCAATTGGGTCTGGCGGAGGGACGCTAATTTGATTCCGTTTCCGTCGAATTGTTTTCTTCAGAGCAGACGCACACGGTAGTGATCTTTGTTCCGCTTGGGAAACATTTGCCAAAACTTCATTAATCAATACACTTGGGTTTTCCATTGTCTCCTCGGCTCGGGTTTTAATTTTTGTAGTCATCCTTGCCACTTCTATTCGTATTGGTGAAGAGTCATGGGTGTGAGTATTTATGAATTTCACTACGTTTCCAAACCTTGTGTGAATTCTTGCTTTGCATCTGCTGAGCTGTTCACATCGCCAAAACATCAAATCGCCTTCGGTTTTACGGAATTTATCAAAAATGAACAAATATCCATTATGAGAAAACTTCTCTTTGCCTCGCTGACTTAAAATTTGCACCATTGTAAAGGGTTTAAAATTGGAAGAATTAAAATTGAAGTTCCTGTCCTGAAGGTCATTTGTGGATCTAGTTCGGTTGTTACTTGTTATGTGGAGGTGCAGATTTATTTGTTGACAAATAGGTGTGTTGGTAATTGAGTAACTTGTGGATCTAGTTAGTTGGTAATTACTTGTTATGTATTTGTTTTTATTATTATTGTGGGCTGGCGATGAGTTGGGCTGGCGATGAGTTGGGCTGGCGCTGAGTCGGCGGCGATGAGTTGGGCTGGCGATGAGTTGGGCTGGCGATGAGTTGGGCTGGCGATGAGCTGGGCTGGCGATGAGTTGGGCTGGTGATGAGTTGGGCTGGCGATGAGTTGGGCTGGCGATGAGTTGGGCTGGCGATGAGTTGGGCTGGCGATGAGTTGGGCTGGCGATGAGTTGGGCTGGCGATGAGTTGGGCTGGCGATGAGTTGGGCTGGCGATGAGTTGGGCTGGCGCTGAGTCGGCGGCGATGAGTCGGCGGCGATGAATCGGCGGCGATGAGTTGTCCTAGACCCCTGTGAGTGTCCCTACACCACTTGGGCTGCAGCGATTCAAGAGGAAGCTCACCGCCACCTTCTCAAGGGCAATTAGGGTCGGGCAATAAATGCTGGACTAACCAGTGACACCCCAAATCCCGTAAATACATTTTTAAAATCACTTTCTGTTGACACAAAATAATAGAATTACTGTATATCTACAAAGAGTGAGTTATATTTTTCCAAATGAACAATACCGCAAGCTAAATCATAAAGGCCAATTCCGGTAGCTTTTAAAATTAATGAAGTATCAAAACAAGTCTGCAATGGCCTTCTGATAAGGACAACACAGGTTTCCTATGTTGCCAATTTAATGGAATACTATAATAATGCTGCACTTTAGAGTCACCAATATGATACCGAGGCTCTTGTTATGATATGGGGCGAAATTCTCCCAAAGGGAGACAAACAGTGTTTCACTCCGGCGTCGGAGGCCGCTCCTCGCCCCCTATTCTCCCACCCCCAGGGGGCTAGGAGTGGCGGCGCGTGTATTTCGCGCGCCGGGCCTTGCGCTTGTTTCAAAGTGGCGCCGCCTGAATGACACGGCCGGCGGCACCTAAGTGACATCAGCCGCGCATGTGCAGGTTGGCCGGCGCCAACCCGCGCATGCGCGGTTGCCGTCTTCCCCTCCGCTGCCCCGCAAGACATGGCGGCTTGATCTTGCGGGGTGGCAGAGGGAAAAAAGTGCGTCTTTTAGAGACGCTGGCCCGACGATCGGTGGGCACCGATCGCGGGCCAGACCCTCCTGAGCACGCCCATGGTGCTCGATCCTCCCTCCGCCCCACCCCCCCCACAGGCCCCACATGCAGCGGTCGCGCGATGTTCATGCCGGCAGCGACCAGGTGTGATTGGCGCCGGCGTGAACCGGTCGGGTTTGGCAGGCCGCTCGGCCCATCCGGGCCGGAGAATCACCGTTAGAAACGGCGAGCGGCGATTCTCCGAGCGGCCTGTCGCAAAATGCGACACGCCATTATGAGGGGGGGTGGGAGAATCGTGTGGGGGTGCCAGAGCGGCGTGGCATGATTCGCCCGGCATTCCCACGATTCTCCCACCCGGCGTGGGGATCGGTGAATCGTGCCCATGATGTGATGTCCCAACAGCGTCGCCAATTTCTATTTCTCTTACTGAACCACAAGGCTTTCCCGTATATCGGTCAAATGACCACACAACCAGTTAGTCAGTTCAAGTTCAAAGATGGTTTATTTACACACAAGGGTTACTTTGACATGCAAGCACAATATACTACAAGTTAAACTACACCTATCAACTACAATAACCGGCACTTAACTTCAGGCGACCGGCACTGTGCAAGTGGATAAGGGCTTTATTTTGATCTCACGTGGCTGATTTGAAGAAGTGGCTCTGTCTCTGCCGGGCTCATCCGTCAGTTAGCGATTGTTGGTCTTGAACTTGGCTCTCTGGTTGTTATGCTGCAGTTGGGCTGGCACAAGGCGGATTCAAAGGAGGCTGGCTCAGGCCGGGTCCAAAAGAGACTGAACACTGGCTGTGTCCCTTTTTATCCTTCTGAGTTTCGCGTTCTTTGGGGGGGTCCTTAATCTTGGACCCAATAATTCAACAGGCTTCGATGACTGCCTTCGATTTTGGCCAATAAAGGGCGGGTGCCTTGGTGGCTGGGCGGGTCCTTAGCGGTCATTGACCTTGGCAGTTGGGCTCTCTGAGTAAAGGGAGTGGCACCGATCAGTCTGTGGCTGTATCGGTTTCTTGAGTGCAGTCCTATTGTTCTGGGGAAATGGGCCATTAGAATGCAAACGAGCGGGGGTTTCGATCAGGTCTAGCTATCTGGGTTGTAAATACACAGAAGCTCTGTGTCTGTCTCAGTCCTGAGTCGGCCATAATTCCCATGGTCCTTTGCAGGTGGCCATCTCAGATGGCTACACCTAGCAACACTATGCAGGGAAACAAGAAGGTAAGAAGCTTTAGTGGAGCTAATACCACATCTCTATTCTTGGAGTTAATAACCAAACAGACAGATTTAGGGATCCAAGTATAGAAGTCACAAACAGCTAGTGCACAGTAGGTTTATTGTGGAGAATGCTACCAATGCCCTTGGGATAACAGGGTCATTTATTTGTAGACGGGAACATACTTTTGCGCAGGAAAAACAAATGCAACAAATATTCCAGTTGCCTGCTCCATATTCTTTTCAGCATGAACGAAAAAAGAAGCAGAAATGTACAATTATTGTTCTGATGCATCTTAGTGCACTGTGGCTTGGCACAGTGGTTAGCACTGCTGCCTCACGGTGCTGAGTACCCGGGTTCAATCCCGGCCCCGGGTCACTGTCCGTGTGGGGTTTACACATTCTTCCTGTGTTTGCGTGGGTCTCACCCCCACAACCAGAACAGATGTACAGGGTAGGGGAATTGGCCACGCTAAAATGCCCCTTAATTGGGAAAACAAAAGTGCACTGTCGCTGACAGTGGTGCTACCGACGCAACTAGTTGGTATTGCATTTTAAAAGTTTTTTCCTGCTTTTTCCAATGATATTTTCTCCCTTCTTTGCTTCGGAAATACATCAGTGACCTCGGCTTGAATACAGAGAGCACAATCTCAAAATGTGTTTGGAAGTATTTTGAACCTTGAAGAGGATAGTGGCAGACTTCAGGAGGACGTAGACAGACTGGAGTAATAGGCAGACGGGGGGGGGGGGGGGGGGGGGGGGGGCAGATGAGAAGTAATGAGGTAATACATTCTGTCATGAAGAACGAGGAGCAGAATATGACATAAAAGGTACCATTCTAAAGTGGGTGTAAGAACAGAGAGACCTGGGTTATATGTGCAGAAATCATTGGAAGTGATAGGACAGGTTGAGAAAGTGGTTACAAAGGCAGGAAGGCTGCCTGGAATTATAAATAAATGCAGACAGCACAAAAGCAAGGAAGCTAAGGTGAAACCTTCATAAAATGCTTGTTCAGCCTAAAGTGGAGTATTGTGCTCAGGTTTGGACACTGCTGTAGGAAAGGTATGTGGCTGTTGCTGGAGGTGCAGCAAAATGTATGGAATGGTTCCAGGGATGAGAAACTTCAGTTATGTAGACAGATTGAAGAAGCTGTCAAGGGGATTGATGAGAGATTTAATAGAAGTGTTCATAATTTTGAGGAGTCTGGGCAGGGTCAGTAAAGAGCAAGTGTTCCCACTAGTGGAAGGGTCAAGAACCGGGAGACACTGATTTAGGTGATTGTTAAAGGAACCAGAGGCGACATCATGAATAGAAACCTTTCACTCATTGAGTGATCAGGATCGGGAATGAGTGTGGTGGAGGTAGACTCAATCACAGCATTCAGAAAGGTCAGCACAATTGCTTCACAGCTCCAGGGTCCCAGGTTCGATTCCTGGCTTGGTTCACTGTCTATGTGCAGTCTGCATGTTCTACCGTGTCTGCGTGGGTTTCCTCCGGGTGCTCTGGTTTCCTCCCACAGTCCAAAGATGTGCAGGTTAGGTGGATTGGCCATGTTAAATTGCCCTTGGTGTTGGGTGGGGTACAGGGTTATGGGGATAGGGTGGAGGTGTGGACCTTGGGTAGGGTGCTCTTTCAAAGAGCCGTGCAGACTCGATGGGCCGAATGGCCTCCTTCTGCACTGTAAATTCTATGATTCTATGATTATCTGAAGAGAATTAATTTGCACGACTATGGGAAAAGCTATTGGAGTGAGACATTTCCCGACAAGAGTGACAACACTTCTGAAGTAGTTAATTAGATGTAAAGTACTTTGGAGAATCCTCTGGTTGTAAGAAATGCTGTAGTTTTGCATTGAACTACACGCTGTGACAGTGTGATCTTTTTACATCTATCATAGGGTCGAGAGAGGATGGTGGATGTGGTAGCTCGAGACAATTCACTGGGGAATCCAGTAACAATTAAAGGGGGTTTGTTAACAGAATGCAAAGGCAACTATCTACAGGCACAGAGCAATGTTGGATAGGTCTTGCCTCTCCAGCACCAGGGTCCACACTGCCCGGGTCCCTGCTCCCAGGGCTCCGCGCTTTCTATCGATTGGCTGGGGTCAGTGTGGTCCCAATGGTTGACCCCAAGCTGGTCACATGGACTGTAAAGCCCACCCCCTTAAAGGGGTTGCGCCACCATATCCCTTCCTTCTTAAGTCCCTTATTATTTTTGACAAAGTATGATATGTACAAGTGCTATCCACAAGTTAAAGAGACTTAAGGGAAAAAAGGTTTATCACAGAGTCAGTCTGTCTGGGGACCTTCAAGTTCTCGCAGACGTCTTTAGTCCTGCAGCCAGTTTCACTGACTCCAAGGCAATCTTGCTGTCTGCAGAAGACAACGATTCAGGAGACTCCACTTCTTCTGTACGCTACACGCCTCAAAAGCTCCCACCTTGACTGCTGACGGGGCTGATTCTGAAATTCCCGGCTTCCTCTGCTCTGGAAGAGCCACAGAAGTGCCGCCGCCATTAGTTGAACCCATACGCCCTGGAATGGGGGTTACTGCAACCCCTCCCCACCCCTCACTCCTGGCTCCTCACATGGTCGACATGCTTCAGCACAGCCCTGCCATTGACATTGACCACATTCGATATGGGTTCCAATTGGGACATGATCCAACCGGCTAATCTGATGCGACCATCAATTCACACGAAACAGAGAGTGGATGTAAACCGTGGCTTTAATTGAGTAGAACAGAGCCTGCCTGCGACTGATCTGCTAGAGAGAGAGCCACCTACAGAGCTGCTGCTCTTATACCTCCCCTCAAGGGGTGGAGCCAGGGGCGGAGCCCACAAGGGCACCAACATGATACATCCTATGTAATATCGTACAATGGTCCATAGGTGGAGCCCACATGGGCAACAGCGTGGTACAGATGAATGGTGAATGGTTAATACAATACGTTCACCACATAAATATAGAATCCCTAGTGCAGCAGGAGGCCATTCAGTACATCAAGTCTGCACCAAGGATTTGTAGGGTTTTCCCCGTATAGGTTGATAGCTTGCCGTCATGCTACGCAAATTCAGTGTCTGAGCACCTTTTCGAATATAATAAAATGCCTGCTTCCCCACATCCGTAACCAATACCTCGGTTTCGACTTCCATTTTCACAAGTCTTCTATTCCCTTGCAGAATTAGTTCGATTGGGGCTGTCTTATTTACTTTGACGATATTCAGAATGTGGTGCTCCTCTTCACAGCCCTTCTCCACTTGGTTGAGTGTTGCGTGGCTTACTGCTGCTGCTGTTTATTTTCGTATTGACAATCTTTGCCTCACGCCGCAAAAAGCTTGCATGTGGCATCTTCGGGCACAACGAAAACACACAAACTCACGACAGTGGCAAGCTTCCTGGGAGTGATGTCCCCCACACCGAAAACAACCCACCTCTGTCTGGGGCTGACAACCCAATCTTTTCCCAGTTCTCTGACTTTTATCTAGTCCTGAGGACTGTGCCTGCTTCCATACTACGCCTGTTGATCTCACTGCGCACCTTGCGACCATACCGCCCCAGAACTGCTTCAATTCCCCTTTGGACATGTTTTGAAGCTCAGATGCACCTTTTTCAGCGCACTCTGTTCCCAGCGGCTCGATTCTCCGCACCCCAACGGCAAAATCGCATTCAGTGACGGGGTGGAGAATCCAGATTCCCGCACAAAATCGGGACTGGCACCGGATCCGCGATTGTCCGCACCCCGTAAAGCGACGTACTCAGCGCGCCGATTATCCACCACCTGAGGCCATTGCCTGAGGTCTGCCCCGCTATTCTCCGTCCCCAACCGGCCGAATTCCCGATGGCATGGACCACTCATGGTCCCACCGTCCGTGATACCCGCGTGGCGGCTGCAGACTCAGTCCGGGGCCACCACAGTCGGGGGAGGGCGGATCGGAAGGCGGGGGAGTCTCATTCTGGACTGGTTTTTTTTTGTGGTGGTGGTCCGGGTCAGGCAAGTGGCTGATTGGGGGCACTATCTCTGTGGTCTGAGTCCGCCATGGAGCACGGCGTGGCCGCTGGAGGTGACAACGGCGTGGAGCCATAGTCCCAAAAACGGAGAATCCAGCCCCTGAACTCTCTCGATCATATTGTCAAATATGATTTTAGTTTCAGCCAGGAGTTTTTTTTGGATGCTGAGATTGTTGATTCTGCAAACTAGGCTGTCGCGCAGCATATTACTGAGCGCTGCTTCAAACTCACACTGTTTGGCCATTTGGCGGGCCTGGTTACGAAGGCAGAGATGGATCTTCTGGGTTTCTAACAGCAGAGTTGAATTTGTACCACTGCAGGATGATCGAGGTCCTGGGGTTCAAATGTTCCTTGACCATTGTGACTAACTGGTCGAAGGTTTTTTGAGTCAGTAGCCTCCGGGCACATAAGATTTCTTGTCAGGTTGAAGGTTTGAGGCCCACAAACAGTCAAAAGTATCACATTTTCTGTTTGTCTTCTCCTGCTACCTCGTTCGCCTTGAAGAAATAATGGAGAAATAGTTCAAGTTACTGGCTCCTGTCTACGTCTCCTGGTCAAACAGTTCTTACTTTCTGATCATTGGCATCTTACTTTTTGGGTGCTACTGTCGTACATTCCCGATTCTTGTCTGTATCTGGCAGTTTCATCCTTCCTACTTCAAATCCCGAATAGCTGAAGAGTAATGATCAAACTGTTTACCTCATCTCTAATGTAGTGGCTCGAGATAATACACTGGAGATTTCCGGTAACAAGTAAAAGGGGTTTAATAACAGTAGGCAAAGGTAACTATATATAGGCACAGAGCAATTTTGGATAGGTCTCTCCAGCTCTAGCCTGGGCCCTCCTCCGAGAGCACTGTGCTTTCTCTCTATTGGCCGGGGTTCACACACATCTGCACAATTGGTCCTGAGTCAGTCACATGGGCCACAAAGCCCGCCCTCTTAAAGAGGCTGCATTAGCACGGTACACTCCCATACAACTACAATTACATAGTCCAGGAATACAAGGGTTAATCCTGTGCCATGCTGCTTCTGGTCACTGCATGTTGATAATTTTAAGCTTTGAATTCTAGGGAATGTGGGGTAACCTATGAAAACGTCAATTCAGGGTTCCTTGTCTACCAAATCCATCATTCTTCCTGCAACTGTCTGAGGGCAAAAAAGAGTATTCGCAAACTTGGTGACATATCTGACTCCGAGTCGAGCTTCTGACCTTATATCCAATGCCATCACTCAGACCAACTTGAACCAACACCACATGACCATGCCATGACTCAGCTTATCAGCTGCTGAAACCATCATTCATGTCTTTGTTATCTCCAGACTGAACTATTCCAACACAGCCCTGGCCAGCCTCCCATATTCTACCCTCCATAAACATCCAAAATTTCTGCTACCTATGTTCTGAATCGCCCATCATTCCTGTGCTCACTGAGACACACTTGTTACCAGTCAAGCAATACCGTGACCTTAAAATTTGTATCCTTGATTTTGCATTGCTTCCATTGTGTTGCTGTCCTGCCCCTTCTGTCCCTGCAATCCCCTCCATAAGCCCATAAGACTATAAGACATATGAGCAGACTTAGGCCACTCGGCCCACCGTGTCTGCTCCGCCATTCAATCATGGCTGATATTTTTCTCATCCCCTTTCTCCTGCCTTCTCCCCATAACCACTGTTCCCATTATTAATCAAGAACCTATCTATCTGTCTTAAAGATTGTGGTGAATGTATAACATATAAATCCTGTGGGCTCCATCTGTGAGCCGTTGCGCGGCTCTGCCCACAGGGGGAAATGAGGAGCATGTACAGGGTTCCGCCCTTGGCTCCGCCCCCAGCTGGAAGTATAAAGGGCGCAATTCTCCCATATGGGCGGGTTTGACGCCAGCCCCCCCCTTCCCAACCGGGAACCGATTCTGGTCCCCGGTCGGGGCTAGCATGCCGACGCCGTAAACTCCGGCATCGCGGGCTTAACGAATTTCGTTAAGCCCGCTTGCCAGAGTTAGCGCCGGCTGACGCGTCATATGACGTCAGCCGCGCATGCGCGGATTGGAAGACTCCAACCCGCGCATACGCGGATGACGTCATCGCGCATTTGCGCGAAACCCGCGCATGCGCGGGCCGGGATGCCCCTCAGCCGCCCCGCGAAGTGATACAGCGGGGCAGCGGAGGGACAAAGAGTGCGCGGGCATCGGGCCCGCTGCCCGCGATCGGTGGGCACCAATCACGGGCCCATGGCACCCTTGGCACGGCCGTGGTACTGCCGTGCCAATCGGTGCCATGGTTTTAAAGATCGAGAGTTTACGGCCGTTTTTACGAACGGCCAGACCAGGTGTGTTTGCCATTCGTAAAAACAGCCGTAAAGGGCTGGGAACTCGGCCCATCGAGCAGCTGAGAATCGCTGCCGGCCGTAAAAAAACGGCGGCAGCGATTCGTATCGGGAGTCGGGCATGGGGGGGGGGAATAGCGGGAGGGCGTCGGAACAGCGTGGCCGTAAAATTTTACGAGCCACGCTATTCTCCGCACCGTCGGGAGTGCGGAGAATTGCGCCCAAAGTGCTGCGGTCTTGCGAGCCTGCCTTCAGTTCAGCTAGTCGCAGGCAGGCTCAGTTGTAAGTCGATTAAAGCCACAGTTTACTTCAACTCGTGTCTCTGAGTGAATTGATAGTCGCATCAAAGACACTCAGTGATTTGGCCTCCACGGCCTTCTGTGGCAAAGTGTTCCACAGATTCAATACCCTCTGGCTGAAGAAATTCCTTCTCACCTCTATTCATTCCTCCACTCTCACAACTCTTCACACTCGCCAAATTCCAGCCGCTTGAGCTCCCAGATTTTAATACCCCCCCCCCCCCCCCCGATTGGTTGATGTGCCTTTAGCTGCCTGGGCTTTAAGCTCTTGAGATCCCTCCTTGGACATGCTGCCTCTCCATCTCTCTTTGTTTCCTTAATATCTATCTCTTCGGCCAAGAAATCTGGCCATTTGCCCTAATGGTGCCTGTGTGGCTCAGTGGCAAATGTTGTCACATAACAGTCCCTTGAAGTGCCCTTTGGATCCTTTGTTATATTAAAGTTGTTGTAAATGGAACAAAGAGAATTGGAAACAGCCATGTGTTAACAGAGAAACAATGATCTCCTGTGCTGGTAAGAATGAGAGTTATCAGTAAAAATAGAGAAATATTGGTGTTTGATCAATTGCAACAAAATTATCTGTGCTTATTATTGCCCATAAGCACGAGGACTGCTCGCGGTTTCAAAAAAGAATGGGATTCGAACAATCTTTCTTGAATTTTGTTTTGCAATGTTATTACAGCAGTTAGATCAGCAGCAGGGATTATCAAGCAGCCTAAAAGTAGAAACAAACCTCAGCTAAGCTTATCAAATCCCAAATCTAGTCTGACCCAGTAAAGGCACTATTCTGGTGGCAGCAATATGAAAACTCGGCTTATTGCCAATGTGCGTGGGGCAACTTGAAGCCCCAACACCACACCTTTCTTTTATAGCAGGGTAAAACCTCAGGTTAACCTTATACCTGTGACAACACCAATCACTGACTGGTGAAGCCTTATTGACTCTAGTTCAGAACGATCAAAATAAAACAGGGTTCTTCCTCAAAAGCTTTCAATGTCATCAGATTGGAACGTACTTATTAATTTACTTTATTACAAAGTAAGGCAGCTTGGTCTGCCTACCTACTAGATTGATCAAAAGGCAGAATGCGAAATTACAAATTAATGTTTTAGTTTTTAAAAATCTATACCAGGCTTTCATAACAAGTTATCCCGAGTTCAGTCAGCCATCCTGGTCTGTACAATTCCACTGTCATGTAACAAAGCCTATGGCCTGCTCCTCGTCTACTGTTAGTGGGTCCCCCTGCTGGAGTTAAAACACTTTTCTTTTAGGCTCTCTTTGAGATTATCACGAGGAATGCTGTAATAATTCCAGGAGGCGGGAATGAAAGGCCAAATGGTTTATTTTAAACTGAAGATAAAGCCAATACCATGGCTCACAAATCAAATGTCCCAGCCCAGGACTATAGGGAACAGCCGGTCCAGGACTGGGGGCTACAGTTAAAGTTCCCGCTAATGAGCCCCAGCAGGGTGGGCCTCTGCCTGTTCGCCACAGGAACTCGTATTCCACGAAGCTCAAAGGGAGCTCAATCAGTAATTCATTCCCCTGTGGTTCTCGTGAGGGTTATCACAACCCTCCCCCTCAAGTCCGAATCACCCCCCTCACACCCGCGGCAATAAGGCCTCTTTCGTCGCATGGCACAAGGCCTCGAGTCGGCAACAGGTGGAGCCGGATCGGGTGTGAAGCAGACTGGGGATCAGTGCTTCCTTGTTGAGTGTCGGAGGGCTACAGACAGAGACTCGTCTTCGGTGCTGACCTCCGGCGGAGGATCAATCACCTCAGTCTTCATTTTGGACTCTGAATCTTCATTGTCGGGGGGTACGACTCTCAGGTACCCCCATAGTCTGCGTTCCCTCTTGCCGGAGGTAGTCGCAATAGGCATCAATGAAATTGTCTCTGCTGAAGTGGGTTCCCTGCTCCTCTGGTAGTCCAGGTGTTTTTTCACAGCCTTCCCTTGGACTTTGTACGAAACCGGACCAGTCTTTTCCAGCATGGCTCCTGGGATCCATTGGGAGCCATCGCCAACGTTCCGCACATAGATGGCATCTCCTGCTGTGAAGGTCCTTCCAGGTCTTCTGGTATTGTAGTTCCTTTTTTTGGGTCTCCTGCTTTGACTCTGTCTCTTCCGCTGGTGTGACTCCCATCGTTGAGTTAGGCATGGTTCTATAATCAAGGAGGAACCGGGCCAATTTTGTAGTTTTGAATGTTTGAACTGCTCGTTTGGCCAGGCTATTAGATGATGGATGATACAGCACTGTTTGGATATGTTTAATGCCGTTTAACGTCAGTGATGCCTCAGATTCTGCACTGGTAATGGGGTTCCATTATCGGATACAAGGACCTTGGTTATGCCGTGGATATAGAAACTTTGCTGGAGTTTTTCTATTGTTGCATGAGAAGTCAGGGAGGACATACGATGTACTTCTAATCATTTTCGAGTTGGCGTCGACCATAATAAGGAACATTGATCCCAAGAACGGGCCAGTAAAGTCCACGATCACCTGTACCACCCATGGCCGTCCTGGCCATTCCCATGGTGCAAAGAGACAGAAGGTTCTTGCGCCGACCTGGACGGGGGGGGGGGGGGCATTTAGAAGGTCTTCATGTCATCCGTGGGGTGTCCTCAGTTTCCACCACTGACATGATATGGCACAATTGTGACAGTGTGGGGTCCTTCTGGGTCCATGCTTGAATCTGCTTTGTGGATACTGGCAAGGTATTCACAAAGTTCAAGGTCATGGGGACTTATTCTAATGCCAGTAGAGGGGCCAAGTATGTGGGCAGCAGGAGGTGATTCAAGGCATCCACAAAGGTCTTGGGCAGTGCTCGAGAGAGAGTATTCATAGGCCACTGGCAATAATGCCCAACGTTGGATCCAAGCCGAGGTGATGGGAGAAATGCTTTGTCCTGTTTGAAAAGGTCCACAGGGGTCTGATACAATGGTGAAATTCCATCGTAGATATATAGGTGGAATAACAACCAAACCTTCTTTTTCGATCTGAGAGTAGCGTCTTTCTGCGTCCTCCAAGGTTCTGGATTCATATGCTGTAGGTCTCTCTGTGCCATTGTCCCTTTGATGGGAAAGGACTGCCCGTCTGCCCCTATTCCATATGGAGAGGTAT
Organism: Scyliorhinus canicula; assembly: GCF_902713615.1. Lineage (NCBI taxonomy): Eukaryota > Metazoa > Chordata > Chondrichthyes > Carcharhiniformes > Scyliorhinidae > Scyliorhinus > Scyliorhinus canicula. Next base: position 32,386,772 of record NC_052150.1, on the reverse strand, counting down.
CGCAGGTTAATACCAGTTCTCTCTTGGGGTTGGAATGATAGTAACTGCTGCGTCACGTTCACAAAGGCTTCATCCTGCAGCCCCTGCCACGACCACTTCTGCATTTTTAAAACAGTATGTCCAGGAGTGACAATGAAGTGGCCATGCTTGGGGTAAGCTTCCCACAATAGTTTATAAAGCCTCGGAAGGATCTTTGATGTTTGATGGCCTTAACATGTCCTGCACGGAGTGTAGGCCTTTTGTATCGACTCGATACCCCGGGGTGTACCTCGGCACACTTTGCCTGCAACACATATTTTCCTCATTTGAGATGGACACATGCATCAGAAAATCATCTCCAGGTTTGTCATGTACTTTTTCCATGGCTCCAGTGATTAGTAAGTCATCTAAGTTTACTGCCACCTCAGGTAGCCCTTGGAGAATATTCTCCATCACGCATTGAAAAATGGAGAATGCTGACGAGACTCCAAAGGGCAGGTATGTATATTTTTCTAAACCCTCGTGGGTATTAATCGTCACGTACTTCCTGGATGACTTGTCTAGTACTAGCTGGAGATAGGCATGTCTCAGAACTAGTTTGGTGAAGTTTTGACCACGTGCCAGTTTGGAATGACATGGGATACCAATCTAAATGCCAGGCTTTATTAACCATTAGTTTACAGTCCCTGCAAATGCGGACCAACTTATCGGGCTTGAGGATGGGGACTACTGGTGCAGCCCACTTTGCAAAATGTACAGGTGGTATTGTCCCTAGGCTCTGTAACTGCTCAAGTACGGTCTCTACTTTGGTAAGTAAAGCGTATGGAACTGATTGAGCCCCAAAATATTTGGAGAGGGCGTTGGGATCTACATAAATGTTTGCCCGTGCTCCATTTTACCAAGGCCTTCTTAGAATACCTTGGGGTTTTTGCCAATGACCTCATATAGTCCACCAGTCTAGATGGATCCTTTGGAGCCCATCTCTGCCCAAGTGGCTGGGTCCTTCCTCATGCAATGATGATGAGGAGTCAGGCCTGTACACGTGGATAACGTGGCGTCTTGGTGTCTCGCAGGCCTAGGGGAAAGATGCTCATCCAGAGACGCCGGAAAGTCTGTTCACCATCGATGGAGACGGCAGCTCCCACATCCACCATAATTTCTGGGAGATGGCGTGTTGTCTTTATTGGGGCGACCATAGGGGTGATGATGCAGTTTAGCTGCATTGTTTCATCCCCTACCAGCTGATAGACTTGAAAGGCCTGGACCTGAGGTAGCTTTGGTTTCCATTCTGGGCAGCATGCGTACTGCTGATGCTTGCCTGGGCCGTGTCCTTTGGCCACACTTACACCAGCCTCATGGCTGACGTTGTAGTCCTCTAGGTACTTCTAAGGTTATCCGGCTGTCTTTTGAGATGCCAAAATGCCCTGGATAAGAGTTGAGTAGTTGAGAAGTGGTGAGGCAAGTGGGAGCATTCACTGGGTATGCTGGCTTTTCTGTATGAGGGCCCCAGCCTGAAAATACTACTGTCCATTATCCCGTGGAGTTCTTGGTCCCCTGTCTCAGTATTCTCCAAGGATAGTGCTAATTCTATAGCCATTCTGTGGTCTCGCGTGGGTTCTGCCAACAATGTATGTTGTATCACAGCATTATTGATCCCACACACTAGACGGTCATGTAGCATCTCGGTAAGGGATGGGACAAACTCACAGTACTCGGCCAGCTTCCTTAATCTAGCCAGGAATTCTGTCACGGGTTCCCCAGGAGTCTTCCCAGTCATAGTGAATTGGTAATGGATTATGGACGGCTGTGGGCCGTAACGGTTCTTTACTAGATCCAAAAGCTTATGGATCATTTTAATGTGGGGGCTGCAGAATAGGTTTTTGAAAATAAATTTAGAGTACCCAATTCATTTTTCCAATCAAGGGGCAATTTTAGCATGGACAATCCACCTACCCTGCAGATCTTTGGGTTGTGGGGGCGAAACCCACGCAAACATGGGGCGAATCTGCAAACTCCACACTGACAGTGACCCAGAGCTGGGATCGAACCTGTGACCGCGTCGTCATGAGGCAGCAGTGCTAACCACTGCATCACCGTGCTGCCCACAGGATAAGTTAATAACGCTGAACGTCAGAGCCCAGAGCCCCAAGTGCTGTCAAAAATATTACTTTATGTCTGTCATCCTCTTCTATGCTTATGGCTCATGTGTTCGGCATTCTGGGGTCAGTCCTCCACGTCTGCATCATAAGGCTCAAGGTTCCCAAACAGGGGTTGTTTTTTTTTGCTTTGTTTCGTATTGGAGCTGTCACCGGGAAGGGTTTCTAAAAGGCTGCTTAGAACCCCGTGCATGATCCTCGTCGCCAATGTAATAATTCCAGGATGCACGGAGTGAAAGGCCAAACTGGTTTACTTTAAATTGAAAATAAAACCCCTAACATGGCACACAAAACAAACGTTCCAGCCCAGGACTATGGGGAACTGCCGGGCCGGGTCTTGGAGTTAACCCACTAACGAGCCCCAGCTGGGCTGCCCTCCACCCGCTCATCACCGGAACCCGTATTCTACAAAGCTCACCGGGAGACAAGTCAGTGATGCCCCGTGGTCCTCATGAGGGTTATCATGGCTGCCATTGATTTCTTTTGGGGGGGGGGGGGGGGGGGGGGGGGTTGTTTTTGGTTTTCCTGGTATCCTCATTAATTCTCACTAACTCCTTTATTAGCTGACGCCATCACATTACTTTCTGTATTTGCTTTGACATTTTTTTAGTGTTTCCTGCTTTAGATAGATAAGGTAGCAAAAATTCCAATATATTATTAAATCTTTTAACTTGGATTCTGTGAGCCAGATCCTGGTAATCAGTTTCCTGTGAAGTCATAAATAAATAAGATGCATTTAATTTATTCTATATGAATCTCACACAATCCATTTCTAAAATGAAAATTCTTAACTATTTGGCACGAGGTGAGTTATTGGGAGTGGGACCTCTTTTTAAAAATTAATTGTCAGTAATTAGCGCACTCCAACATTCCTGACTTTTCTTCTGCCAAGTTCCCCCTCAATACATTTGTTCAAAATGTGTCCTGAAGAATATGTTAGGATACTGACTTCTAAGAGTCCAACTGTGCAATAAAGGGGAGATACATAATTTCATTCTGCAGTATCAAGCTAATCTCCAGATAGCAAAAATGGCTTAATTCACATATACTTCACGTTTTACCGATTTTTCCAAGTATGATCATCTGCACTTTAACGTGAAATAGAGTGGATGGACCAACAGAATGTCGTGTTTAATATTTCTAAAATAAAAGACAAGTGTTTCATTCTCAAAAGGAGCTGATCGGGGAGAATCAATCTTTCATGAAATCAAAATGGACAAGAGTTAAACATTTTAAAATTAAACATATCTTCAAGCGATCAGAAAATTATCGGCCCTCTTTACAGAAGCTTTACACTTCATATTTCCAAGCGGTTTGTGCGGGATTAGCTAAACTTAAATTATGTTGACTGGATGGCGGCAGCTCTAGGGAGCCGGGCCCCCATTAACCAGTGCTGCCTCTTTCCTTTTTAGCTACAATATTGTTCAAAGGAGCCATCAAGACATTCTTGTTGCATGCGGCTCCCCTGAGTCTGCTCCTGGCTTCGTTCCTAGGCCGCAGGCTGCCTTCTCCGCTTTTCTCTTTTGCTTTTGGCAGCTTCTCCTCGGCCTCCTCCACTGCAATTGGTCATGGGGCAGCTGAAAGTTTCCTGCATGGCAGCAATGGGACCAGCCAGAATAACTGCTTAGGCTCCTCCAATCATAGATTCCCAGCCTCCTGTTCTTGCTGTTCCTTCAATCATATATTCTGGCAGGGTGAACAAGTCTCACAGAGTAAATAAGGGACAATTTGCAGGGTGTGAGTGGGGTAGGGGAAGAGGTTGCTGACAGAGCTGTGGGGGTGGGTACTGCCATTGGGACACAGGACAGTGAGCTCAATTATGGTGCAGTCCCCCCCCCCCGCCGTGTGTTTTCCGACGGTGGAGGCAGTACAGCCTTGGCCACTGGTGGCCACTTGACCTGTCCTGCCGTCAAGGAAAACGCTGAGGGTGTCATCTTTGGCGGACTAGAAGAACCCACCAGAGGGAAGGGCCAAAAAATCCCGCCCTAACTACCTCTTCCATGCGCGCTGCTCCTCCAAACCGCATTTTGTCCCCTATTCTGGATAGCACAATGGCTTCACAGCTCCAGGGTCCCAGGTTCTATTCCGGCTTGGTCACTGTCTGTGCGGAGTCTGCACGTCCTCCCCGTGTGTGCGTGGGTTTCCTCCGGGTGCTCCGGTTTCCTCCCACAGTCCAAAGATGTGCAGGTTAGGTGGATTGCCCATGATAAATTGCCCTTAGTGTCCAAAATTGCCCTTAGTGTTGGGTGGGGTTACTGGGTTATGGGGATAGGGTGGAGGTGTTGACCTTGGGTAGGGTGCCCTTTCCAAGAGCCGGTGCAGACTCAATGGGCCGAAGGGCCTCCTTCTGCACTGTAAATTCTATGATCTATTCTCAACGAGACACCTACACCTGCAATTGTTCAGCCCCATTTAGATGTGGAGGAGCCTTCGTGTGAAGTATTTTTTCTGGGGGTGATCGATCTTGAATTCTTCGCCCCTGCCTTTGATGTTCCGTCGGCTACTGTGAGGTTTGAAGGGCAAATCCTCCCGCCGCCCTGTGTGTTTTTCACAAAGTCCTCCAGCCACTCACTCAGGTACAAGTCCCATCAGGGAGATGTTGCTCCCTCCCACTCAGCTCGGATCAGGTAATCGGAGCGCGTATGAAACCAGTGATCATCCTCAGACAGTGAGGACGCGATTCAGCAACCGCGTTCCGCCCGGCACGGATTGGGGGAGTGAAAATTGAGAGATGGAGAAATAAAGACTCGCACTGGGCGCAAACCATTTTGCGATTCACATGGCCCGCTCTCGATGGCGAGTTCTGGAACCCACCCAAACATGATGAGACTATCATTAACCCTCAATTCCATCTCATTTATGAGATTGAATTCGAAAGCTGCCATCCCTTGGGAATGGGCGTGGTGGTGCTTGAGCAATGCTACAGAGGTGGGTCAAGGCACTTTAAGTGATGGCACAAATTTGAGTAAATTTAAATTCAGCCTAGATTTCGCTTCTCAAGCCCTGGAGTGGGATTTGACCCTGGAACTTTGTGGCTCAGGTCCATGGGAGCTCTAAATTGAGCTAGGGCTGACACGGATAGGAAAGCGAAATATGGAGTCACATCTGCAGCCGCAGAAATGCATGTCTGTCTCCTCAGCAATGAATTTCCTATCACTATTGTTTTCACGACCTTCCTCCATTCCCTCCTGTGCAGCTGAGCTGCTGACGGTACTGCACATTTGGCAAAGGCTGTATTTCCCAGAGGAATATCCCCTCCTCGCCATCACCCTTACAGGCATTCAAACTGAATACCGTTTGGAGTGAGATGCACTCAGGGGTTCCTTGCACTCAGAAGCTGTGGCAATAACAACTTCCTGAAATGCACTATCCGCAAAGCTCGCAGTACAGACGTACCACAACGATACCAGCTGCTGCACGAGCTCTGAAACCCGAATCTCCAGCTTCTCCAGCTGTTGACATCATGTCACATGGTTGTCCAGAACACGAGAGGTTTCCTGCAGTGCCCAAATGGTATAATGCATCCAAAGAACTGAAGTGTACTGCCACGTCTTTATTTATTCGGCAACTAAACTTAACAGGAATAAACTACAAACCCATTAGGAAAGACAGATTTAAAAAAAAAACTCAGCCATGACTCACCATTTAGCATTTTCCCTTGTGCTCATGTCTTCTTTTTTAACCTCACTCCCTGCCGCTTAGATGGATTGGCCATGTTAAATTTCCCCTTAGTGTCCAAAAGGCGAGACGGGGTTTACAAGGATAGGGTGGGGGTGTGAGCCATGGTGGGGTGCTTTTTGTGGAGAGTAGTGCAAACCCAATGGGCCAAAAGGCCTCCTTCTGCACTGCAGGAATTCTATTATTCATGCTCCCTCCAGCTTCCGTTCATTCTGCTACTCCTTCAGATTCCTCCACCTTTTCCCTGGGCTTAATGGTGGATGCAGCTTTGCTACATCTCCTCCATGGCAAATCCTTAGTTAAGGAGGCCAATACGCTGTGTGGTCCAACCAAAGCCCTAATATTATTGTAGCAAGACTTCCTTCCTCTTATACTCCAGCTCCCTTTCAAAGAAGACTAGTGTGTGGTGATAACCACTGTAGATATGTGTACTTGCAGTAGGGGGATGTATGGCTGTACCTGTAATACTGGTTCCTCCGGTAAGCCCCTGCCGGCTAGCTCCGCCCACAGGGAGCTTGTGTATAAATATGCGTGTGAGTCACTCAGACTCTAGTCTTCAGTTGCAGCCGGAGGAGTAGCATCACACAGCAATAATGCCTCGATTGAACTTGTCTCTCGTCTTTGACTATAATTGTTAGCGCCACAATTTGTTGCTGTGTGATTTTCCGTACACCATGGACATCAGAATCAAGCCTGACCGTCTGCAGCTGGATCCGCAGTTGCCTCACGCCAGGAAAGACTTTGTTCAGTGGCTTGCAGTTTTCAAGGCCTACATCTCTTCAGCGGACCCTCCCCCGACGGAGGCTCAGAAAAAGCAACTCTTGTACTCGAGACTTAGCTCCAGTGTCTTTCCGCTAATTCGAGATGCGCCTGACTACACCAGAGCTATGGAACTGCTCAAGGAGAACTATGCACAGTCAACGAACACCCTGTTTGCGAGGCATCAACTCTCTACTCGCGTCCAGCAGCCGGGTGAGTCGATTGAGGACTTCTGGAGGGCCCTTATACCTCTGGTACGAGACTGCGATTGATGGGCCCTCACAGCCACGGAACACTCTGACTTACTCATGCGCGATGCCTTTGTCACAGGCATCGGACCCCATCCGGCAACGACTGCTGGAAGGGGCCGCCCTCGACCTCGCGGCCACAAAGACTCTGGCGCTTTCCACGACCGCCGCCTCCCGTAGTGCGCAAACTTACTCTGCTTGCCGCTCGGCCCACCCGTCCTCCCCTCGTGCACCCCGCAAATGGCCCCCCAGGCTCACCCGTCCTACCCCTCGTGGACCCCACAACCGGCCCCCCCAGCAGCCGCCCCCGCGCACTATGCCTGCACTGCTCGCCGCACCGCACTCCCTGGGGGTCCCCACTGTTATTTCTGCGGTCAGCAGAAGCACCCCCGCCAACGCTGCCCGGCCCGCACCGCGACCTGCAAAGCTTGTGGCAAGAAAGGCCACTTTGCAACAGTGTGTCAGTCCCGGTATGGTTGCCGCTATCGCACCCCCGTTCCCCTAACCTCAGCTGATCGCACAATGGGCCCTGCCGTCCGCTTCCCCCGACCCCATGTGCGATCAGTGGGTGCCGCCATCTTTTGCCGCCCCGCCACGTGCGCTCCATGGGCACCGCCATCTTCATCCCCCACCACCATGTGTGTTCCATGGGTGCCGCCATTTTGTCCCGACCCCACAACGTGCGCTCCATGGGTGCCGCCATTTTGTCCGCCGCCATCTTCTCCCACACAGGTACTCCAGACGCCGCCATTTTGTCCTCCCGGGATGGGGCTATGGGACACGGGTCGCTACCGCTCCTCGTTGGACTCATCTGACTCGACTGCTGATCGCCCGCTACTCGTCTCCGTTACGCTCGACCAGTCGCGTCCTCGCAACCTGGCACTCTCTTCCACACGGTGCTGGTCAACGGCCTCCTGCCTCATTGACTCCGGGAGCACCGAGAGCTTCGTCCACGGTAAGGCGCTATTCCCTTGCGGTCCATCCCGCCAACAGGCAGATCTCTCTCGCCTCCGGTTCCCACTCTGTGCCGATCCGGGGTTTCTGCCTTGTTAAACTTATGTGGAATTCGACCGTTTCCATCTGTACATTCTCCCCAACCTCTGCGCGTCACTCTTACTAGGCCTGGATTTCCAGTGCAATCTCCAGAGCCTCACCCTCAAATTCGGCGTCCCCTACCTCCCCTCACCGTTTGCGGCCTCACGACCCTCAAGGTCGAGCCTCCCTCACTCTTTGCCAATCTGACCGCAGATTGCAAGCCCATCGCCACCAGGAGCAGATGGTACAGCACCCAGGACAAGGCCTTCATCAGGTCCGAAGTCCAGTGGCTGTTTCGGGAGGGTATCATCGAGGCCAGCAACAGCCCTTGGAGAGCCCAGGTGGTAGTGGTTAAGACCGGGGAGAAGCACAGGATGGTCGTGGACTACAGCCAGACCATTAACCGGTACATGCAGCTCGACGCATACCCCCTCCCCCGCATTTCTGAAATGGTCAATCAGATTGCACAGTACCGGGTCTTCTCTACTATTGACCTGAAATCCGCCTATCACCAGCTCCCCATCCGTAAATCGGACCGTCCCTACACTGCCTTCGAGGCAGACGGTCGTCTGTACCAATTTCTTAGGGTTCCCTTCGGCGTCACGAATGGAGTCTCGGTATTTCAACGAGAAATGGACCGAATGGTTGACCGGTACGGACTGCAGGCCACCTTTCCGTACCTCGACAATGTCACCATCTGCGGCCATGACCAGCAGGACCATGACGCCAACCTTTCTAAATTCCTGCACACCGCATCTCTCCTTAATCTCACATACAACAAGAAGTGCGTGTTCCGAACAGACCGCTTAGCCATCCTCGGCTACGTAGTCGAAAACAGACTACTGGGGCCCGACCCCGACCGCATGCGCCCCCTCATGAAGCTTCCACTCCCCCACTGCCCCAAGGCTCTCAAACGCTGCCTTGAGTTCTTTTCTTATTACGCCCAGTTGGTCCCACAATATGCGGACAAGGCCTGCCCACTTATCCAGTCCACACGTTTTCCCCTCTCGGCCGAGGCACAACAGGCCTTCGGCCGCATTTAATCTGACATAGCCAAGGCCGGGATGCATGCAGTAGACAAGACACTGCCTTTCCAAGTAGAAAGCGACGCTTCAGATGTCGCACTTGCTGCCACGCTGAATCAGGCAGGCAGACCCGTGGCATTCTTTTCACGCACCCTCCACGCCTCCGAAATTTGACATTCCTCTGTTGAAAAGGAGGCCCAGGCAATCGTTGAAGCGGTGCGTCACTGGAGGCATTACCTGGCCGGCAGGAGATTCACTCTCCTCACTGACCAACGGTCGGTAGCCTTCATGTTCAACAACACGCAGCGGGGCAAGATCAAGAATGGCAAAATCTTGCGGTGGAGAATCGAGCTCTCCACCTTTAACTACGAGATCTTGTATCGCCCCGGCAAGCTCAACGAGCCCCCAGACGCCCTCTCCCGAGGTACATGTGCCAGCGCACAAGTGAACCAGCTCCGTGCCTTGCATGAGAGCCTTTGCCATCCGGGGGTCACTCGCTTGTACCATCTAATCAAAGCCCGCAATCTGCCCTACTCCGTCGAGGAAGTACGGACAGTCACCAGAGACTGCCAGGTCTGTGCCGAGTGCAAGCCGCACTTCTACCGGCCAGATCGCGCGCGCCTGGTGAAAGCGCCCCGTCCCTTTGAACGCCTCAGCGTGGATTTCAAAGGGCCCCTCCTCTCCACCGACCGCAACACCTACATCCTTAGTGCGGTCGATGAATTTTCTAGGTTCCCCTTCGCCATCCCATGCCCGGATATGACGTCTGCCACCGTCATCAAGGCCCTGGATTCCGTTTTCGCCCTGTTCGGTTTCCCCGACTACATCCACAGTGACAGGGGATACTCATTCATGAGTGATGAGCTGCGTCATTTCCTGCTCAGCAGGGGTATCGCCTCCAGCAGGACGGCCAGCTACAACCCCCAGGGAAACGGGCAGGTAGCGAGGGAGAACGGGACGGTATGGAGGGCCGTCCAGCTGGCCCTATGGTCCAGGAACCTCCCAGCCGCTCGCTGGCAGCAGATCCTCCCTGACGCGCTCCATTTCATTCGGTCACTACTGTGCACCGCAACTAACAGTACACCCCATGAACGTGTTTTTGCCTACCCTAGGAAGTCTACATCCGGGGTGTCGCTCCCGACGTTGCTCACGACTCTGGGCCCAGTCCTTCTCCGTAGGCATGTCCGGCACCACAAGGCGGAACTTCTGGTTGACAAAGTACCCCTTCTCCACGCCAACCCTCAGTATGCCTACGTGGAGTTCCCCGATGGCCGCCACGACACAGTCTCGCTCCGGGACCTGGCTCCCTCAAGTGCCGATCCCATGCCCACACTCCTTTTCCCCCCGCGCCACCCTCTTTTTACCCGGCGCCCCCCTATTCGTCCCCACCATGTCCATCCCTCGTCCCCCTGCCCACACTGGAGGACACAGAAGATTTTGGCTCGCTCTCGGAGTCATCCCGCCAGCAGCCAGCACCAACACCGCCAGCACCTGCACCGACGTCACCACCACAGCTACGCCGATCACAGCGGAACATTCGACCGCCGGTTCGGCTCAACCTGTAACTTGCTGACTGGATGGACTCTTGGTTTTCTTTGTTTGGACCGTGTTGTAAATATATCTTCCTTTGTATCATAGTTATACGTCACCCCGCCGGACTCATTTTTTACAGGGGGTGAATGTGGTGATATAACCACTGTAGATATGCATACTTGCAGTAGGGGGATGTATGGCTGTACCTGTAATACAGGTTCCTCCGGTAAGCCCCTGCCGGCTAGCTCCGCCCACAGGGAGCTTGTGTATAAATATGCGTCTGAGTCACTCAGACTCTAGTCTTCAGTTGCAGCCGGAGGAATAGCATCACACAGCAATAAAGCCTCGATTGAACTTGTCTCTCGTCTTTGACTATAATTGTTAGCGCCACATAGCGTAACAATTTGCCTTCCTGATTGGTTTCTGAATCTGCTGGTTAACTTGCTGTGATATCAGTTGGCAAACCCCAAATCCATTTTAACTCCCGACATTTATTAATCTCTCACCTTTAAAAATATTAAGCTTTTCTATTTTTCCGACCGAAATGGATAATTATACATTTCTCCACATGGCATACCATCTGCCACCTTCCAGTCCACCCCCTGAACTAACTTATTTCCCCTTTGCAGTCTCTTTGCATCCTGCTGACAGCTTACTTCCTCACCTAGCTTTGTATCGTCAGGAAACTTGGGCACGATTCTCCCAACGGGAGACTGAGTGCCGACGCCGGAGTGAAACACTCCGGGTTTCACTCCGGCGTCGGAGGATGTTCCTTGCCCCCTATTCTCCCCCCCCCCCCCCCCCCCCGGGGGGGGGGGGCTAGGATCGGCGGCGCGTGAATCCTGAGCGCTCGGCCTTGACGCTTGCGTCAAAGCGGCGCGCCGGGAATGACACGCCCGGCGGTGCCGACCTGATGTCAGCCGCACATGCGCAGGTTGGCCGGCTCCAACCCACGCATGCGCGGTTGCCATCTTCCCCTCCGCTGCCCCGCAAGACATGGCGGCTTGATCTTGCGGGGTGACGGAGGGAAAAGATTGCGTCATTTACAGACGCCGGCCGGACGATCGGTGGGCACCGATCGTGGGCCAGACATCTGCTGAGCACGCCCATGGTGCTCGATCCTCCCTCCGTCCCCCACAGGCCCCACACTCACCTGTCGCGCGCTGTTCACGCCAGCAGCGACCAGGTGTGTTTAGCGCCGGCGTGAACCGGTCGGGTACGGCAGGCCGCTCGGCCCACCCAGGCCGGAGAATCGCCGGTCGCCGTTTTTCACGGTGACCGGCGATTCTCCGAGCGGCATGTCGAAAAATGCGACACTCCATTTTTGGGGGGGGGGGGGGGGGAGAATCGCAGGGGTGCCAGGGCGGCGTGGCGTGATTCGCCCGGCCCTCCCACCCGGCGTGGGGTGCAGAGAATCGCACCGCTTGAATATGTTCCCTCATGTAAGTGGTTGCTGCAGATTGCAAATAGCTGAGGCCCAAGCACTGAGTTTTATATTCAGGCACATGAGGCATGATAAATATATTTATCTTTAGCTTTAATAAAATATTACGTTACCATTCGCCCATTTTTACTATCTTATTATGTCTGGCACCAACTTGTTAAGTTCCAGATTCGCTTACGGGTAGAAAATTGGCTGCCACCTTGCATTCATCAATAGTGAATGCACTTTAAAAGTAATTGACCAGGTTTAAAGAGTTTGGGATGTCTTAAGCACATGAAAGGCACTATATATCAACTTTATCTCTCTCTTGGCACTACACCAATTAGATCAGAGTTGCACTCCGAAAAATAATATTTCACAGGCAACGTTTTTGCTATGGTGACGTTTATCTACCCACAGAACCTTCAGAGGACAGCATGATGACATTTGATGCAAGCTAACATGAGAGTTGTGCTTAACAATTAGATCACTAGACTGATCAGCCTGAGATTTTTTTGAAGAGTGATTAAGAATTTAAGAGTATAGAAAGATTGGATATTGTGGATTCAGAGATGTTTCCACTTGTAGGGGAGTGTCCAAAAGGGACCGTACAGATAAGACAGTCATCAAGAAATCCAATAAGGACTTCAGGAGAAAGCTCTTTACCCAGGCAGTGGCGATAATGTGGAATTTGTTATTCCAAGGAATAGTTGAGACAAACAGTATTTGTTATATTATTCATAAAGAAATAAAAGTAAAGTCAGCATAGTCCCAGAAAACCATAGACTGTTTTCCCCTTTGAGGGGGAGAGCTGACTGGCAGATCATTTCTGCCACGGCAGGGGCGGGATTTTTGCCGGCCCCGGGCGATTCTCCGAACCTGCGGGGTGTCGGACAATTTCGCCCAATGACTGGGGTTATATAAACGCTTCGTTGAGGATGTTACCAACAGTGTTGATAAAAGAAAGTTGGCGGACGTAGTATACTTCGATTTTCAGAAGGCTGTTCATAAAAACCCCCACCCAGAAGGTTCATTCGCAAAATTAAAGCACGTGGAGATGGGAGGCAATATCCTGGCATGGATGAAGGATTGGCTAATAGGCAGAAAACAGAGAGTAGGTATAAATGGGTCATTCTTGAATTGAAACCTTAGGACGGGGATTGTTGCCATAGAGATAGTGCAACAAATGTTCATCAGACCTGTTCCTGGGGTGGCAGAACAGTCCTACGAAGAGAGATTGGGCCTGTATTCTCTAAAGGGGTAGAGAGGGTAGATGCAGGTTTCCCTCGCAGGGGAGTTTCGACCCAAGTGGCACAGTTTCAAAATAAGGGAGAAGCCACTTAGGAACAGGATGAAGAGAATATTTTTTTTTACTCAGAAAGTCTTCCTCACACAAAGAATTTGTTCACCTCACAGGCCTGTGAACACTGCCAGCGGATGTCAGCAAGATTTCCAACTTTTGGGCGGTGAGCGGTGAGGGGGTGCAGGTGGCACTGTCCAGCCAGATCACAGCTGTACAGGGAAGGATCGCTGGGTAGAACTCAGGAGCAGGCACTCTTGCTGATTTTCCAATCGCTGTCACCGGAATGTCGTGGTCAAGTGGAGCATCCCTATAACCATGGTAACTGGGGTTGGGTGAGTTTTTTGCTTTTTGCAACTCAGATGCTCACTGCCCATGCCTGCAGAGCCATTGGGGAGTTGCCGTCGCCTCCTGTTATTAATTTCAAATTACCAACATTCACATGTTTTCTTTTTATTGTAGGTAACGTAAAGGACACCCAAAGGTTTTCTCTGGGAATATAAATAGTAAAAATCTATTGCCAAAAGAGGAGTGGGGATAATTAGCGACTAGAAAGGGGATATGTGCATAGAGGCAAAGGATTTCAGATACTAATTGGAAGCGTTGCATATTTACCAAGGAGGATGTTGCCAACTCAAAGTGAGATGGGATCTTCTGGCTGTTCACGCCAGCGTGATCTTCCAGACCCACCGATGGTGCACCCCCGCTGCGCGTTTCCTGGCGACGCTTAAAAGTTTTAAATTAATTTACGGGATGCGGGCATCACTGGTTAAGCCAGCATTTATTGCCCATCCCTACTTTCTCTTCAGAAGATGGTGGTGAGTTGCTTCTTGAACCGCTGCAGTCCTTGAGGTGTAGGTGCACCCACAATGCTGTTAGGGAGGGAATTCCATGATTTTGCCCCAGCAACAGTGAAGGAATGACAATATATTTCCAAATTAGGCTGTAAGTGACTTGGAGGGGAACCTCCAGGTGGTGGGGTTCCCACGTATCTGCTGCTCTTGTCCTTCCAGATGGTAGCACGCATGGGTTTGGAAGGTGCTGGCTAAGGAACCTTGGCGAGTTACTGCAGTGCATCTTGTAGGACACAGGGTGGATTCAGTGGGAAATCCCGTTGACAATGGTGGGGTAGAAGATCTCGCCACTGGGCAATGTTGGGCCGCCTTCCATCGGCAAGAATCACGCTGCACAGAGGCCAGAGAATCTCACCCATGTGATGGGCTAAACAGTGATGTGGAGGAGATATTAGTGAGACGTATTAAAGTTGATAAGCCACCGGGACCAGATGAGATGCATCCAGAGATGCTGAGGGAAGTAAGGGTGGAATTTGCAAAGGCATGTTCCATTAATTTCCATTCTTACTTAGATACAGGGCTGGTGTCAGAAGATTGGAGAATTGCAAATGTTCAAAAAAAGTAAGGATAAACCAGGGTGCACCATCGGTGGGACTGGAAGATCACGCTGGCGTGAACAGCCAGAAGATCCATCTCACTTTGAGTTGGCAACATCTTCCTTGGTAAATATGCAACGCTCCCATATAGTATCTGAAATCCTTTGCCTCTCTACACATATCCCCTTTCTAGTCGCTAATTATCCCCACTCCTCTTTTTACAATAGTAAAACTTGGCTGATCTGATTGTAACCTCAACCCCCCATTCCTGACAGCCAATTCACCCCTTTGTTAATCAAGAATCTATCTAGCGCTGCATTAAAAATATTAAAAGTCTCTGCTTCCACCGCCTTTTGAGGAAGAGAGTTCCAAAGACTCACGACCCTCTGAGAGAAAACATTGGCCGGGGTTCTTCATTCCTCACTGTTGCCATCGGGAATCCCAATCGGGCCAAGAATGGAGTGTCCTCCGAAAAATGGGCGGCAGACCAGTTGCCATTTTCCCCTCCCCTGCAGCTGGTCACAAAGTGATATCCGTCCTGCGTGGCGGGGAAATGCACATCCAGGAGTAGCATGCAATTAATGCGCTGAAAACGTGATTCACCCCCCCCCCCCCCCCCCTCCACACCATGATGCTCCAACCCCCACGGTAGGAAAACACCAGGCGGCCTTTGGTGTGGGGTTGGCCAAGCGCTGGCGTGGTGGAGCCTGATGGGGGTACAGGCGCTGATAGGTTTCCCCTCTGTTGCTGCCAGAGTGAGAGGGGGGAGTCCCCCAAGGGACTTGGGCTTGGGCTGTTGGTGAGGGATTGACCCTGGGAGGTATTTAAAATCGTGAGGGGCCGAGACAGGGCAGATGGAGGGAAACTGTTTTCTCTTCGACGGAAGGGTCCAGAATCAAAGGACACATTTAAGGTGATTGGCAAAAGAATCAACAGTGCCATGAGAAAAGCATTTTTTTTTTTACAGAGTGACTAGGATTTGGAATGCATTTCCTGAGAGTGTAGTGCTGGCAAATTCGATCATGGGCTTCGAAAATAAATTAATTAAGTACCTGAAGAGAAGGAAATTGCAGGGCTACGGGCTGGGTGGAACAAAGGGGAGTGGGACACACTGAATTGCATTTTCAGAGAGATGACAAGGACAGGATGGGCTGAATGGTGTAATTGTGTACTGTACCCATTCTAAAATTCTATCATCTGGAATTTATTATGAGAAATAAAGTCGCCACAGTCCCAGGTGACCATCGACTGCTTTCTCCTTTGAGGGGAAGAGCTCACTGGTGGTGATTTAACCTGAGGACCTCAGGCAAGGTTGTGAAGTCAGGGCCTTCATGAATAACCTCAGCCAGTGTGAGAATTGAACCCGTGCTGTTGGCCTTGCTCTGCATCACAAACCAGCCGCACAGCCAACTGAGCTAAACCAGAATCAAAGGGAAGTGGACAGCCATTGGATTTTGCTGATACTTACATCATTAGTATTCCTCAATGTACTATTGCCTTGAAGCTATTGTTCGATAAGCAACATTTCAGGTTACTATTCAACAAGGGCATCAATTCTACTTTATTCTGCAGTTACACATATCTGAAGTTAGAAATTTCCAGCACATTTATAGCTCTCAGACAGGGCTGTATTTATACTCACACATCTTCCTTTAACGCTTGAAGAGTCGCTTGAATTTCAGACTCCAGGATGTCCACGTCCAGCGATGCCAGGTAGGTGTACAGAAACTTGAAGGTTTCGAACTGGATGTGGGCAGCACCTCCCGTCGGGTCAGTCGTTAGGATTTCACAGGCATACTTCAAGGCACTGAATAGATTCTTCAAAAAGAAACATTTAAAAAAATATCTGCTGCGTATGGTTTTGCGTTTAACAGAACACGTGACTTTGTGTTGCCATAATTGGGGCATTGTTAGCAACCATCTTACAAATGCTTAGTTCAAATGCTCAGTTCAAATTTGAAAGAATTAGCTTTACAAATGGTATGATTGACTAATGGCTATGGTTCTGGCAGGGCTGCCGGGTTTACTGGCAAGGTTTGGGGCTTTGGGAAGTTGCCCCATTGGAGAAAATGCTAGAACCAACAGGAACAGGGAAAAGATTGTGACTATTTCACCTCCATGCATCAATAGTGGGCAGCACGGTAGCATTGTGGATAGCACAATCGCTTCACAGCTCCAGGGTCCCAGGTTCAATTCCAGCTTGGGTCACTGTCTGTGCGGAGTCTGCCCATCCTCCCCGTGTGTGCGTGGGTTTCCTCCGGGTGCTCCGGTTTCCTCCCACAGTCCAAAGATGTGCAAGTTAGGTGGATTGGACATGATAAATTGCCCTTAGTGTCCAAAATTGCCCTTAGTGTTGGGTGGGGTTACTGGGTTATGGGGATAGGGTGCAGGTGTTAACCTTGAGTAGGTTGCTCTTTCCAGGAGCCGGTGCAGACTCGATGGGCTGAATGGCCTCCTTCTGCACTGTAAATTCTATGATAGCATTGTTAGTCATCTCCCAAAGAATATTCACCTGGACGCATGGCACTGTTAGAAATTTGGTGCAATGTTGACGTTGTGACCCATGTGTTTTATTGCACATCATGTGCATTCCTGTCACCCCTTGGCCAAGGACTGACAATAGAGTCGTAATAATAACAGTGCAACCAGGGACTGTAGAACTAAGTGGGGAGGGAGTCACTTGGGGAGAACTGTGTAAAGTTATTAAACAATGAATTATCAGTTGATTCTACCCCATAGAAGTGGAGATGAGAGCATAAAAAAGGCAGCAATTTATTTTTGGATTGTCTAGAGAGTCTATCCTCCGTGCCCTGCTGTTCTGGAGTTCCTTGTTATATGTTGTTTTACTGATGCGGTTCCAGTGCTTGGTTCTCCCGCCCCCCATTTCTGTTATTGTATACATGTTACTGTAAGTTTGTAGCTATTTATAAAAGGGGGAAATGAATCATCATAGGGTTTAGATTTTTTTTTATAATACTGAAGCACTTGGGTTAAAAGAATGCTTTCCAGACCCCACCCCCTGTTGGTTGGCCGAGTTTTCTGACCTTCACCCCCTGCCTCCATATCCCACTCTGGTGAAAATTCGCATGGGATAATTTGTTTTTAAATTTAGTGTACCCAATTATTTTTATTTCCAATTAAGGGGCAATTTAGCGTGGGCAATCAACCTACCCTGCTCATCGTTTTGGGTTGTGGGGGTGAGACCCATGCAGACATGGGGAGAATGTGCAAACTCCACACAGACAGTGACCCAGGGCCCTCGGCGTTGTGAGGCAACAGTGCTAACCACTGCACCACCGTGCTGCCCTAAATCGCATGGGATCATGTAGCAGAGAATAACGGGCCCATTTTGCCTGTGTCCACTGTTTGGAAACGTTAGTCCCACACCACTGCTCTTTGCCCATCGTCCTGAGTTTTTAATTTCCTTCAGGCATTTATCAATTCCTATTTGAAGGTTGCTGTTAAAGCTGTTTCTTCGACTTTCAGGCACTGGGTTCCAGATCATATCATCATGGTAGCACAGTGGGTAGCACTGTTGCTTCACAGTGCCAGGGACCCGGGTTCAATTCCCAACTTGGGTCACTGTCTGTGTGGAGTTTTCACATTCTCCATGGGTCTGTGTGGGTTTCCTCCAGGTGCTCCGGTTTTCTCCTACAAGTCCCAAAAGACGTGCTGTTAGGTGAATTGGACATTCTGAATTTTCCCTCTGTGTACCCGAACATGTGCCGGAATGTGGCAACTAGGGGCTTTTCACAGTAATTTCATTGCAGGGTTCATGTAAGCCTGCTTGTGACAGTAAAGATTATTATTATTATTATTAATAATAACATAAATCTGTCTCCTCTGGTTACCAGTGGAAAAGGATTTTCCTTATTTACTCTGTCAAACGCCTTTATCATTTTAAACACTTCTATCAAATCTCGTTTTGGGTTGTGAGCTTCTCTGCTCAATGGACAATCCACATTTCTCCAATCTCTCCACGTATCTCAAGTCCCTTTCTAGTAATTCTGGCCATGCAAGTGGATCCCTTCTGCGCCCTCTCTTAAAATGTGAAGCCCAGTATTGCTGTTCCTGTTTATAATCTACAGTAAACTTCCAATGCCTCAACAACTTTGCTAGATTAGGAACACAGGAAATTTTCCCTGGCACAAATATTATGTTCGGGGCAAGCCCGAAGTCAGCACGTTCGGGAGCGGATGTCAAACCCACTCCTGTCCCAGATTGCATTGTTGATATAACTCTGGCCAACTGACAGCCATCCAGTGTGAAATATGCTCTGTGAAAGGTTAAGTGCTGCCATGGACAACCGCCTTGACTATCGGCCCACCCACCAACCATAAAGACAGATGGGCAACGTTCAAACCACAGTCAATCACTGCATAATTATTTTAAATTGCTTTCTCGATTGTCAGGGGGCGCACTTCCGACTAAATGTTCGGGTCACTCTCTCCCACACCACACAGACATCAGGGTGTTCCAATCCCCCACCCCCAATCCTCGCTGATATCAGTGCCCCACCCCACCCACAACTGAGCGACATTCTGCTGTGGGGTTGCTGAAGGCCGTGTGCCCCCTTTAGGTACTCCTACATGCCCCACCGCTTGGCAGTCCCACCCTGGAACTTCCTACTGCCATGCTGACAGTTTCAAGCTGGCACTGTCAACCTGTGTGGCCATCAAGTCTATCCAGAGAATGCAACAGTGTCTGCAAGAAGTCATTGAGGAACCTTTGGTCTTTAATGTCTGAGTTCTGCCCGCTGTTTCTATGGTGTTAAACTATCTCCAATAAAGGCATGCTATTCAGGCATAAGTTGTTGAAAAAGACCCACTTTAATAAAACTGCAGTCAGACAGGACACATGATCTTTCTAGGAAGCAATTCAAACTTGAAAAAACCCTCCATGAAAAAAATGCAGTCAGACTGAGCACCTGCTCTTTCTAGGAAGCACTTCAGAGTTAATGGACTGTGAAGTGCTCTAAAACAAACAAAACTAATTCCTCCATTGAAAAAGCCTTCAGTTGTCAATCAAGAAGCGTGTAAAAGTCAATGCAGTGTGAAATAGCATGTAAACAATGCAGTTCAAAGCTTTTAGACTTCTCAGAAAGCCCAGAGGCTTGAACAAGTTAATGGGACGAAATGGAATGTAAACAAAGCATTTCAAAGCTTTTAATGGCAATAGAGAGAAAACTTTCACCTTTAACCTGACAGCTCTTTGAAATAGAGATGCTAGGAGAGAGTCAATGCTTTTCTAAGCAACAGAGAGGAGACTAGCCATGTGGCCCCCATCTCAGGGGAGACTCCTGACCTGAGCCCTTCCAGCCTAGCCCAGGACACCCCAAACCCACCTCCCTTGAAGGACCGCCTCCTTCTGCACACTGGCAGTGGTTAATTTGCCCACTGCCACCCAGAGGTAAGTGTGCAGATGGTACTCACCTCCTTGCTCTCCCTCGGACTCCATGGTGCCTGGTATCCGCATTTAAGGATCTGCAGTGATTTGTGCATGTGTGAGATCTCACTGGGGACACTGGGAGTGGGAACCGGGAGCAGAGGGACGCAGGAGCATACCAGAAGGCTGCTGCATTTGACTTTAATCTCACAAATGACATTAAAATCAATGCAAATGAGCTCTGATCAGATACTTGCCCTTTCTGAGCGAGATCCTGATCACGGCAGCGAGAGCGGGCCAGTAGCGTTGGAAACTGTTTAATGCTCAGTGTAAATCCTGTTTTCAGCCTCTCCCAGAATTCTCCCGACATAGTGGGATTTGCACCTCCCAGCTTGGGTCACTTTCTGTGTGGAGTCTGCACATTCTCCCCGTGAGTGCGTGGGTTTCCTCCGGGTACTACAATTTCCTTCCACAAGTCCTGAAAGATGTGCTGTTAGGTAATTTGGACATTCTGAATTCTCCTTCTGTGTACCTGAACAGGCTCCGGAGTGTGGCGACGACGGGATTTTCGCAGTCCACTTTCACGTGCATGTTGTAGTCTGGAGTTATGGATTGTCATGGTAGAGGCTCCAGCTTTTGTTCCATCACCAGGCAGACCATGGAATCTCTCCCATTCTTACTGCCTGTCTATTCATGTGTGTGTGTGTTGAAAGAGTTTCCAGGTTGATAATTCAGCGAACCCAGTAGAAAAAGGTCCTGGACGCTGAGAGAAGAAACTGCGAGTGTGGATTCAATTCCCGTATCGGCTGATGTTATCCATGAAGGCCTCGCCTTCTCATCTTTGCCGCTCGCCTGAGGTGTGGTGATCCTCAGGTTAAATCACCACCTGTCAGCCCTCTCTCAAAATGGGAGAGCAGCCCATGGTCCTCGGGGACGATGGCGACTTCACTGTAAAATATCAATCAATAAAAATAGAGATTCTGAGACGAGCAGCAAATGGAATTAATCTCTGCAACATTTTTGGTTGTTGATGCTTATAAAAAATTAAAAGGGACTTTAGGCAAGGTGATCTCTGCTCGGATGATAGCAGAGGCAAAACAATTGGCCTCAATGACATTGGGTAAGAAAATTACTTCAGCCAGTGTTTCATCTCAAATGCTATTTTGTGAATTCAGAGGGTGTGTGTGTGTGTGTGTGGGTGTGTGTGTGGGTGTGTGTGTGCATGTGTGAGCGTGGATCCATATAGATTGGGTGAGATAAAATTGGCCTTATTTGTTGATATTGACTGTAGTTGAAAAGACCGCTGATACTCAATTGTCAAGGATTACACATAATTGCAGGACCAGGGAGAGGCAATTATCCCAAGTGAAGAGTCAACACGAAGGGGGAAACAAACATTTCTAATCTTAAATCCAAGTTTGGGCAGCACGGTAGCACGTGACTATCACAGTGGCTTCACAGCACCAGGGTCCCAGGTTCGCTTCCCCGCTGGGTCACTGTCTGTGCGGAGTTTGCACGTTCTCCCCGTGTCTGCGTGGGTTTCCTCCGGGTGCTCCGGTTTCCTCCCATAGTCCAAAGATGTGCAGGTTAGGTGGATTGGACATATTAAAATTGCCCTTAGTGTCCAAACAAAATTAGGAGGGGTTATTGGGTTACGGGGAGAGGGTGGAAGTGAGGACTTAAGTGGGTTGGTGCAGACTCGATGGGCCGAATGGCCTCCTTCTGCACTGTATGTTTTATGTCTATGTTAGAACATAGAACATAGAACAGTACAGCACAGAACAGGCCCTTCGGCCCTCGATGTTGTGCCGAGCCATGATCACCCTACTCAAACCCACGTATCCACCCTATATCCGTAACCCAACAACTCCCCCCTTAACCTTTTTAGGACACTATGGGCAATTTAGCATGGCCAATCCACCTAACCCGCACATCTTTGGATTGTGGGAGGAAACCGGAGCACCCGGAGGAAACCCACGCACACAGGGGGAGGATGTACAGACTCCGCACAGACAGTGACCCAGCCAGGAATCGAACCTGGGACCCTGGAGCTGTGAAGCATTTATGCTACCACCATGCTACCGTGCTGCCCATATGTTATGTGGGTAAATAGAATTTCTGCTCAAATGATGGCAGTAGAGCGGGGCAAGTTCTGAGCAAAATCACCCTCTTCCCCCCTCACTGTGGAGTTTAGAAAACTGCACATTGTTGCAAACCACAACATGCCTGATAGTTGGGAAGTAACAGCACCGGCACACTGCTCCACGCGGGTGCCTACAGGAAGGTCCAATATCTCTACCCGGCATCTGGACTTTAGCTGCATTGCTGTGAAGAAAGAAAGCTAGAAAGAGAGTCAGCCCAGCCTGTGATGGACCCAAAGCATCAATTGATAAGGCTGGGAGAGTGGCTAGTTGATATATGTAGTTCAAGATGCCTAAGGAGGGTGTGGGGAAAATAGAGTGAGTTCTAGCCATACAAAATATATTGTTGTGGATCATCATCACTGGATTACAATCCCAGAACTCCCTACCCAGCAATATTGCAGCAATATCTTCATCACATGAACTACAATGGCTCAGGAAGATGGCTCATTACCATCATCTCAAGAACGAAAGAGATGAATAATAAATGCCAGCCTTGCCAGGATTGGCAATATCCTAAGAGTGAGTTAAATCAAAGATCCATTGGTTGCTTTCAGTGGAAATAAAGAAGAACAATAGTAAACGTACACAGCGGAGTGCGAGTTTGAGAATATTCACACATATCGCAGAAAGTCACACTGCTGGCATTATGGAAGGTGCAAGGTGAAACAATATTCTTTTCCTGTAGGGAGAAAGAAAGAACTTCCATTTACATAGCGCCTTTCATGAGCATTGGACACCCTTGAATTTTTTACAGCCAATGAAATACTTTTAAAGTGTAGACGCTGTTATGATGTACGAAACATGGTGGCCAATTTGTGTACAGAGCTTCCACAAACAGTGATGTGATAATAACCTGTCAATCTGGTTCAGTGATGTTGGTCGAGAGATAAGTCAGGACTCTGGAGAACTCCCTTTCTTTCCTTGGGAATCCATTTTGTTTACTGGGGGAACAGATGGAACTTTGGATTAACATTTCATCCAAATGTGCCATTCGACAGTGCAGCACTCCCTCAGTACCACACTGGAGGATCAACCTGGAACAAGACTCCAGAGTTGGATCTGAACCCAGAACCTCTGCACTCAGAGATGTGAGCACCATTACTGAGCTACTGCTGACAGAATGGGGACATTTAAATACAGTTGTTCCCCACGTAAAGATCCTGGAGGAGGTTACCCGTTTTGCACAGTTGGACGAAGAGTGGTTGTCTCTGGCGTCAGAAGATTTCGCCAGTGAGTTTTGGAGAGGGGTAGAATGACAAGTGCCTGAAAAAGCATGGTTTTCTCAAATGCAGCCCCCAACTATCAGGCACGCTTGCATTAATGTGATTTTCCCACGATAAGCAATGGCCAGTATCGAGCATAGTTTTTGAAATCTCCGCTTAATATAACCTTGTCTCCCAGTTGTTAGCAGTTGCATCTGTAATCTCATCACCAAAGTAATCGCACTTTAACCAGGCGAGAACAGTTTACTGAAACTGTTCGAAGACCCGACTTTGTCTGAAATCAACATATGTCAAACATTACAAGAAGTGCCTTTGTAATTGACAAAAGGTAGGCAGCATTTGCCTGATGTAGTCAGCAGTCTGTGATAAGCAAGGGCACTCACTGTAAGTGGTGGGAATTATAATGGAAAACCTCATTGTAATGTGCAACTCGTATTGTTTGACAGGTGGTGTGCTAAAATAAAGATCTGCTGTGTATGCTCATATGACACAAGCAAAATTCTAAGTAGAGCCTTGACTCAGCGGATTTTTCCGAGTCCCATTTGTTCCCATTTTGGATGAGCGGCTCCAGAAAATCTGTACATTGGATCACTAAATGGACGAATAGGTAAGAGAAGATCATTTGTGAGATAGCTCTGACTGGTGGACTCACTCGGGGCTCACTCCCCCCCCCCCCCCCCCCCCCCCCCACCCCCCACCAATGCTGTCCATGACACTTACTGATGGCTTCACTGTACGAGTGTGAGTCAGTAAGCTGGTATCGGGGTCAAAACAGGGTCCACCCTGCACTGTTTGGGAAACAGTCACCCATATTGGCCAATAGGAGTCCCTCCAGCAGCAGCTTGTCGTTTCAGGTGAGAGAGCGAGAAGGTACCTCCACCTTGAGGGATCCTTTCACCAAATTTTAAAACTTTTAAACTAAAACTAAAATGGCCACAGCAGCAGGGACACCATCATGGGGGGGGGGGGGGGGAATGGACCCCCCCATTCACAGGGCTGCATGTGGCCACAACTGAAGCCAGACAGATGGCAAGGCCTCAAAGCCTGCCTGGAGTGTTGATCCCCTCGGTCTGCTGCCTGGGGCCTGTCTCCGAGCAGCTAGCCTATTCCTGATGCCTTGGAGGCTCACTGCTCTCGGTCATTTGGTCACCCATTTACTCACACTTGTGGGCAGGTAGCCCTTCTGGCCCCCACCATGCCTCTCAGAAAATAGCCCAGGGACGACAGTATGGTGCCAGCAAACTGGCATGCCAGTTGACGGTACAGATATTCGCTTCCAGCTGCCTCCTTATTCACCCCCATCTGAGGGCACCAATTCTGCGCATGATGTGGAAAGGTTTGACTGCTGAATGGTAAATGGTAGAAAATGGTGAAATAAGTCAATGCGCATTTGTGCTATTGTAGTAAATATGAAAGTTCTATATCGTCTCAGAAAAAAATGAGTATTCTCTGTAACTGCATTTTGAACCTAGGGCACAGGCAATGGTCGGTCTTGAGTCTTTAGAGAATGGTTCTTTTCCAAACAAACGGAATAGTATTAATAAAACATGCTGTAAATGGCAGAGTGGATATGTGGAGAGCACCTTTGTACTGATCCAAAGTGCTGTAACCTACACGAGACCCACGGGGCCAGACCGATTAGGCTCCCTGTGAGTGTCCTGGAGTCCGTGCTTCCCCGCTGAGGAGTGGAGATACCTATAAAAACACCGGCCCGGGTGTGGACTGGGCACGGGTAGTCCCTTCTGGGTCCAGAGTACATAGAGTCTTCATTGTACTGTAAATACATCTTACCCTTCCGTGAACTCAGCACTGGTGACGAGGATTAAGTGGAGCTGCAGATGGCGCCATTTTCGCTGTACCCAGCCGCCTCTCCAAAGGCCTCTGAAGGTTGTTTCACATGCCACAGCGATGCTGCCTTTTGGGAAGCTGGAAAGTTTGATGCAGGTATTGAAGACAGGTCACAGTATGTCAGAGTGTGTTGCACAAATGTGTTATTTCTCTTGGGCCAAAACCATTATCAACGATGAGCGCCAGACCATGATCTTCTTGACGGCTTGTGGATTGCCCACTTCAAAAGGGGCATGAACCCCGCCGTGTCGCAAGAAAGTGTGTAACAGAGTGTATACGAATTGTAGGGGCTGGAAGTGCTCATCTTAGGCTGCACCCCTTCCCAGAGACTGGTAACCCCAATTCCCCACCCCGGGTGGCAACCCACCAGGGTTCGGGCCAGTGGACTATGATCCAGGATCCGGACAAAGAAGTCCCCTGGGCGTTGTGAGATGTGCAGTCAGCTTGACCACCGAGAGCAGCATCTGTTGGATGGTCCACCAACCCGTCGCCCCGCTCGGCCTGGGCGCCCGCTCCCGTTCCACACCTCTTTTGTGGCAGAGCCCAGGAACGGTTGTCTGCAGTTGAATTGCGTCTCCCCAACCAGAGCCACCCATGTCGTCCATTAAGGCCACGGTTCGAGTCAATTGTCACCCATTGCTAATGGAGTTGGACACAGGTGCTGTCATCCCGGTTGGCACACTTTTGAGAAACTCCAGATCAGAGTGTAGCTCCTGTCATTGCAGGACACCTAGGCTGGCCATAGCTGGGACCACCATGGCCCCAGGGGTCTACGGTCAGTGGTTGCTTGCCTGCCCCTGGTCGTGGTGAAAGGTGATGGCCACAGTTTGCTCGGCTGTGACTGGCTACAATGGCTCCACATTGACTGGCAGCAGGTCGTCCGGATGAGCTCGGACAGCCTCAACACGGTGCAAGCAAGGTACCCCGAAGTTTTGAAGACCAGGCTGAGAACGAACCGCGGAGCCATGGCGAAGATCCACATGGATGCTGCGGAATAACAGACATATTTTCACACTCACCCAGTTCCTTATGCACTGTTACCTAAGGTGGAGGCAGAGCTTAGTCGGCTTAAAGACTTGGGGATCATCTGGCTGGTGAAGTTTGCGGATTGGGCAGCGTTGGTTAGCCCCATAATGAAACCTGATGGCACTGTCCGCCTCTGCGGGGACGATAAGATGACTGTGAATCGGGACTCCAAGCTGGACTGGTATCCAATGCCGCGGATCGAGGACCTGTCTGCCAAGTTGGCCGGGGGTCACCAAGCTTGACATGAACCACACGTACCTCCAGCTGGTATTGGACCCGGAATCTCGTAAATATATAATGGTGAACGCACTTCGGGGGCTGTATGAGTACACCAGATTGCCTTTCGGTGTATCGGTGGCCAGCACCATTTTCCAGCGCGTGATAAAGAATATTTTGCTACAACGCAGAGCGGTTTATCTGGATGATGTGCTGGTCACAGAAACATTTGAACAGGACCACTTGGATAACTTAAACATGGTGCTCCGTTGCTTCACAGAGTCTGGTGCTCGCCTCCGTAGAGAAAGATGCGTTTTTCAGGCCTGTCAGGTGACCTAGCTGGGCTACTGAGTGGACCCGGGAGCCTCCATCTGGTTGAAGATAAATGTGAGCCATCTAACAGTCTCCCTGCTGGAAGAAACGAGGGAACTCTGTTCGTTCCTGGGGCCTGTCAAATTCATCCCGGGACTTGCGAGTATGTTGCCCCCCCCCCCGCGTAGTCTCCTCAAGAACCAGAAATGGGCATGGGGGCGGCCACAGGAGAAGGCGTTCACTGAGGTGAAAAGGCAACTCACTTCTTCTCATCTGCTGACTCACTTCCAACCCGCAAAGAAGCTTTTGGTCACCTGTAACGCCTCATACGGCATCGGCGCCATATTTTCACATCAGATGAGCGACAGTGTGGAAAGCCCAGTCGCTTTCGCCTCAAGGACGCTTTCCGTGACTAAGCCCAAATAGGGAAGGAGGGACTGGCCATGGTCTTTGCCATCAAAAAGTTCTACCAATGCATCTGCGGGCATTGGTTAATGGTACTGACCGATCACAAGCTGTTGCTGGGATTGGTCAAGGAGGACAGGGCTATCCTCCCATCACGTCAGCCAGAGTTCAACAGTAGGACCTCTTACTGGCAGCGTACGAATAGGCCACACACACACACATACTGCCCCATATCACCCCGCGTCCAATGGTTTGGCCGAGTGGGTGGTCCAGATGTTCAATTGTGGAATGAAAAAGCAGACCACGGGGTCCCTCGATACACAATTGGCGTGCAACCTTTTCTGCTACCACACCACACCGCTACTGACATGGTGCCGGCGGAACTTCTTATGGGTCATCGGCTTCGGACTCGCTGGAGTCTAGCATTACCCGATACTGGCGGTAAGATATGCCGCGGACATGAGCAGCTGGGGCGTTGCCCTGCCGAGCATGTGCCACCTAGGCGGGTAGCACCTGGTGACATGGTCCATATGCATAATTTCAGAGATGGTGCCAAGTGGATTTCAAGCACTATCGTTCAGCAGACTGGGTCAGTATCGGACCGGGTTTCTGTGCAGGACCGCAAATAGGCACCTTGATCATCCCCGCAGTAGGAGGTCAGTATTGTGCAATGCCCTTTTGGGGGGAGCCAACACAACCTCTGGACACCCCAACGCCGCCATCGCCACAGGCGCCGTCCCACAGGGGTTTTGACGCTGATATGCCGAGGATTTGGACTCCGAGATGGACGTGCCACTGCTGGATGTTGCGAGTGACAAGTCTCCTGACGACCAACCGCCAATGGTGGTACCGCTGCGATAATCGACAAGGAAACGTTGATCACCTGACCGCTATACGCCACCTGGCCCTGCCCTGACGACACCCGTGGAGCAGCCTCCTTTGGCGGAATCATTTTCGGACATTGGGGGCGGAGAGGTATTGTAACCTACACAAGACCCACAGGGCCGGACCAATTAGGCTCACTGTGAGTCTCGTGGAGTATGAGATTCCCCACTGAGGGGCCGAGTTCCCTCATCAGCAGGAGAGCAAACCAGAATATAAAAACCCTGGCCCAAGCATGGACGAGGCATGTGTAGTTCCCTCTGGGACCAGAGTCTTAGTTCTACTGTAAGTAAATCTTTTGTCCTTATGCTTTCGGTGTGGCCGCATCTGTGAACGCAACGCAAAGGAGAGTCTTTAGCTCAGGAAATCTAAAGGTAAACGTGATTTACGGATTTAACATGAGCTCCCCACATGCAACGTCTCTCACTCTCACCTGATGAACAAGATTTCAAACCCTCCTTTCCTGCATATTATTCTTACACTGTAATTATTAAAATTGACATTTCTGCTGCGCATACACCTTGTTCACCTGATAAGGAACTGGCAAATTTCCTGTCACGGCTGCATCAGACAGTTGCAATCGGTAATTAAGTTCGTTTGGGAAACTATAGTAACCAACAGCTCATTCAATGGACTCGGTAAGATGACCTATTTTCAAAAGTACTGTCTGGTAATTTGATTCTTGCTTCACCTTATCGTGGTTTTGAAGCAGTAACAGTTTAACTCCAAATAGCAAACGTCTGACAGCTCCATCTGGTGCTTCAAACTGGAACACAACATTGATGCAAATACTTCAAAACAAATTCATTGGTTGTGAGGTGATTTGAAACATGCCGTGAAAAGTGCAATCTAAATGCAATTTCTTTCTTTCACATGCCTCACCCTTGGCCTAGTAAGCCTGGTTTCCTCTATTCACTTTGAGAACAGTGACGGTTTTGCTTCATGAAACCTTGCATCCTACAACAAGAGTGGCTGCCCTTTGTGACAAAGCTACTGGTTAAATGACAGGACAGGTAAGAAAGCACAGGGACCTCCCTGGGTACACAGAGGAGGAGCTCAGAGACACAAGATAGTCGCTCTGCCCAGCTAGGTCCGGGCAGGCAATCCTCACCTACCGAGGGGAAAATTCAATGCCAGAGTAAGTCAGAATTGAAAAAGCTGACCAATAAAAGTTAAGCAAGGATAATAAGGTCAGTGTGGTGTCTTTCAATTCTTCTTCTTGATCTCACGAGGATGGTTCTACGGTGAGCAGCAGAGGCTGGGTCATTGAATATATTCCAGGTCGAGTTAAGAACAAGATTTTTGATTGACAGGAGCGCCAAGCGTTATGGGGCATGGGTTGGTGGCAGGTGGGAAAGTGGAGTTAAGGCCACAATCAAGTCAGCCATGATCCTATGAATGGCGGAGCAGTTTGAAGAGGTTAAAGGTCTACTATTTTTTAACATTTTTACGTATGGTTAGTTAAATCAATTTGCGATTTGATTACATTTTCTGTCTGCCTGTGACTTGAGGTAGTTTAATGATTTACGTCTGACCGTATCTCGCTGTACTTTCAAAAAGATTTGAGCGGTTGAGTGCACATGAGGAAGGTGCAATAGCCACTTCAGGCCACAAGGCGTCTTTGTGTTATTGCCCTGTGTAACCCTATCATATAATTGGGCAACACGGGCATGGGCTTATAGTGGTGAAAAACACTGCTGTCCCTGACAGATACACTTGGAAAAAAATATTCTTCAACTTCCCGCAAACTCTTTTTACCCGCAATGAGGAAGGAACAAACTTGCAATTACATATCACTCTTCCTTTCCTCAAGTCGTCTCAAAGCACTTTACAAATAATGGGCAAGTCCAACTTAGTGCATAGTGAGGTAAAACAAACGAATAGCCATATAATCTGTTATTGGTGATTGAAGGAGGGATGCTAAACAAAATACTGGGAGACCTCCTTGCTCTTCATTGAATAGTTTGGACCCACCTGCAATGGCGGCAATTCTCCCAATCCGCGATTAAGTACTCCCACCAGCGGGAAAACCAGAGTGGCCCCGACATGCCGTGGGATGGCACTTTGAAAAAATATTTTCCTCAAACAGGTTTTCCATGCCATTCCCATGGCACACGGGGGTCCGTGCTGGAACTGAGAGGGGCGGGACCTAATCTCTCTGACAGGTCCCACACTTCTGAGATTGGACCGCCCTTTTTAAAGGGCACCCAATCTCAAGAAAGCTGTAGTGCCAAAGCCTCCTCGGATCGCTGGCAGGGCACGGCTGGCAGCACCCTCCCACCCCCCTCCCTAATCGCTGACAAGGCTCCCCCCCCCCCACAACCCTCCCCCTTCAGCCCCCCTCATTCCCCCTCACCCTCAAGTCTCCACTCTTCAGCCCACCCCCACAATCACCCCTTTCAGGCCCTGCACCTTGGCAGTGCTGACCTGGCACCTTGCATTCTAAGGGGTGGCAAGGAGGTGAGCACCCTCCCACAATTTCCTCCAGGATGCCGAGGGGGCCCATCATGGGAGGTGGGGATCAGGGGGGCTTGTGCTAGGCTGGAGGGGCTCAATTCAGGAGTCTTTCCTGGGATGCTGGTCATTTGGCTACTCTTCCCCTCTGCAACCTGCATGCCCGTTAAAGTCACTCTGTATCTAAAAAAATAAGGTTTTCACATAATAAAGTGAAAATGATCCCAACTGTACCCCTTAACCAATTACACAGTCAGTGTCTCAGAAATACACATCTCTCAAGATAACGTGAAAGTGATCCCACCTGTACCCCTAAACCCTTTAAAATGTCTGTCAGAAAGCCAAGTTTAAAGATCTGTGAGATAAAGTTAAAAGTAATCCCTTTAAAGTGGTGGAAACCTTTGAAGTAGATTTCTCACAGTCAATTTCATTACTGTTAAAGGATAGAAGACTGTGTGTACGCATTGAAGGCTGAAAGCTTTGAACTCAATTTTACACGCCATTGCCTGTCATGAGCTTTTTGATTGACGGGTCGAGGCTGTCAATTTTGTTTATTTATATAGCCCTGCAAGAAGCAATTCATTCAGGGAAGCAGGTTTTTTTTTTTTGAACCAGTTTTTCTTTTACAAGTGTTCTCAAGTGCTTTCTAAAAAAACAGGGGCCATCCCCATAGCTGCTCTTTCTAGGAAGCATTTCCCGGTGGCAGGAGGTCCCCACCCCCATTGGCCGACGGTGGGATCTTCTGATCCCACTGCTGTCAATGGAATTTCCCATTGAATCCACCCCACACCGCCAGGAAATCTGCAGCGGGGATGCGTTGTCGGCCGGACCAGAAGATCCCACCGGCGTGAACAGTAGAAATATCTCACCCTATATAATTTGAGAACTCAGATTTAAACATCCTAAACTGCTGTGAGCCAACATTGTCAGGCAGACTCCACCTGGGCTGCGTACTTGCAAGATCCTGACGCAATAGAGACAGCCAGTGACAGTTCTTTCACTCGATTTTCCGGAGTTCATCCCATCCCGTCATTCCCTGGTTTTTGGCTGCTTCTGGGATGTTCCTTGTGCCGTCAATAGTGAAGACCGAGCAAAATGCCTGTTCAATTAGAACATAAAATATACAGTGCAGAAGGAGGCCATTCGGCCCATCAAGTCTGCACCGACCCGCTTAAGCCTTCACTTCCACCCTATCCCCGTAACCCAATAATCCCTCCTAACCTTTTTTGGTCACTAAGGGCAATTTAGCATGGACCATCCACCTAACCTGCACGTCTTTGGACTGTGGGAGGAAACTGCAGCACCCGGAGAAAACCCACGCAGAGACCGGGAGAATGTACAAACTCCACACAGACAGTTACCCAAGGGCGGAATCGAACCCGGGTCCCTAGTGCTGGGAGGCAGCAGTGCTAACCACTATGCCACCGTGCCACCAGAGAAATTTGGAAATGTAACAAATGATGTACATTATGGGACTCTATTGATATGCAGTGAATATTTCATTCAAAATTCACTGTTTTGGAAATTTAAGATCTTTGCTAGTTGCATAGTCATAAACAGTTGCCAAAGTTATACATACCCCACCCAAGTCACTGCAAGCGAGTGCCAGGAATTTCATCCACTCAAACTCCGTGTCAAAATTGCCCAGGTGCAGAATGGTTTGTAGTTGTTTCATTGGCAGTCCTAGATCTTTCCATTTTTCCACCAACTCCGAATCGTCAATAACCTTCTTTGGAGAAAGCTAAGGTGCATAATCACACTGCTGTCAGATACTGATTTTCAGTTTGGCAACATTAAAATATCTTGACAACTGTAAACCAAAAGTCAGCTAATATTTAATAGCAACCTAATGCAACTATGACACATCTATTCATTCCACGTGATATCACGAAACAACTGAAGGCAGTGGATACTGCAAAGGCTATGGGCCCTGACAATATTCTGGAAATAGAACTGAAGACTTGTGCTCCAGAACTTGCTTTGCCCCTAGCCAAGCTGTTCCAGAGCAGCTACAACACTGGCATCTACCCGGAAATGTGGAAAATTGCCTGGCATGTCCTGTACACAAGAAACAGGACAAATCCAACCCTACCAATTACCGCCCTATTAGTCTTTTCTCCATCATCAGCAAAGTGATGGAAGGAGTCATCAACAGTGCTGTCAAATGACACATACTCAGCAATAACCTGCTCACGGACACTCAGTTTGGGTTCCGCCAGGGTCACTCAGCTCCTGACCTTATAGGTCAGATGTGGGGATGTTCGCTGATGGTTTGCTGATGACTGCCTTGGTTCAAACATGGACAAAAGAGCTGAATGCCAGAGGCGAGGTGAGAGTGACTGCCATTGATATCAATGTAGAATTTGATCAAGTATGGCATCAGGGAGCCCGAGGAAAACGAGACGATGGTAATTAGGGGGAAAACTCTCAACTGGTTGGAGTCATAGGGGCTCAAAGGAAGATGGTTGTAGTTGTTCAAGGTCAGTCATTTCAGTCCTGGGACATCCCTGCAGGAGTTCCTCAGGGCAGTGTCCTAGGCCTAACCATCTTCAGCTGCTTTGTCAACGACCTTCCTGCCAACATTAGGTCAGATGTGGGGATGTTCGCTGATGGTTTGCTGATGACTGCACAATGTTCAGCACCATTTGCAACTCCTCAGACACTAAAGCAGTCCATGTACAAACGCAGCAAGACCTGGGCAATATCCAGGCTTGGGCTGACAAGTGGCAAGTAACATTCACGCTACACAAGTGCCAGACAATGACTATCTCCAATAAGAGAGAATCAAACCATCACCCCTTTACATTCAACAGCATTACCATCACTAAATCCTCCACGGTCAACATGCTGGGGATTACCATTGACCAGAAACTGAACTGGACTAGCCATATTAATACTGTGGCTACAAGAGCAAGTCATCGGCTAGGGATCCTGCGGCAAGTAACTCACCTCCTGACTCCCCAAAGCCTGTTCACCACCTACAAGGCACAAGTCAGGAGTGTAATGGAATATTCCCCATTTGCCTGGATGAGTGCAGCTCTAGTAGCACTCCAGAAGCTCAACACCCTCTGGGGCAAAGCAGCCTGCTTGACTGGCACCCCTTCTACAAACATTCAAACTCTCCACCACTGATTAACAGTGGCAGCAGTGCATACCCTGCACTGCAGGAACTCACCAAGGCTGCTTAGGCAGCACCTTCCAAACCCATGACTACTGCCATCTTGATGGAGAAGGGCAGCAGGGACATGGGAACATCACCACTTGGACGTTCCCCCTCCAAGTCACTCACCATTCTGACTTGGAAATACATCACTGCTCCTTCACAGTCACTGAGTCAAAATCCTGGAACTCCATCCCTAACAGCATAGTTGGTGTACCTACAGCATATGGAATGTAGCAGCGGTTCAAGAAGGAAGCTCACAACTACCTTCTCAAGGGCAATCAAGGATCGACACACCTAAATACATCTTAAATCTTATGAGGGTCTCTGCCTCCACCACTTTTCAGGCAGTAATTTCCAGACTCTCTCCACCTCCTAGGTAAAAATAATTTTCCCCATATCCATCTAAACCTGGTGCCCCTTACCTTAAATGTCTATGCCCCCACATTGATCCCTCCATCAAGGGGAAAAGTTTATGATCCTGACCTCAGCCTGTTCAGTGTCTTCCATTTAATGAAGAACTCCTGACAATGGGTGGAACTTTCCCACAAAATGGCAAAGTGGCAGACTCGGACTGAAAACAGCGTGATCCTCTCCAGAAACACAGCTGAGTTTTCAGACCAGATTTTCTGGCACTTAGTGCAGAAAATCGGGGACATGATTTATGCCGTCAGTCTGGTGGGGTGGGACCTGATAGAGCCGGCAAGGCTGGCTCCACCGAGATCGGGGCACCATCTTTAAAGGGCACCTCGATCTGCATTTAATATAAGTTCCCCAACCCACCCACGAGCATGGAGGACCATCCCCACGAGCTTCGGATAGACCCTACCCACAACAAAAGAGAAGTATTCGGGGATACTCCACTCCCTCGTCTCACACCCCCAAACACAGTGGTATTGGGGGCACTATCTCCCCCCTCCTCCCCCCGCACTGTCATCGGTGGTCTCCCTTTTCCCCCGTCACCACGCATAAGGTGAACCCCCCCCCACAAAGGAAAAGGGTTAACCCCCTGCCAGAACCCACTTGACAGTGCCAACTTCAGTGCCAACCTGGCAGTGCCAGATTGGCAGGTTGGCAATGCCACCGTTCCAGGGCACTGCCTTGCCATGTCCCTCACCACCCAGGGGCTATAACGCACCAATGCGTCCCCAGCGCGTTAATCATGACTCGTTCTCGTTTTTCGCCAAATCCCGCCCAACAGTTCTAAATTTTGAACCAACATTCTGACAATGAAGATACAGGGCACCTCATTCATGGCAGGGAAACATCATTGGAGTTTCCAGGACTCCCCAAGCTCTGAAAGGCATCTCAAGTATTCTGACGAGCTTTTCCCTCATCTGTGATCAACACAAGGCCCTCAGCCTCATGTTCCATTTCTTGTGCCTATTCTGTTAACCCCTGTCGCTCCCTCGTATTCCACCTCATGGCCTTTGCATCACCAGATTATTTTCACTGTTTCCACGCTGAGCCGAAGGGCCTCTTTCTGTGCTGTAAAAAACCTGTGCTCTCAGGGACAAAACTCTCATTGGGATGAGGAGTCAACCAGATTTCCTTTTAAACTTTGATGAGAAGTAAACTGAGGATCCTTGGCACGCAATGATCTGAACATCCCACAGTGATGAAACAACAGATGTCCTCCAAACTATAACCATGGTCCTATCCAGTGCACGAGAGCCGCCACACTGGGAGTAACTAAAACTCTGGAGCGTGATGGAAGGGCACAATTCTAGTTTCATTGACACCAGGCATGGTCTGCTCGAGAGTCTACTTTGTTCCGTCAAACCAGTTTTAATCTGAGCTCACGAACAATTGCCATCGTTGGACTCATTACATCCCAACCCCCAAATCTAGAAACAAGCAAGCAAATAAATCGAATCCCATGGTAATTAATTATTCTTCAGAAACTTTGTTGATTCCTACTCCAGGCGATATAAATCGTAACGAGGAACCTTTGACAAGTATAAATGTAAGAATGGAATAATGGTCCTTTTCAGCAGTGAATGTGGAGTGTATCCGATTTTTAAGAGCAGCCTTGAAGAGTATCGTTTAACTTTCTGGTATCATACCTGATGGTGCAGAATCTTTAAAAGTCCCGGTGTAAGACCAGTGTCATTTTTCTGTGTTGCAACTGGCATTTCATATCGCTCCTTCACTGGAAGAGTTTCACCTTTCGACAATGCTGCAAAATACCTAAATCAATGACAGTGGTCAGAAAATCACATTAGTTGCAGCTACATTACGATAAGCAGGAGGTTTTGTGGTGCAGTGGGTGATGTCACAGCCTCTGGGCTGGAAGCCCTGGGTTTGAGTCCCACCCCAGGGTGTGATGGCCAGTTAAGGGAAGTTTGTTCATAACGTGGCCAAACAGGTCAATTTGTTTGAGTATCAACCTGCAAGTCGTTCCAACGCACGCCAATAGGCAGGCAGAGTAAGAGCAGCAGAGCTTCCTGGTCGGTCATTGGGATGGAAAGAAAGTAAGTTTCTACCAACACTACCCATGACTCCAGACTGCAACATGTGTGCAAAGGTACAAGTTGCCACAACAACTCAGACACCCTGGGTGAACAGTAACACACCACCACACATAGCAATCTACCAGGATAGCAATGAAAGCATTGTCTTATCATGTCTGCAACAAGGAAGCATTTTAATAGAACCCTCTATGCCTTCTTTCCATAGAGCTACCATTAATATTCCTTAAGCAAAGGTTTGTCGAAGGGTATGTTATTGCCAAGTTCAAAGATGATTCATCAGTGGTTGTCCCTCTTGCAGGAATTTTTAATAAAAATTAACTTAACCATCTGTGTGCTTTCATTGCGATCTCTCCTTTCCCACCATTGGTAGACGTGCTTTCAGCCACCTGAGCACAATGCTCTGGAATTCCCTCCATTAACCTCATTGCCTTCTGCCTGTTATAAATTTGGGTGTAACCCGTTCAGCACTGGGTGTATGGAATGTGAATGTGCTGTGAAAAATTCAACTTGGAAAACTAGGTGCTGCTCAGCTTTAGATGTCAAAGGAGCCAAAACATAGTTCCAGTGAGACAGGACAAGATCTTTCAAAACAAACTGGAGACTAGGGAAGATTGTCTGATCTGCAATTTGGTTGACACTAACGGTGTTCAAAAGATTGGTGTAACAGGTAAGTTTTAAGGAGTGCGTTAGAGGTGGAGGGAGAGGTAGGGAGGCTTATGGATGAAATTTCAGAGCTCAGGGCCTAGGCGACTAAGTAAAGAACTGCCAACGGGGGGCAATTAAAATGGGGATGTGCAGGAAGTCAAAATTGGGGGAGTGCTATTGGAGGAGTACTGACATCCCAGAGAGTTGTGGTTCTGGAGAAGGAAATAGACTTAGGGAGAGAGAGAGGCCCTTGAAAGAAAGAATTAGATCTTCAAATTCAAGGCACGGCATCAGCGGCAGCTAATGAGCAAAGAGGGTCCAGAGAAGGTTCACAAGAATGATCCCTAGAATGAAGAACTTGCCGTATGAGGAACGGTTGAGGACTCTGGGTCTGGATTCGTTGGAGTTTAGAAGGATGAGGGGGGGATCTTATTGAAACTTACAGGATACTGTGAGGCCTGGATAGAGTGGATGTGGAGAGGATGTTTCCACTTGTAGAAAAAACTAGAACTAGAATCTTTCAGACTAAAGGGACGATCCTTTAAAACAGAGATGAGGAAGAATTTCTTCAGTCAGAGGGTGGTGAATCTGTGGAACTCTTTGCCACAGAAGGCTGTGGAGGCCAAATCACTGAGTGTCTTTAAGACAGAGTTGGATAGGCTCTTGATTAATAAGGGGATCAGGGGTTATGGGGAGAGGACAGGAGAATGGGGATGAGAAATATTAGCCATGATTGAATGGTGGCGAAGACTCGATGGGCTGAGTGGCCTAATTCTGCTCCTATCTCTTATGATCTTATGGAGATGGTTGAATGGAACTTGATGTGAGTTAGGACATGGGCATTAGAGAAATGGATAAGTTTCATGGAGAGTGCAAGGTGGCAGGACAGCCGGGAGAGCTTGGGTACAGTGCGGTCTAGAGGTAACAAAGGCACGGATGAGGGTTTTTATTTCAGTGGTACATGTTCTGAAGCAAGGAAGCAGATGGATAATGTTACAGAAATGGAAGCAGGCAATATTGGTGATAGAGCGTCAACCACTCACACCCGGTTCTCCATCGCGGCAATGGGAAACACGCTGGTGCAAAACCCGGCTGGAACGTCTGGCGGGCAGAAGCCAGGACTGACCTGGAAAATGGCTGGGGCTGCCTCCAGAGTGCAGGGTCAAAGCCGACAGAAAATCTGGGCCCCGGAACACCACAGCAGCAGGTGAGGCAGCATCCACCGGTGGACCTTTCAGATTCAGTATCCTGGAGGAGGTCCATCCTCCAGCCTCAGAATGTTCTGGGAGAGGGCAGCGGGTTAGCACTGCGGCCTCACGGCGCTGAGGTCCCAGGTTCGATCCCGGCTCTGGGTCACTGTCCGTGTGGAGTTTGCTTATTCTCCCCGTATTTGCATGGGTTTCGCCCCCCACAACCCAAAAATGTGCAGAGTAGGTGAATTGGCCACGCTAAATTGCCCCTTAATTGGAAAAAAATAATTGGGTACTCTAAATTTATTTTTAAAAAGAATGTTCCGGGAGATCCATCTTCAGTTTCTGGAGGTCCACCTTCTTTATTTAATAGTGGGTCAGTGATGTTGGGCAGCTCTTCAATATGACGCCTGGATAGGATGGCAGACTATGTGCGACCAGGCCTGCCCCACCACAGAATGTGGCGCAAAACACCCAGTTGCATAATTAATTAGGTCAGGGCTGGAATATTTTGCGTGTTTTCCCATTGCCTCTGCAGCAGAAAATACTCCACGTTCCCACCTTGCCGTGGAACATAGTCCCAAGATGGAAGAATTCTGCCCATCAGTCTACAGTATTTATTACAATTACCGACTCAGTTACTGCCAGACTGAAAGTTAAAGTAGCAATGACTTGTCTTTACGTAATACCTTTAACATTAACAAAGTCCCAAGGTGCACCAGAGTTGCCTAACTAGACAAAAACAGACACTGAGCCAAAGGAGGAGGTATGGTGAGAGGTGGTTTGAAAGGAGGGTTGCAAAGGTGAAGGGTCAGGTGGACGAGGGAAGTTCAGGGACTGATATTCAGAGTGTGAGGTCCGGACAGCTGAAGGCACGGCCACCAATAATGTGAAGCAAGGAAAGAGGATACACGAGAGGCCAGATTCAGGTGAATGGAGAGTTTGTGGGGATTGCGGGACCTGGAAAAGTTGAGAGTCGTGAGGCCTTTTAAGAGAATTAAACACAAAAGTGTGAACTTTAATTTGAAAATGTTGTAGGTTCTGGAGCCAATGTAGGTCAGGAAGGACAGGGCTGAGCACAGGGGGGCCTGCTGTGGACTGTGGGAGGGGTAGCACATTGTTGATAAGTTGAAGATTACAGAGGGTGGGTGATGGGAGACCAGCCAGGATAGGGCAGGAAAGTTTGGATTACGATGTGGTAAATATGTGGATGAGAGACAGTAACGGGTGTGCTGAGACTGGAGCAGAGGCAAGACCCGGTGAGTATATGGGGTCAGGAGCTTGGGGTCGAATAGTTCAAGACATAACAGCTCTAAAGCAAGTTACAGGGCCAGGACATTGGCTTTTGTACCAGGAGCCCTTTTCTCATTTAATCTCTCCACTTTCTTACAGACTTTCCCTTTTGTTCTTTTTCCACCCTCTTGCCTTTTACTCACTCAAAATCCACTATTAACTTTCTGGGCAGGATTTTCCAGCCCTTCCTGGGATCCTCTGGTCCTGTCAGCAACAAATAGCGGGCTGCTTCTGCCACCAGAAAACACACTGGGGGACGGGGCGGGGGGGCCTCACTGCTGACATATCACAGACCTGAAACACTGGGTGGGACTCTCCAGTCTCATTCAAACGAGAACAGAAAATTTGGCGTTTTAGCCAAAATTCCATTCACTTTCAGCAGCACCGGCAAATCGCAGCCGCGAGCGAGGAGGGAAAGTTTCAGCCACTAACTCTGCGCTTTCTTTCTCTACAGACGCTCATCCGGGATAAAAGTCTATCTATTGGACTGGCTTTTGTGAACTTAAAGACAGTGAAGGATTGCTGCTTTTCCGGTGCAGTATTTTAGTTTAAGTGGGGAAAGTGTTGTGAACAATGGCTCTTTCAGAGGCTCAGAAGTTTTTGGGGGTGGAGAATGCCACACGCAGTACCTTACGGACAGAGACAAAAAGCAGACTGTTAGATTTGGCAAAAACATTGCAGTTAACATTACCTGACAAAATGCAAAAGATGAGGTAATTATGGCGGTGGTTAAGCATTTAACGTTGCCTGAGATAGAGTCTGACTCATTGGAAATGGCAAAAATTCAGTTTCAAATTAAATAAATGGAACATGAGAAAGAATTAAAGCGGCTTGAATACAATAGAGAGGAAAAAGAAAGAGAGAGAGAGAGAGAGAGAGGAAAAAGAAAGAGAGAGAGAGAGAGAGAAAAGAAAAGAGAGAAGAAAGCAGAAAAGAAAGAATAGCCCAGCAGAATAAAAAGAAAAAGAAAGGGAGATACAGATCAGGGAAAAAGGTAACGAGAGAGAGTTTGAACTTCAGAAAATGGTCATGAAACATGAAAGTCAATTAAAATTGGCAGACATAAAGGGAAATGTACAGTTGGATGATAGTGATGAGGATAGTGAGAAAGAGCGTCATAGTCGAAGGCTTGGTGGGAATCTATTTAAATATGTCCAAGCATTGCCAAAGTTTGACGAGAAGGAAGTGGAAGCCTTTTTCATTTCATTTGAGAAGGTAGCTAGACAAATGAAATGGCCACAGGACATGTGGGTGTTACTGATTCAAACAAAGCTGGTAAGTAGAGCTTGTGAAGTGTTTGCATCACTACCGGAGGAGGTATCTGGGATGTATGAGGAGGTGAAGAAATCCATCTTAAGTGCATTTGAGCTAGTGCCTGAAGCTTACAGACAAAGGTTTAGAAATTTAAGAAAAGAATTTGGTCAAACATACATGGAGTTTGAAAGGCTCAGAGTAATTTCGATAGGTGGATAAGGGCTTTGAAAATAGATCAAACGTATGAAGCTCTCAGAGAAATTATACTTTTGGAGGAGTTTAAAAATTCAATTCCTGATGTAGTGAGAACTCATGTGGAAGAACAGAGGGTTAAAACTGCGAGATTAGCAGCAGAAATGGCAGATGATTATGAATGAGTTCATAAATCAAAGATTGGTTTCCGACATCAGTTTCAGCCGGTGAGGGATAGAAACTGGGGGCATGAGAAATACTCAAGTGGTAAAGGTAAAGGTGATCTGGTGGGAGATAATGAGAGTGTACCTCAGACTAAAAAAGAAATCCAGGAGGGTGGAAAAGAAATGAAAAGTTTCAAATGTTTTCACTGTAATAAACTAGGCCATGTGAAGTCACAGTGTTGGTGGTTGAAGAAAAGCACTGAGAAGGCTGATGTCTCTCTCCAGACGCTGTCTGACCTGCTGAACATTTCCAGCACTTTCTTGTTTTTTTTCTTCTGCCTTTTTCAACCTTGGCTTCTCGCCTTTGTTTCTCAACACACCAGAATCAAATTACTGAACGTGTCAGCTGATGGACAGGGTTTTACTCACGCGGCAGACCACTGGAGAACATCACGTGGCTGGGTCCGGATGGCAGCCTTTGTAAACTGCTTTAAAATGTCCGGAAATTCAGGTGGGATTTCGATCTGCTGAGCGCAGAACATAACGTCAGGAAGTGGCATGGCTGCTGTAAAGAAGAATTAACGTGAAATAGGTTGAGTAAAGCAGGAGTGTAGTAATCAGAATCTCAATCAAATCCAAAACAGGGCTTGACCAGAGGGTTAATGGTTCAACTCGATCTCAAAATGGAGTGCAGAAACTTACAATTCCTTAGATAGAGAATAGGGCAGCAAAGCCCAGATAATCAGCCCTTTTTGCACAAAACCCAAATTGAATTATCTGATCATGTGAGTTAAGCAACGCAAGTAAAGTAGCAAAGTGGAAATACAGTGACAGGATCATAGGTGGCTGCAACACAGGAGGCCATTTGATCCACTGTGTCCATACTAGCTCTCTGCAATTCACTTGGTGCCACTCTTCTGCCTTTTTCCCATAGCCCTGCACATTTTTCCTCTTCAGATAATGATCCAATTCCCTTTTGGAAGGCATGGTTGAATCTACCTTCACCACGTCACTCTCAGCCAGTGCATTCCAGGAGCTAACTCCCTGTGTAAAATAGTTCTTCCTCAAGACAGTATTGATTCCTTTGCCAAACAGCGTGAACTGATGCCCTCTGGTTCTAGATTGTTCCACCAATGACAACAATTCCTCCTTAGCCACTCTGTTCAGAGGCCTCATGACTTTCCCTTTAAAGTATGTTTATGA
This sequence comes from Scyliorhinus canicula, assembly GCF_902713615.1. Lineage (NCBI taxonomy): Eukaryota > Metazoa > Chordata > Chondrichthyes > Carcharhiniformes > Scyliorhinidae > Scyliorhinus > Scyliorhinus canicula. The sequence goes on along the minus strand of NC_052150.1, from coordinate 32,344,776 downwards.
AAGTTTTACCACTTAATAACACACAACCAACTAAAACACAAGAAAGCAAAAAATTACAAACAACGTAAAAGAAACAATTGACTTAAATACGATACCTAAAACCACGAACAGCTGACAGCGTTAGATCCTTAAAAAAGAAAATGAACGGCTGCCATCTCAGGTAAGACCTCTCCACTGAACCCGTTATGATGTATTTAATTTTCTCTAAGTTCCCCAACCAATCAGAGGCACTGGGTGGAATGGGAGACCTCCAACCAATCAGTATCTACCCCCAGGCTATCAGCAAGGCAAAAGCCACAACATCTGCCTCCACCACAGAGTGGACTGCCGGTGAATCCGAAACCCCCAACATGGCTACCAGCGGATGTAGGAGTCATTCCAAACGGAGTATCTCAGACATGGTGTAAAAATGGAAGCACAGAAGCTGGTGAGTTTGGGGCTGGACCAAAATGTATGGTCAGCTGGGGCAAGCGACCAGCGATTACATCTGTCCTCAACATTTGGAACAGGCCTATTCATCCTCGCCTTGGTCAAGTGCGTCCAATGCAACACCTTGATCTGAATTAGGCCCAACCTAGGTTAGGTGGGTTACTAGGTTAGGGATAGGGTGGAGACGTGGGTTTAAGTATGTTGCTCTTTCCAAAAGCCGGTACAGACCTGATGAGCCGAATGGCCTCCCCTTCTGCACTGGGGCTGATTTAGCACACTGGGCTAAATCGCTGGCTTTTAAAGCAGACCAAGGCAGGCCAGCAGCACGGTTCAATTCCCGTACCAGTCTCCCCAAAAAGGCGCCGGAATGTGGCGACTAGGGGCTTTTCACAGTAACTTCATTGAAGCCTACTCGTGACAATAAGCGATTTTCATTTTCATTTTTTCATTTCATTTCATTTCATTGTAGTGATACTGTTCGCTCCGGGGCACATGAGGATGCAGAATTTTTAAAAATGTTTTTATTAACGTTTTAACTTTTATACAGAATTACAAATAAATACAAACAATAACCCTTAACCAAATCCAAAAACCCCAAAAATGACCTTTCAATCCAAGAAACAATAACTCCCCCAACTTACCACCCAGTTTATACTCTCCTCCACTTAACTCCCCTTTCACAGCTAACAGTAACAACTCTTTGAACTACAATATAAATGACCGCCATCCCCAGTATAAGCCTTCAACCGACCTCCTCACGGTGTTTTGACTTTCTTGAGGCACAAAAACTCCATTAAGACCCCCAGCCATGCCGAAGCACTCGGCAGCGTTGCTAGCCTCCAGCTCAACAGGATCCGCCTTCGCACAACCAGTGAGGCAAAGACAAGGAGATCTGGCCCAGCACCCGTCCACAGCTCCAGCACATCGGAAATACCAAATATAGCCACCATTGCACAGGGTTCCAATTCAATATTTAGGATTGCCGACATGGTGGTAAAAAGGGACCTCCAAAAACCCACCAGCTTGGAACAGGACCAGAACATGTGTGTATGGTGCCGTGAGCCCTGTCAAACATCACTCACACCTATCCCCCACCCCTCAAAAAAACAACATACCTGTGATAGTATGAGTAGTGGTACTATGGTACCTGGGAGCGTGAGCTGCTATTGGTGGAGAAGGCTCGCTGCCCATTGGCCCGAGTGTTGCTTTCTCATTGGTCAAGACGAAGGTAGCTCCGCCCAAGAGGCGGAGTATAAGAACCCATGTTTCCCAGCAGCCATCGTTCTTTCTGTACTCAAGCTGCTGGGGAAAGTTCTTGTAGATTAAAGCCTTCGATTCGGACTACTCCTTCGTTTCAGTAGTTATTGATCACACATCAATTTAATCTACAAGTTTTAAAGGATGGAGCTCCGCATCAAGCCGGAGCGTCTACGACTCAGCCCCCATGCAGCCAATGCAGCAGCCACATTCGAGCACTGGCTGGCTTGTTTCAAAAGCTACCTCAGTACGGCGGAAACCGTACCGACGAGGGAGCAGAAGCTACACATCCTCCACTCGTGCGTCGGCACCACCATCTACACCCTCATCGAGGACACAACCGACTACGACGCGGCCATGGAACTGCTCAAAGGACACTTCATCCGGCCGGTAAATCAAGTTTACGCTCGGCACTTACTGGCCACGAGGCAGCAGAACCCTGGTGAGTCGTTGGACGATTTTTACCGTGCCCTCCTCGTACTGGGGAGGAACTGTGGCTGCCCACAAGTGTCGGCTAGTGAGCACACTGAACTCCTCATCCGAGACGCCTTTGTTGCGGGCATGCAGTCCCCACAGAACCGCCAGAGACTATTAGAAAGAGAAACCTTGAGCCTCACGGAGGCACGGGCCCTCGCTACCTCCCTAGATGTCGCGAACAGAATCGCCCGCTCATACGCCGCCGAGTGCGCGGCGGCCCCCTGGGCAGCGTGGAATTCAGCCTCTCTCTCCCCCACGGACTCGGACTCCCCCCAGGCCTGCGCCGCAGGATGCCCCGAAAAACCCGCGGGGCTCCGCTGCTCTTTTTGCAGCCAGGCAAAACACCCCCGACAACGTTGCCCATCCCGATCGGCAACCTGCAAGGACTGCGAGGACAAGGCGGTCGCTGCAGTCCCGGGCAGCGACTGCGGGATTCCTCCTCCTCTCTCTCCAAGGGCCCCGTGCGGCCCGCGAACCTCGCTGCCCCCATCCCCCAATGCCACGTGCGACCTCTGGGCGCCGCTATTTTGTGCTTCCGACGCCATGTGCAGGGGACAGGCGCTGCCATTTTGTCCACCCCGTACCATGTGCGACCGATGGGTGCCGCCATCTTGGATCGGCTCCGAGGACCCCGTGGGTGACTACGCACCGCCCAATGACGACTCCGACTGTCTGCCACGACTCGCTTCAGTCACTCTGGACCAGTCTCGACCCCGCACCCTCTCTACGGCAACAATGAAGGTCCTGCTCAACGGGCACGAAACAACCTGCCTATTGGTCTCTGGGAGCACGGAGAGTTTCGTAGACCCTACCGTGGTAAGACGCTGCGCTCTCCCTGTCTATCCTGGCAAGCAAAAAATCGCCCTGGCTTCTGGCTCCCATTCAGTGGAGATCACGGGGTTTTGTATAGCGGACCTCACGGTCCAGGGGAGGGAGTTTTAAAATGACAGACTCTACGTCCTCCCCCACCTCTGCGCGACCACACTCCTGGGGTTAGACTTCCAGTGTAACCTCCAGAGCCTAACATTTAAACTCGGCGGCCCTATGCCTCCCCTCACTGTCTGCAGCCTTGCGACCCTCAAGGTCAATCCCCCGTCCTTGTTTGCAAACCTCACCCCAGGTTGCAAACCTGTCGCCACCAGGAGCAGACGGTACAGTCCCCAGGACCGGACCTTCATCAGGTCCGAGGTCGAACGGCTTATGAAGGAAGGGGTCATCGAGGCTAGTAACAGCCCCTGGCGAGCGCAAGTTCTGGTGGTAAAGACCGGGGAGAAGAATAGGATGGTCATAGACTACAGTCAGACCAACAACAGGTTTACGCAGCTGGATGCGTACCCTCTTCCCCGTATATCCGACCTGGTCAACAGGATCGCACAAAACAAGGTCTTTTCCGCGGTGGACCTCAAGTCCGCCTACCACCAGCTCCCCATCCACGCGAGCAATCGCAATTACACTGCGTTCGAAGCGGACGGGTGGCTCTACACTTTTTAAGGGTTCCCTTCGGAGTCACAAACGGGGTCTCGGTCTTCCAAAGAGAGATGGACCGAATGGTCGACCGATACGGTTTACGGGCAACTTTCCCGTATCTCGATAATGTCACCATCTGCGGCCACGATCAGCAGGACCACGACACCAATCTCCCCAAATTCCTCCAAACCGCAAAACTCCTGAATTTGACTTACAGCAAGGACAAATGCTACCGACCGTCTAGCCATCCTCGGCTACATAGTGCGAAATGGAGTGATAGGCCCCGACCCGGAACGCATGCACCCCCTTATGAAGCTCCCCCTCACCCACTGCCCCAAGGCCCTGAAGCGCTACCTCGGTTTCTTCTCATATTACGCCCAGTGGGTCCCCAAATACGCCGACAAAGCCCGTCCCCTCATCCAAACAGCCACGTTCCCCCTGTCGACGGAGGCCCGCCAGGCCTTCAGCCGCATCAAAGCGAATATCGGAAAGGCCACGATGCGCGCTATCAACGAGTCCCTCCCCTTCCAGGTCGAGAGCGACGTGTCGGACGTAGCTCTGGAGTACTCATCGACCACACTGAGAAAACACGTGTTACGGTCGGTGGAGGGGAGGGGCCCTTTGAAATTCCCGCTGAGGCGCTCAAAGGGGCGGAAGGCCTTCGGCAGGCGCGCACGGTCTGGCTGGTAGAAGTGCGGTTTGCACTCCGCACAGACCTGGCAGAACCTGGTGATTGTCCATACATCCTCGACGGAGTAAGGCAGATTGCGGGCCTTTGTAAAATGGTACAACCGTGAGACTCCCGGGTGACAAAGTCTGTCATGCAGGGCCCGGAGTCGGTCTACTTGTGCGCTGGCACATGTACCTCGGGATAAGGTGGCTGGGGGCTCGTTGAGCTTACCGGTGCGATACACAATCTCGTAATTGTAAGTGGAGAGCTCGATCCTCCACCTCAAGATCATATCATTCTTGATATGCCCCGCTGCGTGTTATTGAACATGAAAGCTACCGACCACTAGTCAGTGAGGAGAATGAGTCTCCTGCTGGCCAGGTAATGCCTCCAATGCCACACAGCTTCAACGATAGCTTGGGCTTCTTTTTCGACGGATGAGTGCCGAATTTCTGAGGCATGAAGGGTGCAGGAAAAGAATGCCACGGGTCTGCCTGCTTGATTGAGGGTGGTGGCTAGGGCGACATCTGATGCGTTGCTTTCCACTTGAAAGGGCAGCGTCTCGTCTACTGCGTGCATCCCGGCCTTGGCGATGTCAGCTCTGATACGGGCGAAGGCCTGTCAGGGGAAAATGGGTGGACTGAATGAGTGGGCGGGCCTTGTCTGCATAGTTTGGGACCCACTGGGAGTGGTACGAAAAGAACCCCAGGCAGCATTTGAGGGCCTTGGGTCAGTGGGGGATGGTGAGCTCCATGAAGGAGTGCATGCGGTCGGAATCGGGCCCCAGAACTCCGTTCTGGACCACATAGCCGAGGATGGCTAAGCGGGTTGTGCTGAACATGCACTTCTCCTTGTTGTAGGTGAGGTTTAGGAGAGTGGCGGTGTGGAGAAATTTGGCAAGGTTGGCATCGTGGTCCTGCTGATCATGGCCGCAGATGGTGACGTGTCTTAGTACGGAAAGGTGGCCCGCAAACCATACCGGTCAACCATTCGGTCCATCTCCCTTTGGAAGACCGAGACCCCGTTGGTGACGCCGAAGGGAACCCTGAGGAAGTGATAGAGCCGACCGTCCGCCTCGAAGGCCGTGTATGGACGGTCCGCTTTACGGATGGGGAGCTGGTGGTAGGCGGATTTGAGGTCTACCTTTGAGAAGACCCGGTACTGTGCAACCTGATCGACCATGTCAGATATTCGTGGGAGGGGGTACGCATCGAGCTGCGTGTACCGATTGATGGTCTGGCTGCAGTCCACGACCATTTTGTATTTCTCCCCAGTTTTAACTACTACCATTTGGGCTCTCCAGGTGCTGTTGCTGGCCCCGATGATGCCTTCCCGAAGCAGTCGCTGGACCTTGGACCTGATGAAGGTCCTGTCCTGGGTGCTGTACCGTCTGCTTCTGGTGGCAATGGGTTTGCAATCTGGGGTTAGGTTTGCGAAGAAGGGAGGTGGGTCGACCTTTAAGGTCGCGAGGCCGCACACAGTAAGGGGTGGTAGGGGCCTGCCGAGTTTCAGGGTTCGGCTCTGGAGGTTACACTGGAAGTCCTGAGTAGTAGAGCAGCGCAGAGATTAGGGAGGACGTAGAGGCGGAAGCCGCTGAATTCTACGCCCTGGACCATGAGTGTGACCATACAGTACCCCCCGGATCGCCACGGAATGGGATCCGGAGGCCAGGGAGAGTCATTGATTGGCAGGGTGTACCGCGAGGGAGCAGCGCCTTACCATATCCGGGTGGATGAAGCTTTCGATGCTCCTGGAGTCCAGCAGGCAAGAGGTCACGTGTCCGTCGATCTTAACGCTGGTCGATGCGGTGGCCAGGTTGTGCGGATGAGACTGGTCGATGGTCACTGAGGCGAGTCATGGTTGGTCGTCGCTGGTGTCGGATGATGCGATGCCCAGGGGGGCACGGGTCCTGGAACGCTGGTGGTGCCCATGTGCCATGGGGGAGATAAGATGGCGGCGCCTGAAGATCTTGGGGAGGACAAAATGGCGGCCCCCATGAACCGCATGTGGCGGGGATTGAAAAAGATGGCGGCGCCCATGGGCCGCACGTGTTACACGGAGGGGAAGATGGCGGCGCCCACTGGCTGCGCTTCGTCTAAGGAGAAGAAGATGTCAGCGTCCACTGGCTGCACGTGGTCTGAGGGAGAGAAGATGGCGGCGCCCACTGGCCATATGTGGTCTGGGGAGGTGAGGATGGCGGCGCCCATTGTCTGTAAACGAGGGGGGTGGGGGCGATAGCGGCGACAATGCAGGCCTGGCACACCGTGGCGAAGTGCCCCTTCTTACCGCAAGCTTTACAAAGGGCAGCGCGGGCTGGGCAGCATTGGCGGGGGTGTTTCTGCTGGCTACAAAAGTAATATCGGGGACCCCCGGGGTTCGCTGGCTGGCGCGTGGTGCAGGCGTATTGGCTGGGTAAGGCCCCCGCTGGGGCGGCCGTGGGGTCCACGATGCGTAGGAGGGGTGGGCCGCACGGCTTGGGGTGTAGGCCTGGTCACCGTCATAGAGAGCGCTAGCTTCTTTGTCTCTGTGAGATCGAGCGTGGCCCCTTCTAAAAGTCGCTGGCGTATGAGGAAAGATGTTGGAGCTCAACCTCGAGTACAGTATCTGTAATTTCTGAGCCTCCGGAACACGGCCTGGCGCCGAGTTGATGTACACATCGAAACAAGCTAGCCAGTGCGGAAAGTCATTTTTGGCGTCGCTTGATTGCGGATCCAGCTGTAGGCGATCCGGCTTGATACGGAGGTCCATCTTCTGAAAATCTTAGAGCAATAAATTGATGCACGATCAATTGCACAAAGACGAGAGTTGAATACAACTGAGGCTTTATTGCTCTAAGATGTGTGGCCTCCCACAGCAGCTGATGAAATGGCTGCTGCACGGAGGACACACATATTTATACTCCGCCTATTGGGCGGAGCCAGCAGGCAAGGACTACCGTCGTACCTGTAGTACAGGTCCATCACCTAATATAGGTGCAACAGTGGTTTACCACAGTGTGAGATGAGGTTGAGGAGAGAAACTAACAGTGAGTTAATGATCATCCCAGATAGGGGCATAAAGGTTGACCAGGACTACTGTGGGTGCTCGACAGGGAGCCACAAACAATAACATATCAACCGTTGGGGTCAGCCGTAATCTGAGAAGAGGAGAATTGGACTCTTTTAGTAATTAAAATCGCTGTACCCCTGGGCCCAGCTTTTGAAACTGGAATGGAAAATTTGCCCAACCCAACCCTTATGTAACCTGGTCTGATCCCTGATTCACAAATTGGTCTCCTGCAAAAAGGAGTTTAGGCTCTTCAGAATGAGCGAAAGCTCTCGCCCGTTTTACAGGGCTGTTCAAACCCCTAACGTTCCAGGTAACCAGGCGGACTGGAGGATTCCCACCACTTTTGGCCAAGTGTAGCGCGCAGAACTCTTCTGCAGTACACCAGTTGAGGCCAAACCAGTATTTTATACGGGTTCATCAAAACTGTGATGGCATTTGAGTGGATTCGAGAATGGTTCCAGCGATGAGAAACTTCAGTCATGAGAGATAAATTGGAGGCTGGAGTTGTTCTCCTTGGTGAAGAGGCGGTTGAGAAAAGATTTGATACATGTATTCAAAACTGACCTCCGGTGGCGCGATGTAAGGGGTGGAAACCGGACCATTTTCTATCCTTTTTTCCAGCATCACGGGTCTCTAATTGCTCAAGAATATTCTGAAATTTGTTGTGCAGTGTTGTCTCTTATCTGCCACATGGAGATCCAAAGGATGAAGAGCTACACCTTGTTTCCACAGGGACCAGGAGGCCTCATGGCATACGCACCTTGAGAAGGGAATGGGAGCATGTGACCCAGGGTGCTCAATTCGCAGAGTCTGGCTCTGCGGACTTAGCTGCAGCGCTGGAAAAAGTTCAGTGGCCTCGTACAGGTGGGCACAGCAAATGAATGCATTATTAAAGAATATCTTCCAACCACTGTACAAACAACGGCCGGGATTCTCCGAGCCTCCACGCCGCAATCACGCTCGGCACGGGGACGGAGCATGGGCGTCAGACCCACAATCGGGTCCGAAGCCACTCCAACAATTCTCCGGGGACCGCAGAATCGCCGTCAATCGCATGCGTGCAGGCGACGAGGCGCCAGTCGGGGGCCATTGAAAGAGGCCCCCAATGGCGATTCTCCGCCGGCAACTGGCCGGGTTCCCGCCGGCGTGGTTCACTAATAGCTCCACCAGGCGGGCACTTGGAGTGGCGGCTGCGGACCCAGTCTGCGGCCGCCCTGATGGGAGCTGTGGAAATCGTCATGGGGGGGGGGGGGGGGGGTCTCCAGGACAGCCAGGCTCGCAATCGGAGGCCACTCATCGACGGGCGTGTGCGATCTCGGGGGGTGCCTATCCTTTTGCTGCCGATCCGCGGTGTGGGTCCGCCATGTTGTGCAGGGCCGCCGCTGTAGGCTGCCGCCGTGCGTATGCGCGGACCCCCGGCCGGAAGTGCAGGGCCCCGTATCGGCAGCCGCAGCTGCGAGGAGCACTCCGGGACCCTACTAGCCCCTCAGGTAGGAGAATCACTCTGGACTTTCTCCAGGAAAGTTCAAAGTGATTTGCGCTCGTTTTCTCGTGGGCATGGGGACATAGCCCCATTATCAAAGAATTTTGCCGAACCTTTCCCACTGCACAACAGGCCACACCTCCATCACTCACCCATCAGCAATCAGGACTCATGCCAAACATGATCCACCTCACCTTCACATATTTTCCAATGCTGGCCAGCCTCACACCATCACACCACTTCTTGCTGCTTACGCATACCCCCTCCAGCTATTCAGCTATGGCAGGCACATCATTCAAATACATTCGAACACCCTCAATGACATTATACCCACTCTCTCTTTTACTGCAGGAAGCAACAGAGAACCAGTGAGGGATAGATATGTCTGCATTGCTTGGGCCCTCTGAACAAGATGGTACTTTACATCATGGCTGTGATTGAGGCTGTTTCACCCAGCATCGCAGAGAAGATTCAAGTGTCGCTTATGCCATTCCTCACCCTCATCCTGTTTTCGGCATGAAGTGCAAGCGACAGATGGTATGAACATGGACCTCTTTCTTTTCACCCCACTTGCCTAACCCCAACCTTACCCTTTTGCATTTGTGCTTTCAAAGACCCAAGGAATGCCCCCTGGCCACCCTCCATAGTCTCATCATGGAAGGCAAGAGCTACACGAGTCCTATGGTGGAGGAGCACCATCACTTTTATTTGTTGCTTGCAGCCACCAGCTCAAAAACTGGCAACACGAGTACCTGAGGGGGCAGTCGGGATCAGCACATGGTGAGTCACCAATTACGGGTGGGTTGCAATGGAGCCCAGGGGGGAGGCTTTGCCAGTTTCCCCGGATGAATTCTGCTGCAGAACAGTCAGATGAGGCCTTTGATATGGCAGCAAACAGGGAGGCACTAATGGACATCCTCAACAAGATAGACTGTTTGGCCTGCCAGTCTCTGATTACTGTCAAGAGGCTTGGAGAAGTCTAACAGTAGCTGGGCACAGGGCTTCACACAGAGCACATCTTTTCCGGTTTGGACCTAGTGGCCACTCCATGGGAACACTGACAGATTCAGCTGTGATGTGACGTCTGGTGGCCCATGTCTCAGCTCCCACTGCAGCACAGAAAGAGCAATGTCTCAATGTTGAGATACAAGGAGCTGCAGTGGAAGTTCAGACTGAGGTTACGAGAGCCACATAGACTATACATTGATGTAGTTTATATGGATTTTAGCAAAGCCTTTGACAAGGCCCCACGTGGGAGACTTCTAAAGAAAGCAAATGCACATGGGATACAGAGTAACTTGATAAAGTGGATTCAAAATCGGCTTAGTCGTAGGAGACAGAGGGTGTTGACAGGTGGCTGCTTTAGTGACTGGAAGCCCATGTTCAGTGATGTACCGCAGGGATCTGTGCTGGGTCCCATCATTTATATAAACAAATAGATGACTATATGTGGGGATAGGATTAGTAAGTTTTTGGGATGACACAAAGATTGGTTAACATTGAGGTTGAGTGTCTTGGGTTAGAAGAAGCTATAGACGAGATGGTTGAATGGGCAGATAAGGGGCAGATGGAATTTAACCCTGAAAAGTGTGAGGTGATACACTTTGGAAGGAGTAATTTGACAAAGTAGTATTCAATGGGCGGCATGGCTCTGGGAAGTTCTGAGGAAAAAAGGGCCTTGGTGTGTTTGTCCTTAGATCTCTGAAGGCAGAAGGGCAGGTTAATAGGGTGATGAAAAAGTCTATGGGGCATTCGCTTTTATCAATGGAGTTATAGATTACAAAAGCAGGGAGGTCATGTTGGAGTTGTGTAGAACTTTGATGAGGCCACAGCTGGAGTACTGTGTGCAATTCTGGTCGCCACACTGTAGCAAGGATGTGATTGCACTGGAGAGGCTGCGGAGAGATTCATCAGGATGTTGCCTGGAATGGAACATTCAAGTTATAAAGAGAAGTTGGATAGGCTGGGGTTGTTTTTGTTGGAGCAGGGATAACTGAGGGACAACCTGATTGAGGTGCACAAGATTAGGAGGGGCATAGACAGGATATTGAATGTCAGTCATGAGGGGACACAAATTCAAGGTGAGGTTTAGGAGGTTTAGGGCGGATGTGAGGCGAAACCTTTTAACCCAGAGGGTGGTGACAGTGCGGAATGCACTGCCCTGAAGAGTGGTAGAGGTGGGTTGTCTCACTAAAATGTACCTGGATGAGCACTTGGCATGTCATAACATTCAAGGCTATGGCCAAGTGCGATTAGGTAGGTAGGTCAGCTGTTTTCCATGAGTCGGAGCAGACATGATGTGCCGAAGAGCCTCTTTGGCACTGTATTTTCTGTGATTCTATGATTCAGACCGCTGCCTCCAGTACTCAAAGGGGCATGCATGCTTTCACAGAGGTCTGGTGGTCTGTGCCCCAACAGGTTATTAGGATTCTACAGAAGGTTTTGCAGACAGCTCACAAGGACTAAAGATGTTGGGCGCGATCCAATGGCCATGCTGCGCCGGAACAGCAGGTCGCCGTGGTGCAGTGTGGCCGATAGTAGCTGGGAGACCCCACTCCCAGGCTTTTCCCAGCTTGCAACACCTCGCAAGATCTGACTTTTTAGCAAATCTGCATTTTAGAGCGAGCCAGCTAGTCTCACTGTAATATGCAGTTTCTCGAGGCACCCGAGGCACTGGGATCTTTGTCTCGAAGACCTTGGGTGAACACTGTCCAGCACTGGTGCCCTCAAATGGGGAACAGATGGAATGGCACATGGGGATATCCCAGAGGATTGGAGGCCCCCAGGTGCATGCCCTTTGGGCAGGTGATACTTGGGCTCTGCTGGTGCCAGTTTGGTGTGTTGGCTTGGCACTCTGGCTGTGCCACCTGGGTGCCAGCCTGACACTGCCGCAGTATTTAGGTGCCACTGCCAGGTTGGCACTCCAAGGTTCCAAGCTGGCATTTTTATGTGTGCTAGCGATTGGGCTGGGGTGCCCTCTGTGGGTGTAAGGGAGGGGCGGCTTATGTACCTCCCATAATGTGTTGGAGCTGGTGGGCATCCCGATCTCTTGCTACACTGAGGAGTTCCAACGAGCGGAGCTCCTCGGTGTAGAAAACGGAGCTATGTGCGCACGTTCCCTGCTGAGGCCCCTTATTTAACACGGGTGGCGTTGTATTGCCATGTGTCTCTCAGCGCTACGAGCACTGGGAAACATGCAACTAAACGCGCTCGCTATGGGACTTTGTTCCCATTTAGTTGGGTTGCACCCGTTAACTGTTTTTCTCTCTCCACAGTATTGTGATCCCAGACCAGACACCAACAGTGTCCAGGATATTGGACAGAAACCCAAATTATTTTATTTTAATTCTGTAGTACTGTGAGGAAAGGAGACCTCGCTCCAGGAATGATTTCCCGAAGAAATAGGGATATGTTATTTTTAAACAAACATTCCTACTAACACGGTATTAAAATATCTTTAACATCACAGCAGAAAATAACTTACCATTATCCATTAAACAATGCTACTCAATACAGTGGATACAATACCCTTAACTGCTACCTTTATTCCCACTCAAACAAGAAAAACCACCTCAGCTCTCAATGCACTTAAATATCATTAGCACATAGGTTAAGTGGATTGGCCATGCTAAATTGCCCCTTGGTGTCCAAAAGGTTAGGTGGGGTTACGGGATTACAGGGGTTAGGGCAGGCGAGTGGGCCCAGGTAGGGTGCTTGTTCAGAGGGTCAGTGCTTGTTCAGATGGGCCGAGTGGCCTCCTTCTACACTGTAAGAATTCTACGGATTCTGTGGATCTAAGTGGTAATGGATCCATGGTGCAAGAGCCTGTTGTCCTCATTCAAGCTGAAAGCATTTGTGCTCCCACTACACCAGTGTTCTTGCAGTTGCCTCTGTCAGTCAGTCATCCGAGGATGCTCTTGCCGATGCTGAGGTGTTATAGTCCAAAGAAGGGCCCACAAGGCCCAGAGCAGCGCGGAATTATCCTGCCAGGCCATCTGCTGTCTCGCCAGCCAAGCTGTAGCCACTGGGGTAGCACTGCAATGGAGCACTAAGTCAGGAAACGGTGCCCATAAGAGAGCAGTAATTGAATGCACAAGTTCAGTTTTGTACTTATTCATGGAAGTATTGTCGGATGTAGTTTTGTTGACGGCTTCTATTTCGGGATTTTAGCCAGGATAGATGCTGTGATGGTACATAGCAGATGGATTGAAAGGCAGAGAACAGTGGAGCAAATGTGATGTGGGAATGAGCTCTCTGGGCAACCAGATTGTGAGTATCCGCTCACAGATAGCTTGTCAAGAATGAAGGGCATCCCAGCTGCCTCCTTCCTTCCTCCATCTTCTCCCAAAGTAGCCTCCGTAGGACAGCTTCAAGATAGCGAGGTTATGGAGGATGCAGCCGGCCACCACAATCTTGAAAAGATGCTCTGTTTGAGGGCCCACCAAAGTGGTCCAAACAGCAAAGCTGTTCTTGCAGATTGTTGACTGCTTGTTTCCTAATCCTCCCGATCGCTGTCTGCTTCTCGTTGCTGTTCACGTGTAGTCAGGTGGAAGAGAGGAGTTATGAGCCAGGTGTAAAGTGATTATCCATCGTCAGCCAGTAGCCAGCCTCTGGGCCTTCATGGCAGGCTGAAGACAGCAGGTATAGCTGCCTGCTGCAGGACAAGAGTCATGTCTGTTGTCAGGGCAGAAAGTATTCACTGCCAGGATCTTTGGGCATGACGGTACACCAACTGGATGTTGATGGAGTGATAGCCCCTGTAGTTGTGAAACATCACCTTGTTAACCTGTGTGACCCACAGAGCCATGTGCAGACCATCGATTGCATGGCACACTGGGCCACTGAGAACCCCCCTAGCCTGGTAAACCCATATGCTGATTCCTCCTGTCTCTGGCTCATTGGTGAGAAGGTGATGAAGCTCTTACTTCTTCCATATAAGGCCTCTGTCACCTCCCTTATGCAACAATGGATGACAAGCTGTTTATTGCTTGTGTCAACTACTCCCACCTGGAAGGGTGTAGAAATTTAGGGTCACAGTGACCTTGATGACATTGGAAGCGCCATCCTCTCCCTGTTGTGCGTCTTCGGGGTGGTTGGTAGGAGGGCACACAGTTCATTCACCACCTTCTTGGTGAAACGGAGACACCTCACACGCTGCTTCTGGCTGAGCTTGAAACAGGAGAAGCGGTCCCTGGTGTGTCGGGGCATCTATTAAGATCAATTCTCCTCCTTCCTCTGTTTACTGCTTCCACTCTCTGTGCCTGTGCTCCATCTGAAAATCATGCTGCTGCCAAAGGACCAGGTACTGCAACCAATTCCCCTGTTACTTTTGCCCGGTAGGCCTCCCAACTCCTCTGATCTCATTTCCAAGATCGGGATCACTTCCTTTGTAAATCCAAAATCCAACAACACAGACCAGAAAACTGCCATTAAATTTGCAACTGCAAAAGAAACTCCAAAGCATCTCACCTGGAAGTTAGACATATGCCTCTGTTGCATGTCACAATTTCCCGATAACGGGCCAATTATGGAACTAATATCCCTGTTACACCAGTAACCCCCCCTGTTATTTTACCAATATCTCTGGTATATCAGTAACACAATAGCAATATCACATTATGTCATTAACTCCATTATCATATTATTGCCCCAATTATATTAATATTCCTGTTAAGCCATAAACAGTCTGCTATTTCATTATTGCCCTCTTGAACAAGTGGAGCGCTGTTATATCACTGATATTCCAGGTATGCCTGTAACCCTCTGTAATATCATGGTTGTATCTGTTAATTTTTTAAAAAGATTCCAATTTATGGACAATTTAGCGTGGCCAATCCACCTGCCCACACAGACATGGGGACAATGTGCAAACTCCACATCGAACAGTGACCTGGGATCAAACCCGGGTCCTCGGTGCCGTGAGGCAGCAGTGCTAACTGCTGCGCCACCATGCTGCCCCTGGTGGTATCTGTTATATTATTAACACCATGTTGTATCATTATTGCGCCCATAATACTAATATCCCTCAGTTACATCACTACTATCCCTCCATAATAGCCCATTGTTTCACTGGTATTCTGTTGTATCAGTCACATCCCCTTGTACCATTCATATCCCACAGTCCCAGATGACCAGAGGCCACTTTCCCCTTTGAGGGGGAAGAGCTGACTGGTGGTGATTTAACCTGAGGATCACCACACCTCAGGCAAGGGGCAAGGTTTAGAAGGGGGGCCTTCATGAATAACCTCAGTGACACCATGTTATACCACTAGTGCCCTGCTATAGTAATAATACTTTGTTATTCAATGAATGCCTTTCCTGTATCAGTAATATCTTGTTAAAGAAATGAAGCAACTTGCATTCATATAATTTCTTTCAAAGCCTCGGGACGTCCCAAATGCCTTCGAACCAATGAAGTATTTTGAAGACTAGTCACTGTGGTAACATAATTTCACCCATACCTCTGTTACATAAGTAACAAACCCAGGTTATATCATAATGCCCCATTTTACCAGCAACTCCCCATTATTTTACCAATGCCCCCTGATAATATAACAGTCATGCAGTTGTATCACGACTGCATTTGTTACATCAGTAACATTACATTATCTCACTAACAGCCCTCTTATATGAGTGATTGGCTGTTATTTCGTTGATGTCCCTCATGATATGAGTAAAACCGCACTCTGAGAACATATATAAGCTGATCAGAAATGTGAGCAGGAGTAGACAGTGTGGCCCATCAAGCCTTCTCCACCATTCAGTAAACGCATGGCTAAACATTTCCTTCAACTCCATTTACCCGCTCTGTCCTCCGTATTGTTTAACGGTCCTTACTATTCAAAAATCTATATCGATCTGTCTTTCATCGACTGTGCATCCACAGCACCAGTCTAAGATAGAGAATTCCGAATATTCACAAATGCTGAGGGAAGAAACGTCTCATCTTAGTCCAAAATGGCTGACTATCCTGAAACTATGACCCCTCATTCTCGACTCTCCAGCCAGGGGAAACAGCCTTTCAGCATCTATCCTGTCAAATCCTCCATAGGAATTTTACATGTTTCAATAAAATCACTGCTATTCTTCTAAACTCTGCAAAACATAGGCCCATTCTACACAACCTCTCGCTATAGGATAACTCTCACTCATTTCGCAGGAATTCACGCAGACACAGGAAGAATGTGCAAACTCCACAAAGACAATCACTCACCCAAGGCCGGAATTGAACCCGAGTCCCTGACACTGTGAGGCAGCAGTGCTAACCACTGTGCCACTAGTTTACTAATTCCAATAACTGCCTGTTATTTCCCTGTTTATGTCAGTAATTCAGCATTATTTCATTAATACCCTGCTATAGGAATGGCAGCGGCAGCCCTTTACTTCACTAATTCACCCCCCGACTCACAAAATCATTAAGGTCCCTGCTATTATCACTAATGCCCCCCCCCCCCCCCCACACTTAATTCACTGATTTGTGTAATCCCTAATGCCCTGTACTGTATCCTTATGTTGAACTCATAATCAGCATGAAGAAAATCAAGGCCTATTCGGTGAAAGGTCTATCTCCAGCCCAATATTTCAGCCATGACCAGGAACTGTCAGCAGTGGATAAGTTAATTTATCTCAGCAGCACGTACTCTCAAGCTGTCTATATTGAGGATGAGGCACATGCGAGAATGGAGTGTAGCCCTCAGTAGACTTTGAACATCAGTCTGGAGGTGAACTGGAGTAAATTTGCCTACCAGATTAAGGTACATAGAACCTACCCACTCTTCTCTGCACATACGAGATTTATAATGTGTACCAGCGCAATGCTCAACCATTTTCAATTGAGCTGCCTTTAGAAGCTTCCGAAGGTCAGATGGCAGGGGGAAATACCAGATACTGTGGCGCTTACCCGAGCTGGCATGCCAAGCAACCACACCATACTGAGACAGTCGCAACTGAGTTGGACAAATCATGTAGCCAGAATGCCTGACACTCATTTACCAAAATTAATCTTCCATGGGGAGCTTAAGTCCAGAGGGGCACTCACATGTGGTCAAAGCAAGCACACCAAGCACTCTGAAAGCTTCACTTAGATGTTTTGATATTGACTTTGAGTCCAGGAAGAAGCTCGCCCAGAATCACAGCACATTCAACAAGAGATTGGGCAGCCCCCGTCGAAAGCAAACACATATTAGAAGCAGTGAGAAAACGCAAGGGCTGGAATTCTCTGGCCGTTTGCTGGCAGCAGGATTCTCAGGTCCTAGCGGCAGCGCACCCCCGCCCATGGGTTTCCTGGCAGGGTAGGGTGTTTTCAATGGGAATTCCCATTTATAGCGACGGAAATGGGGGACTGGATACTCCGCCCGGCCGCGCCACAGGCAGTATTCTCCGACCCCCCGCCGGGTCGGAGAATCGCCCGGAGGGGGCGGTGTGAATCCCACGCCGCCGTTCTGACGCCGGCTGCCGAATATAGGGCAGTACGGTAGCACAAGTGAATAGCACTGTGGCTTCACAGCGCCAGGGTCCCAGGTGCGATTACTCGCTGGGTCACTGTTTGTGCGGAGTTTGCACGTTCTCCCCATGTCTGCGTGGGTTTCCTCCGGGTGCTCCGTTTTCCTCCCACAGTCCAAAGACGTGCAGGTTAGGTGGATTGGCCATGATAAATTGCCCTTAGTGACCAAAAAAAAGGTTAGGATTGGTTATTGGGTTACGGGGATAGGGTGGAAGTGAGGGCTTAAATGGATCGGTGCAGACTCGATGGGCCGAATGGCCTGCTTTTGCACTGTATGTTCTATGTATCTATGTATCTTCTCCGGCGCCAGTTTTTGGGTGGGGGCAGGGATTGCGCCGCGCCAGTCGGGGGCCATTGACAGCAGCCCCCCCCCGGCAATTCTCCAGGCCCCGATGGGCCGAGTGGCCACCCATTTTCGACCAGTCCCGCCGGCGTGAAATGGACATGGTCCATCCCGGCAGGACCTGGCTTGTTGGCCGTCTCTCAGGGCCTCGGGGAGGCCCCCACAGTGGCCTGGCCCGCGATCGGGGCCCACCGATCTGCGGGTGAGCCTGTGCCGTGGGGGCACTCCTTCCCTCCGTGTCAGCCTCTGTAAGGCTCCGCCATGGCCGGCTCGGAGAAGAAATCCCCTGCGCATGCGCAGGAAACACGCTGGTAGTCCTGCGCATGCCAACTCGCGCCGGCCAGAGGCGGCCCTTCGGCGCCGGTTGGCGTTGCGCCAACCCCTCCAGCAGAGGATCTGCAACTTCTGGGCGGCCCAACGCCAGAGTGGTTCATGCTGCTTTTGGCGCCGGTACGGGCCACCCCACCAATTGCGGGAGAATCCCGCCCCACATTTCTGCCCCAACCCGCCGGCGGGATTCTCCGTTACGCCGGCCGGTCAATGGGGTTTCCCAATGTGGGGCAGCCCCATGTCGTCGGGAAACCCTCAGGAGAATCCTGCCCCAGGGAATCCCACCACCAGCGAACGGCGCGCTGCCTCCCCTCGCTGACAAATGCATGGCTGGTGGACTGGAGAATCCAACCCAAGGAGACTAAATCCCGAGACACCAACTCAAATCTCAATCGCCTGACACCCATGTACCCAGCATCCCAGATGATGAACATGGTCATCTTCACCAAGGACCAATGAGATGTTTTAGCACAGAGTGGTGGGGGGTCTGGAACTCACTGCCTGGAAGTGTGGTAGAGCAGATCCCTCATCGCATTTACAATCCTCAGTGTGCATTGGAGCAATGGAAAGGAAGATGGATTAAGAGCTGGAGGGTCTGCCTCAGCCGGCACAGACTCGATGGGCCGAATGGGCTCCTTCTATGATTGACTATAGCTGTGCCTGATACCCGCCTCCCATCCTCACTGTGCCATTCATGTTGCCGGCTGTGATCACTGAGCCCTCCCGCTGTCCCTGGGGGAACACAAAAAGGCGATTTACCGGCTTGGTGCCTGCACCGCTCCCGCAACGTCTCCTCCGAGCTCCGGTACGGGGCGGGCTCAGCACAGAGCGCACTCCGATAGGCTGCCGGTTTCCGGGACAACCACTGTATTCGCGTTGGTTGCCGGGTTACCGAGCTGCACGCGGATATTCTCTGACACTCGCAACTGACTGGAAACTGAGTGTAACAACTGTTACAGCGCTGAGCCTGGGGACCAGTACAGTCCAATCCAGGCCAATGTAATCCAGGCCAGTACAATCCAAATCAGGCCAGTGTAATCCAGGCCAATGTAATCCAGGCCAGTACAATCCGAATCAGGCCAGTGTAATCCAGGCCAGTACAATCCAAATCAGGCCAGTGTAATCCAGGCCAATGTAATCCAGGCCAGTACAATCCGAATCAGGCCAGTGTAATCCAGGCCAGTACAATCCAAATCAGGCCAGTGTAATCCAGGCCAATGTAATCCAGGCCAGTACAATCCAAATCAGGCCAGTGTAATCCAGGCCAGTACAGTCCAAATCAGGCCAGTCTAATCCAGGCAAATGTAATCCAGGCCGGTACAATCCAAATCAGGTCAGTGTAATCCAGTCCAGCTCAGTCCAGTGTAATCCAGTCCAGCTCAGGCCAGTGTGATCCAGTCAAGCTCAGACCCGTGTAATCCAGTCCAACTCAGACCAGTGTAATCCAGTCCAGCTCAGGCCAGTGTAATCCAGTCCAACTCAGGCCAGTGTAATCCAGTCCAGCTCAGGCCAGTGTGATCCAGTCAAGCTCAGACCAGTGTAATCCAGTCCAACACAGACCAGTGTAATCCAGTCCAGCTCAGGCCAGTGTAATCCAGTCAAGCTCAGACCTGTGTAATCCAGTCCAACACAAACCAGTGTAATCCAGTCCAGCTCAGGCCAGTGTAATCCAGTCAAGCTCATACCAGTGTAATCCAGTCCAACTCAGGCCAGTGTAATCCAGTCCAGCTAAGCACGGTGTAATCCGGGCCAGTGTAATCCAGTCCAGTGTAATCCAGTCTCAGTCCAGTCCAGTGTAATCCAGTCCAGCTCAGGCCACTGTAATCCAGTCCAGCTCAGTTCAGTGTAATCCTGGCCAGAGTAATCCAGTCCAATCCTGGCCATTATAATCCAGTCCAGCTCAGGCCAGTGTAATCCAGTCCATCTCAGGCCAGTGTGATCCAGTCCAGCTCAGGTGAGTGTAATCCAGTCCAGCTCAGGCCAGTGTAATCCAGTCCAGCACAGGCCAGTGTAATCCAGTCCAACTCAGGCCAGTGTAAAATAGTTCAATCCAGGCCAGTGTAATCCAATCAAACTCACACCAGTGTAAACTAGTCCAATTTAGGTCAGTGTAATACAGCCCAGCTCAGGCCAATGTAATCCAGTCCATCTCAGGCCAGTGTAATCCTGTCCAGCTCAGGCCAGTGTAATCCGGTCCAATCCTGGCCAGTCCAACTCAGGCCAGTGTACAGTACTCAGGACAATTCAGTAAGGTTCAGTGCAGCGCAGTGTAAATTAGTTGGCGGCAGTGGTTTTCCCTCAATTTGGTAGGTCATTAGTTTCCACGGTCATCACTTTTTGCTGAGGGTTTTCATGTGATTGAATCGGCTGATTCTCAACCCATAGATCCTTGGGAAGGTGGGGCAGGTTGTCCCACAAGATAGTGGGATCCAGAGTGTAGTATTTGATTTCTTTAATTGAGGACAGAGTTCAATACAGTATTCACTGTATTGTAAAATAGGTGATTTTACAGGAAACACAGGAAAGATAGAATGGTTACAGCATAAGGAAGCCATTAAGCTTTTCGAGTCTATGCCAGCCCACTGCAAGAGCAATTTAGCTATCCACTCCCTGCCCTTTTCATGTAGCCCTGCAAATTCTTTCCACTCAAGTTGCTGATCCAATTTCCCTTTAAAAGTCACAATTGAATCTTCCTCCCCTATCCTTACAGCGAGTGCATTCCAAATTGTAACCACTTGTTGAATAGAGGTTTCCCCTCATGTCATCCTTGGTTCTTTTCAGACCATTCCCCATATCCCTTGATTTCTTAACAGACCAAAAATCTAACTCAACCTTAAATATATTCAATGGTCGACCATCTGCAATTCATTGGGGTAGAAAGTTCCAATGATTGACCCTTTGAGTGAAGACTCCCAGTCCTAAACGATCGGCTCCTTATCCTGAGACTGCGTCCATGTATTGTAGATGCCCCATTCAGGCAAACTAACCCCTCAGTTAAGCCTCTATAAAACTTAATCTGCTTCTCTATTCTTGAGACCATAGTGAACAACCTTTACACTTCCCCACATAATACACCCTCTTCCACCTTGTTGTCCACTCACTTAACCTGTCTATATTTCCTCACAGCTTGCATTCTCAGTCAGTTTTGCATCACCAGCAAATTTAGGTACATTACCCTTAGTCTCTTAATCTAAATCAGTAATATAGATGGTAAGTCATTGAGGCCCGTAGCACTGATCTTTGCAGTGCTGCATTGAGTATAGCCTACAAACTTGAAAATGCCCTGGTTATCCTGGCTCTTTGCTTCCAGTCCATTAGCAAGTCCTCTATCCATGCTAAAATACTATTCCAAAATCCATGGGCCATTATTTTGTTCATTATCCTTTGTGCATTATTTTATTGTATGCCTTTTGGAAATCCAAGCGTGCTATGGCCACAATTTAACCGGAAAAAATCTATGCCCGGTTTTGGGAGCGTTTAGGAGGGTGTTTCTCGAGGGCTGCAGTGCCGAGAAACACTCTGCTTTTCAATGGCATTTTACCATTTCCTTTGGACCAGGGAGTTTCTCTCTGCCAAGGCCACACTTCGAGTAATTTCCTGCTGGTGAGTCCAGCAAGAAAGGCTCCTCGCAGATGGAGGTGCCATTTTGTCTGGCTGCCCCAATCTTCCCCCCTCTTTCAGCCCCCCCCCCCCCCCCCCGAGGTCTGATCCCTGGCACTGCTACCCTGCCAGTGCCTTGTCAGCCTTTTTCTTTGTAGTCTGTTAACCAGAGGCCCTGGAGTTCTGTGCAGAGCTAACATTAGCACTGCTGTCACACCCTGGACTCTCCCGGGCAGCTCTCTCCAGCAGATTCTGTTGTGAAATCCTGTCTAATGGGTAAACTGCCTATTCGAGTCTTGTTACAGAGCGCCAGTGTCCCAGGTTCGATTCCTGGCTTGGGTCACTGTCTGTGTGGAGTTCACACATTCTCCGTGCTTGCGTGTTTCCGGTTTCCTCCCACAAGTCCCAAAAGACCTGCTGTTAGGTAATTTAGACATTCTGAATTCTCCCTCAGTGTACCCGAACAGGTGCCGGAAAGTGGCGACTAGGGGCTTTTCACAGTAACATCATTGCAGTGTTAATGTAAGCCTACTTGTGACAATAAAGATTATTATTGGTCGTCTCTTACTTTAAAGAAAACCATTCATCTTCAGTTTACATGCCTTGCTTGCCAACAGCTGGAAAAATGGAAGCAACGCTGCTCCATGATATGGTACCAAAAGTACGTACCTAGAACGTCAAGTGTGCATGCAGGGCACGTGAAACATGAACATTTGTGCCAGTTAGTCTGACAGTGGGAAAATGCCAGAATCAATTATTAGGTAGATGGTAACAGGGCACTTAGGCCACAATAAGAATGGAGTCAATAGTTTAATGAAAGGAAAAGTAGTTTGACAAATCTGTTCAGCATTTTTGAAGTTTTGATGAATACCATAGATAAGTGGGAATTTATAGATGCAGTTCAACAATTTTAAACAATGGATGTGATTATAAGTTCACTAGATTGATTCCTAGGATGAGCAGATTGTCCTACAAGGGAAGAGTAAGTAAACTAAACCGATTTCCCCCGCAGTTAGAAAGATCTCATCGTGTGCTTTTAAATAAGCACCAAGACATAGCTTGGCTGGTGGTGAGAAGAACCCACTCCATCAGTTCCTCCCTGCATGCTCAGTCTCACAACCCAAGACTAGATGAGGATGACACAGTTGATGTGGTATACATGTACTCGCATAAAGCATTTGATATAGAGTGCAAAACAACAGGCTTGTAGGCGAAGTTAGAGCTTATGGAATAAAAGGGACACTACCAGCATGGATACAAAATTGACTGAGTGATAGGAAACAGTAGTTGAGAGCATTTGTTTATCAGACTGGAGGAAGTTTTACAGTGGGGATGATCAGGGCTTAGTGTTAGGACACCTGTTCTTCATATATATTAATGACCTACAATCAGATGTATAGGGCACATTTTGAAAATTTGAGGATGGCACAAAACTTGGAAGTGTTGCAAATTATGAGGATTGTGTTAAACTTCAAAAGACGTAGGTTGGTTGAATAGCTGGATAAGTGGCAGATTAAATTTAATGCAGAGAAACGCAAAGTGCTTCATTTCAGTAGGAAGAATAGAGAGGTGTAATATAGGATACAATTCTAAAGGGGATGTAGGAGCGGGGTACCTGTGGGTCTATGTACATAAATTATTGAACCTGGCAGCACAGATTGAGAAAGCAGTTAATAAAGCAAACAGACGTGTGCAGACAATATTTGCCAAATAGCCTTCTGTGTTGTAATTGTTCTGAGATGGCTGCGGTGAGAAGGAATGGTTGCCCATCTCCTTCTGGAATAAGCCTTTGCAGAGCAGGTCTGGGAAGTGACGCTTTGGTTCTTGATCAAGGTTTATCCTAAGTAGTTCTGCCATGCAGGATTCTGTGCTCTCATGGCTTGTTCCACGAGTGCGCACTATGATAAACATCAACTGCTGCTGGACACCATCAACTCAGCGAAAGACATTCTTTGGTCTGCCCAAGACCTGAAAGTCTCTCAGTGCTGTTATGACCAATTATTGCAGGCTGGTACATTCCAGCACCAAGGATGATGTGCTGAAACTTAGGACTGCCACTGCAAAGCATCAGTGGGAAAACGTCACTAAGGACCTTCGCTAGGAATATTGAGGGACTGGAAAACATGCAAAACCCTAACGGGATATTTGTAAAGAATGCTTCACATGAACAGTAAATGTACATTATAAATATGACCTTTAATGGCATGTAGTGAGGACAGCATGTATTGTATTGAAAGAAACGGATCTATATTGAACTTTATTCCTAAAGTTTTAAAAAGTTCATGATGTAACATCAAACATGAACTGTTATATTTTTGGTGAAGAAATCCTGAGTTTCCCTAATTGCCCTCAAGAAGTGGCAATGAACCACTTTCTTGAACTTCTGCAGTTCATCTGGTGCAGGTACACCTGGTGTTATTAGTGAGTTCCTGGATTTAGACACAGTTTGGAGCTAGCTCCAATGCAGGATGGTGCGGCCTGTCCTTCTAGTTGGTAAAGTGTTTGGAAGATGCTGTCAAAGGAGGTTTAGCTAGTTTCTGCAGCACATCTTGTGCATGGTACACACTGCCTCAACTGTGTTCCGATGGGGGGGGGGGGATTAATATTTGGGTGGTGGATAGGGTGCTAATTAAGTAGACATATTGCCCTACAAGGTTGTAGATATCCATTATTTGACATTGAACTAAAGAATAATGATCATGCCACATTTGTCAGAAACCAAGTCCACTAAATATTGCCATTACTAGTATCCAGAAGGTCCTTCATTTGACCACTTGCTTACAATTACTCCAATTTTCAGACAGAATAAACAGGATTGAACTTAATCCAGTTCCAGTTTCTATTTTACGATTTAGGGTTAATTCATTTAGATTTCCACAAATCTTGAGAGATGCCTGAGCTGCCAAGATATTTTCAACGAAAATGCCTTATGCGAAGGACCTCATGAATGTGTAATATTACTACAGTATTACTAAAAGAGGGCGGAGAAATCACTAAATGACAGAATTGAAATAAAGGTTATGCAGTTGATTGGGCTCCATGCAAAGACTTCAAAAGAAATAAGGATCCATTGACCTAGGCATTACAATTAAAGTCAAGGGCAGAGAATATATTGCGACATTGACCATTTGCCCATACAAATTCTTTTCAAGACTGTCAGAATGTAATTGCAATGAGAGGCTAAACTAGTGAATGTATCTAGGTAAGAATTTTAGTACTGTAGTAAGTAATGGAATAGTCTCCCATATCAAACATTTATTCATGGCTTAAGTCATTCTGGAAATAAATGGAATCTACCCATTTAAGCAACACCTCCTTTGTGCCATTATTGCCCAGTTCTCACCACCCTCTAATATATTATCTCCCTGCAGCAGGATTGCATGAATTTGGCAATTGTTCTCTCGGGAGTCTTCTCATATTGGATGGGACTGAGGTCAATTGGCTAACTTTTGCCAAGTGTGTTACATTTTACCAGCAGGCCATTTGTGTCAAGCCTTATTCTATCCTCACCTGAAGTAACCACATTTTAAGCATTACGCATCAGTAACAAATTAGCAACAATGCTAGCTAATTTCTCAAGTGTATCTGTTTAAAACCTGCTAACTCGAATCAAACTGAAAGAAGACTTTTGCACCTAATTTTAAAATAAAGATCTTACACTGATATCCATAGTTGAGAAAATTTAGTGTTGCTTGCCGGGCTGGAATTTATTGTATATCCCTAGTTGCACAGTAGACAGACTTCTTGAATCTTGTGGACAAGTTCCCACAATGCTGTTAGGAAGGAAGCTCTACAGTTCTGCTTTTTAGATGAAGACAAACGAAAATGGTTTCTGAATACAGAAAAATCCTTTGATTTTCAACGGAGCAAGACCAGTTGACCAAAATCATATGAAATAAAAAGCAACCCAATACAAAGAGTACCCAGAGTCTTTACAATACAGGTGGTGATCATTCAGCCCATATTCTGATTCTTTGTAGAGCAATCCAATTAGTCTCTTGGCTTACTCCCTATAAGTATCCATTCAGCTTCTTTTTGAAACCATGGTCTCCACTGCAACCACACATTTGGCAGCAAGCCATTCCAGGTCATTATCACTCACTGCATAGAATATTTGACCAAACCTTTAAAACCTGTGTGCCTTAGTCCTTGTGAACAGCTAACGCAATCAGCTTCTATCTACCAAATCTAAATCCATCATGATATTTTGCACTTTGTTCAAAT
This sequence comes from Scyliorhinus canicula, assembly GCF_902713615.1. Classification (NCBI taxonomy): domain Eukaryota; kingdom Metazoa; phylum Chordata; class Chondrichthyes; order Carcharhiniformes; family Scyliorhinidae; genus Scyliorhinus; species Scyliorhinus canicula. The sequence continues at coordinate 32,318,945 of NC_052150.1, read as the reverse complement.
CTGCCCTCAACCTCCTTTACTCCAAGGAGAACAAGGCCACCGTCTCCAATCTAATGCTGCAGCTAAAATCCCTCATTCTTGGAAACATTTTGGTAAATCTCCTCTGCAACCCTCCAAGGACCCTCACGTCATTCCAAGTGGTTAATAGTTTTGTTTGGAGAGGTGGTGGTGGTGAGGGTTTGAGAATAGTCTCATTTGTGTTGTGCTGACTATGGCATTAATTTTAATATGTTGTACATTTGCATTTGGGAGACTCATAAAACTAAGACAAATTGCATCACTTTAGCAATCTGGATAGGAGGTATGCCAAGCAGCAGAAAACTGAAGAGGTTAATAACAGCATAAGAAATAGACCGTTGAGCCTGCCTAGCCATTTGATACAATTGTGGCTGATCATCTGGCTGAGCTCCACTTTCCCACATACTGTCCAATGAATTTCAGACCAGAAAATATAAATAAGGATCAAAAGGACCGCTACAAGGCATGGGCTTGGGTAAAGGAACACCACTGAAATTTGCAGTTGGCATATACAGGAGGCATAACTGAACAGTAAAACTGTAGGCAAATCCAGGAGGACCTAGATCATAGAATAGAATCCCGACAGTGCAGAAGGAGGCCATTCAGCCCATCGAGTCTACTCTGGCCCTTGGAAAAAGCACCCTACTTAGGCCCATGCCTGCACCCTATCCTCGCAACCCTACTTAACCTTTTGGACACGAAGGGACAGTTTAGCATGGCCAATCCACCGACTTGGGACATCTTTGGACCAGATCAGATGAAAAGACACAATGAAACTTAAGGTTAAGAAACGTGAGGCAATACGTTGGACAAATAAAAAGAGAAAACATAGATTAAATGATATAACATTAAAATAGCAAAACATTACCGGTTCAAATGCACAAATTTTAAAAAATGAGAAAAATTGGCAGCCATTAAAAAAACACAACAGTAGCATACATTTTACAATTAGGGGCACATAAACAAATAACCTACAGAAACCACAAGCTAGGAAACTGGGAATCACCCACTTGTAAAAGGATAGTGATAGAAATTTACTAAGATGTTACCAAAAATGAGACCAAGCAGAGGAAAATATGGAACAATTTTCATGAAATAATGAAGACATATTAGAGGTGTTCAAAATGATGAGGTTAGCAGGAAAAATCATCTTCAATTGGCTGATCAGTAACTGGACAATCTATGTATGAAAATCACAGTGTGATGGGAGAAGATAAATGTTCTTCTCCAAGAGTGTTTTTAAGAACATACCATTTATTCACTAGGGATTGATTTTGGTTAAGGGGAATTATTTGTGAAATAAAAAATATTTAATTCATTAAATGGATGCAACGTTGAACTTATCTGCAAATAAAGAAAGCCAGAGGCAGAAGAAACTTAAACTACAGAAGGCGGATATTCAAACCCTCATTGTGCTCGTCTCAGGTCTTGACAGGAGCATCAGGTGCATGTATTGCCCGTTTCCATCAAAACAAAAAAACCTTTTCAATTCCGTTGAGCAATCCCTCCCAGGTCATAGGGCTGTAAACATTGCAGCATAGGAGGTCATTCAGTCCACTGACCCTGAATTAATGCCAGCTCTTCAACTGTCATCTTCTTCTCTTGTAATCATACTCCTGCCCCAGAATCTATCTAAATGTATATATTCAATATCAATTAGTGAAGCTTTTCTTCCACTGGACCAACATAATGATCAGCCAACTTATTAAAGTCTCTTTTCCCCTGGTTTGTGTCTTAGTTAACTTCAGTCAGAATAGTGACATAACATGTCCCACCCACCTCCCCTCCCACATACAGGGTGAATGAGTCAAAGTTGCTATTTAAGTGACCCTTAAATTCTTCTGGAATTGCTTAAGAATGCTGTGCTAAATGTGCTCAGCTGAGATAACCATGGTCAAATGGGCATATCAATTGTGGCGGGGGGGGGGGGGGGGGGGGGCAAGGAGTAGAATCATGCAAGAAAAAGTCTTATCAAATGGCCCAGTGACAAATTATCACATTGTGTACTGCAAAGTGAAGTGCAAATAGAGAAAGCACCTACAACATCAGATCATATTAAATGTTTTATGATACCATCCTAAATGTCACCTTTGTAAATACAAAAGCTTTTTCAGAATAGTTTAATATCTGTATTAAATGTCAAAATAAAAAGTACATTTACAGTTGACTTCTCAGTATATCCCAGCAGAAATCACCTTCATTCGTGCAGTAGTCAGTCCTGTGTTCTGCTTGCCTTTCAGTTACTGGGAAAATAGATCTAATCCAGAGACAAAATACCAACTGAGAAAATTGCAGAGGTCAGCAGCATCTGCAAATGTTACATTGCGGATACATGCTTATTAGAAGCATGGCAAAATATTGGAAGCTAAAACAGTTCACCCCTCCCCTCTTAAAAACACTGTGGTAACAGTTCCACACCTCACCCAACCATCCCAAATGCTATCACATGGAAAAGCAATGGAGACCAATATTTGCACTGACAATTAATTCAATTAGATTTATACTCATGCAGTTCTGAACTGATAACAGATTGCCCATGGTCAAACAGATGAGCAATTCTGTAACAAGTGGCATATGGGTGAACCTACTCTTTTCTGCATGAATTCACTTTCCAACGGTATACATCTTCAAGTCAGGTTATGATGAAATCAGAAAGCCGACGTTTATATTAGGTCCTTAAGAAATGAAAAAAGTTCACAATGGTGAAGTTTGCCGAAAAGTCAGTAGTTAGACTGCAAGTGCCCTGGATTGCTGACTGGGAAATTCAAATGATTCACAACATTCTTTGATGCTCAGGACCTGGGCTGCCAAGAGGTTAAACGTCAGCCCAGTTGGTTAGTCTAAGTCCGCTGTCTGTCAAGGAAGATCTGGAGAAAAAGGAGTAGTCCCTTCTCAAAAGGCTGGTGTGCCCCTGAGCAAAATAATTAATTGACAAACATGACATCCTCTTATATATGCCTGAAGGCGCTGGGGTGGGATGGAGAGAAAGAGATGGCCATTGTTCATATCCTGCATTAACTATAAATCTACAGCAATCAAAAGTTTTTGACTTGGATGATGTGGATTTGGATTGTTAATGGACCGTGTAATTTTTGAAATTTTAACTCTGGTCAGTGTTGCAAGATTTGATTATAACTGGATACTTATTGCAGCTATATCATAGGGTATGGTTGCACACAAATGCAGTCATAAATGTATACATCAGCTGCACTGTACAACATTTTAATGAAAATAATTTATCTTTTGATAATATAATCCATTCTTGCACTACCATCTGTAGTTAAAGCTTGCATATCAAAGTACAGATTGTGTAAACGTGCTACTTTTGTAATTGTTTCTTAAAAAAATATAAAATATCAAAATAAGTAGGGACATAATCAAATTTAGGAAAATTGCATTGTGTCCAGGTTTAGCCAATATCATCAGTTTTCAATAAACTGTTAAAAAAAGTGACGCACCAACTAATTGCTCTCAGCATATATACTACCGATAAGGGGAAAAACAAGTTCAGACTGAAAATCTATCTCTTATATACTTGGTCTTATGTAAAATATACCACCGTCCGCAATCAGTAAAAGCAGTGTCATAATTGCTCAGCTTGGTTTCTGCAGAATATAAACTCACTGAACACTACAGATATTCATTCACAGGGCAAATAAGGGCATGGCTACAAAACAGAATAAAATGTGGGCAGAAATGTGTAAGTCAAGTGTAGATACCATAAAAACTAGGTGTTCTGACACTGCCTGTGCTATTTAGCCTAAAATTCAACCTAACCAGTGTCCTTCATATTGCTGAAAGGATAGCAAATCAACCTGTTAAACTAAGGTAATGCAAAAGAGATACCCAAAATGGATATCAGAATTGCATCTGGAGTTACATCAGGAACAGATGTTAAAGAGAAAAAAACATTGTTGTCAACGGTTGCATCTAGCTACAAATAGCTTCTTTGGGGCCATATTATGGCATACTGCTCCTCTAAAGGCTTCAATACTGTGAATCTCAAAGATTTTGTTTCAAATAAATTTTACAATTGTCATATTACACTGCTGTGTGAAGGCAACATATATGGAGAAACATGCGCTGTTGCAACTCACTTGCAGATTTGCTTTCTGCTTTCCTGTTTTAAGAGTTTATTTTTATTCCAGAATATTAAAACGCCAGCCAGTATGAACATTTCTTAAAAAAAAGGTGAGCTCATGAAGTTTACAAACACATCCTCACTGTATTGCCTCTGTGCCATTACTCCCATAATGTAGGACAACAGTTCAAATAAAGTGATGACTACATTTAATAAATTAATATACATATTTTAAGATTTACAATGCACATTCATTTATCTTTTAAGGGGCTCAAATGTTCATTATATTTACACATATACAGTTATCAGACAGCACTGGGAAATAAAACAGGACAGTGTTGGGCTTTTCTTTTGCTGGACATTAGCAAAAATGCATGGGGTGGGGTGGGGAGAAGTGTGGGAAAAAAAGAACACATAAGAGGGATGGCAGGGTCCGTGAACGTCCATTATTCCTCAGAAGGTGAAGGAGCCGTCATTGTTTGTTTACCCGTCCTTCGCTCATAGTTCACAAGTCGTTGACCAACGAGATACCTAGGTTTAAAACAAAAAAAGGTACAAATACACAATGTTGCTAATATTTTGACCTAATATTAAAGTAACATATGAGAGAAACATTCCTGAAGATATTGTGGTTAAAATATTTAATCACATAATTCATTACTATGTCAGCCATCCATGTCATTATCAGCAAGTCAGAAATCCAGACTACTGCTTTACTTTATAAAAGTAAAGGGACCTTATAAAAAGACGGCTCAATGGTCAGCACGGTTGCCTCAGTGACAGGGACCGGAGTTTGATTCTGAATGTGTGGAGTTTGCACATCTGTTTGCACAACGTTCTCCCCATGTTTTGGTTTCCTCCCTAGTCCAAAGATGTGCAAGTTAGGTGGGTTGGCCATGCTAAATCTCCCCTCAGTGCCCAAAGGTTCATTGGGCTATAGGGCTACAGGGGTAGGGTGGGGGAGTGGGCTTGAGTGGGGTGCTCTTTCAGAGGTTTGGTGCCAACTAGTTGGACCAAACGGCCTCCTTCTGCACGATAGTTATTCTATGATTCTATGAAAACTGCTATATATGCAGATTTTAAAATAGCCTTCTAGTTCTGGTTTAAAAAAAAACTTTTGTGCTTCTTACTAATACAAGATAAAAGCAAATTAAGGTACATCTACTCAATGTGCAAATGAGATATTAGCACTAATTGTGATTGCCGTCAATAACAGAACCATTCCAGAAATATGGACCAATCTTTAATTTATAATAAATACCTTTATAATAATAATAATCTTTATCAGTGTCACAAGTAGGCTTACATTAACATTGTAATGAAGTTACTGTGAAAACCCCCTAGTCACTACACTCCGGTGCCTGTTCAGGTACATGGAGGGAGAATTCAGAATGTTAATAAGCACGTATTTTGGGACTTGTGGGAGGAAACCGGAGCACTCGGAGGAAACCCATGCAGACACGGGGAGAATGTGCATACTCTGCACAGATTGTGACCAAAGCCAGGAATCAAACACGAGTCCCTCATCCATATCAGTTTCCAACAAACCAGCAATGATAATAATGGGGTGCAAATCCTCAGTCAACAGTATTGAGCACTGCACAAATATATTTTAGTAGTGGTGATCTGCTCAAGGGCAGGTCCTTTGCACATTTCTCCACATCACATAATTCTGCGCTTCCCTCCTGCGTTGCTCTCAAGAGCCTCCCATTTGCAAATGTGTAATATGGCTGGGGAAAAGAATACACGAGATGGTTTCCAGCTGTCTTTCTCTTGCAGGCTTAACGGAAACACGTATTTTTTCCAAAGGATAGTCTGTCTGTACGTAGCTGCTGCCCCTCGAGGTTTTGGCTCTTCTGCCATCACCACTGAAACTTTGCTGGTTCTGCTGCCCACCATGGCTGATAACCCTGAGCACAGCTCCCTTACGTGCAGTGCGACACAAAAGGGATAATAACCCGAGGTCTGAAATCACCCTCCTACCCTAAGAAAACGTTCATCACCAAAAACAAGTTATAAATGGATAAAGCCTATAATTGAATCTCAACAATCAGGTGACTGCCACTTTGGTTTAGTTTTATCATTAAAATTTAATTAGTGGGCTAACATTTGTAATTCCATCTCAGGAATCCATTAACCGACATGTGGATCTCTGATTCGATTGAGAGACAGGATGAAAAAAAGCATCAAAATATTTTGCCATTTTTACTCTCTGGCACATGTTGAATTTCCCAGTAAAATACCTACTTGTCATTTTTAATATGCTCATAGAGGCGCTTGAACTGCCGGATTTGGAAGGACAGGACTCCCATCAATATTACCACCATAAGAAGCAATGGATAAATTCGACGCTGGACTAGATTCTGCATCTCAGTAGTTACTCCTGTATTTTAGCAATGGAGAACAAGGGCCAACAGATATCAAACTTTACAATGAATATGTTGCACACACAAGCAAGTTGGAAGTAAACTTAGATTTAGTCTTGCATCTATGATGCCAAATGACGAGGATAAGTTTGAAACAATAGTTTCTTTACCCAGACATTTCAATCATGTGTTAACTCAGTTCTTTCAACATTCTTTTGAAACAGAAACTGGAAGTTTTAGTGATGAGATTAAATGATTAGAACATTCCATGTAAACTTGAACAGTTAAGCCTACTGAGCCACCAAAATTATTTTATGAACTTTTCATAAGGCTATAAATGTTTAGATAAAAAGGGACAACAGTTATACTGCCCTATCAGGAGATGGCTTCAACTATTACAATTTCTACTCCCGTATAGATTTAGATATAGAATAGAACAGTACAGCACAGAACAGGCCCTTCGGCCCTCAATGTTGTGCCGAGCCATGATCACCCTACTCAAACCCACGTATCCACCCTATACCCGTAACCCAACAACCCCCCCCCCCATCCCCCCCTTAACCTTACTTTTATTAGGACACTACGGGCAATTTAGCATGGCCAATCCACCTAACCCGCACATCTTTGGACTGTGGGAGGAAACCGGAGCACCCGGAGGAAACCCACGCACACAGGGGGAGGACGTGCAGACTCCACACAGACAGTGACCCAGCCGGGAATCGAACCTGGGACCCTGGAGCTGTGAAGCATTTATGCTAACCACCATGCTACCCTGCTGCCCCATCCAACAAATGCAACCAAGACAGGTGGCATCGCTCCTTAATACAATTCCTAATATAATCTGTTACGAGCTGGAGGAATTGCATTTAGGGCCCCAACCTACATTATTTTTGAAGTTCAGTGTTTAAATGCAGAGAAAGGTTCAGACAGCCAGAAACCATTCTGTCAGAATAGGTTCTCAAAAACATTGCGCCAAACGGTCACACCATTATTCTGTTGAAATAAGTAATCTCTCAGATGATTTAGTACCTACCCAGTAGGGGTACAATGCCAGCAGCTATGACGTATGGCAGGCAGAGTGATAACAGCAGCACCGCAATAACTGGTGCCGCTAGTTTGCAAATTATAAAATGCAAATCAATGTTTCGAATTCCATTTGCATAAACCTAAAAAAAAATAATTTGGACAGTTTATGCAGATGTATAAATTCATACACAAGCAGGACTGCATTTTTAAAGAAACCAGTTAGGCATGTAATTTGAATGAGTGTAAATTGAGAGGTGGATACTCAGCGACACCTTTGTGTCCTCATGCATCAGTCGCGCGCAGGTACAGCAGGCAGTAAAGAAAGCAAATAGTATGTTGGCCTTCATAACAAGAGCATAGGAATAGGGATATTTTACTACAATAGTATACGGCATTAGTGAGGCTACACCTGGGAATAGAGTGGGCAGTTTTGGTGTCCTTATCTGAGGAAGGAGACAGTGCAGTGAAGGTTTACCAGGCTGATTCCTGGGATGGTGGGACTGTCATATGGGGAGAGACGAGGTCGGTTAGGATTACATTCATTGGAGTTTAGAAAAGTGAAAGGGAATCTCAGAAACTTCTAAAATTCAAACAAATAACAAGGATTAGACAGGGTAAATTCAGAAAGATGGTCCTGATGGCGAGGGAGTCCAGAACTAGGGGTCATAATCTGAGGATAAAAAGTAAATGTTTTAGGATTGAGGTGAGGAGAAATTTCTTCACCCAGAGAGTGGTGAATTTATGGAATTTGTTACCATAAAAAGTAGTTGAGGAGAAAACGTGTAATTTCAAGAACGAATTAGATATAGCTCTTGGGGCTAAAGGGATCAAGAGGTATAGGATCAGGATATTGAACTTATTTTTAAAATAAATTTAGAGTACCCAATTCATTTTTTCCAATTAAGGGGCAATTTAGCATGGCCAATCCACCAAGCTTGCACATCTTTAGGTTGTGGGGGCGAAACTCACGCAAACGCGGGGAGAATATGCAAACTCCACACGGTTAGTGATCCAGAGCTGGGATCAAGCCTGGGACCTTAGCACCAGGCAGCAATGCTAACCACTGCACCACCGTGCTGCTCAGGGTATTGAACTTGATGATCAGCCATGATCATAATGAATGGTGGAGTGGGCTCGAAGGGCTGAAGGCCTTCTCCTGCTTCTATTTTCTATGTATGTTTCTATGCATTTACTGGAGATGAAAGCATGAAAATAGATCAGCGCAGGACATGGTATGCAGTGGTTCAGAGGTAATTAATTGGCAACAATTGATTTCCCAATCTCAGCTGATCAAGGGGGTGGTGATGTCAAGCAGAAAAAAAAAATCAGGACATACTCAAACTGCAGACCTGTCCGTTGCTGTCAGTTAGCTCATTTGGCTGGAAGGCAGGTTTGTGATGTGGAAGTGACGCCAGCAGCATGTGTTCAATTCCCATACCGGCTGAGGTTATTCATGAATAACCTTCTCAACCTTGCCCCTCACCGGAGGCGTGGTGACCCTCAGGTTATAATCACCATCAGTCAGCTTTCATAGGGGAGAGCAGCCGATGGTCCTCTGGGATTGTGGCGACAATTGCATTAACAAATCGCCACCTGTCAGCTCTCCCCCTTAAAAGGGAAAGTAACTTATGGGTCATCTGGGACTATGGCGACATTATGTTGCTGTTTATGAAGTGAAACAATTTGGGAGTCTATTTTTCCTGGATACCCACCCAGAAAGGGTCTGCATATGATGTAGTGAAATTAAAGGAAGGCATGGCGAGTACCCAATAACAAAACATGTGCACAAATATATAAACTGTGTAATAAAACAGCATGCATTCCTTGTCACGGCAATGATGATCTACATCTTAATATATTAAGCTAAATTACAAACATTGCTAAAAACGTTAAACAAAGAATTAAACAAAACTCCTTCAGTGCCAAATAATAACACTGCAAAATTGTTTTTCCTTTTATCAAATGTTCCTCTTTGAACTTACTTTACCACTTCCAATGCATGCATTCAGATCAGTGTCAGTAGCTTAGCTGCAATTGTAGATGTAATCAATTGTTGATTTGGAAAATAATTTAACATTGATATGAACATAGCATATTATTTCCTCTACACATAATACTTTTAGGAGATTTTTACCTGTTCGATAACAGTTTTCAACCACCACTGCGGCCCCATCAGTGTTATAGCAGCTATTATTTTGGCATGGAGAACACCGAGGGCCCAGTCCTATCAAAAATAGAAACATCATCGAAAACTTGGACAGGAGGAGGTTATGTACTTAAATGCAATGGCTAATCCTCTCACAATCTATTTTTTCCAAATGGGATTAATCTTCAAAACTTGAGCATAACCCATACTGGAGAAGTTCCCCTGAAGGTAGTAACCAAGAGGCATAATCAACTGAAGCCATCTCTGAATGCAAATAACTAAAATGGCTATATGAATTTACCTAAAGAAGTGTTGTTTACCTAGTACAGGACCAAGGTTTGACCCAACTCCGTGCTGAGTTAGCTCGCCAAGAGAAATAATTTGCTTTGGTGCCCCTAGGCTGCAGAGGGAAGATTTATAATATATAAAGGTTTAATCAGCCAGAGTTTGTGATTGTTACCCAATCCCTGTATCAGAAAGTATGCATGTGCAAATTACATAAGGACTGTACAGGGCTCTGTTGCGACACACTGTCCTCCTATGCCACTTATCACCTAAAAGATGACTAGTTACTAATGTAACAGTAACTCACAAGGAGTGTTGGCAGGGGTTTGGGTTATGAACCAGAGCTGACTGATGCAAATTCACCATTTAGCTGCTGATGCAACATTAGAAAATTTTGTACTAGAAAAGATTCTCAAATATTTTAGCTTGGCTTAAATTGCAGCAGTCGAGACTTCCCAGTATAATACTGAGGGAATGCTGCCTTGTTATAGGTGCAAATCGTTCAGATGAGACATGAAATGGAGACTCCTGCTGGCTGTTTGATTGAATATGAAAGCACCATGGAATTTCCCAGAAAAACAGCTTGCCCAGTGTTCCTTTCCATTCTTTCCTCAAACACCCATTAGAGACAGATGAACTGAAACGTTACTGCATGTTTCCTGAAACACTGCTGGATAATGGAAAGCTAGATAATTCATTTGTCTACGTCAATTGGCCAAGGTAATCCATTGGTTGCAAAGTGCTCTCGGATCTGAAGGCTATGCCCCATTCTGGAGCATTGCGAGGATGTACAGCAGCATATACATGTGTTTTTTTATCGTAAATAATGGTTCAAGGAATTCTTCTTTCTCTTGGTCTAGAGTTGGATTACATGTGCGAGACTTGAACGACAGTCCTGAAAAATTTAAAACTATACATCCAGCATCACTAAAAATTCCAAGCACTATTCATTTAATGGAGTTACTAATATATGGGGCAGCATGGTAGCAGTGGTTAGCACCATGGCTTCACAGCTCCAGGGTCCCAGGCTTGGGTCACTATCTGTGTGGAGTCTGCACGTTCTCCCAGTGTTTGCGCAGGTTTCCTCCGGGTGCTCCGGTTTCCTCACACAAGTCTCGAAAGACATGTTTGTTAGGTGAATTGGACATTCTGAATTCCCCCTCCGTGTCCCCAAACAAGCGCTGAAATATGGCGACTAGGGGCTTTTCACAGTTGCTTCATTGCGGTGTTAATGCAAGTCTACTTGTGACAATAAAGATTATCATTAAGATTATTATTAGGGGTAACACTAACAGATTTCCCTCAAGTATCATCAAACAAGGGCAGCACGGTGTTCCAGTGGTTAGCACTGCTGCCTCACAGCACCACGGTCCCAGGTTCGATCCTGGCTCTGGGTCAGTGTCCGTGTGGAGTTTGCACATACGCCCCTTGTTTGCTTGGGTTTCGTGCCCACAACCCAAAGATGTGCAGGCTAGGTGGATTGGCCACGCTAAATTGCCCCTTAATTGGAAAAATGAATTGGATACTCTAAATTTAAAAAAAGTATCAAACATGGTGGGACGTTCTTGCCATAACTTTCCAATAGTGAATTAAAACTTAGATTTAATAGCATCACTTACAACCTCAACCTTCCAAAGCATTCTATAACAAATTACGTATTTTTGAAATTTCCACTGTTGTAGGAAATTGAGAGAGTCACTTTCTAGGTCCTTGCACACAGCCAAATTCCCAAATAAAGCCACAAGATGAATGACCACAGAATCGCAACAAGATTGCTTTGCTTTTGTGAAAATCCAAAGTATTTATAAGTAATGGAAACAAGACTTCCACCCTGGTTTTCAAATCTTACTTCTCTAATGAAGAGATAATTTGATGTCAGTTTTAAGGATGACAATTTGATTTATTTCCATAGTTCCTTTGGAATGTATTTGGTGAGGTATACAAGCTATTCTATGTAGGTAACATGTTGAAACGTTAAAAGCTAGTCACATACCTGCCATGGGTAAAAGAGTGGTGTCTGATCCAGAGGTACCCTTAATGGAGCTACAATAACTAATTCAAACAGAAGTCCTAAAAGAAGAGGAACCATTCCAGCCAGCAGCAAGGCCACTACCAATGTTTTCACTATCTGTGGAGAAAAGAAAGCAAAACAATTCAGGCATATTCAGTTATATTCTTAAATTGCCAGCTGTAGATATTAAAAATCAATAGGTCAGTAGATGTGGCAGGTTTAATTAAAAGTAATGCTCTCTGTACTAAGTATTGGGTCATTATTTTGCTTGCATACGCACACAGCAACATATTTTCATTTGGAAGATGTCATCGTGAAAATCATCAGATTTTCTGCCTCTTCATCCCAAAATAGGTGTGCTGGATACTTCTTGGCAAAGACAATCAAGACTAAAATGTCACATTGATACGTTAGAGAGGGATTTAACATAAACCAAGATGATCGCCTCAATGGACAAATCATGCCAACTTCTATCTACGTTTCTTAATGAACACTGGGTCAACATTTTGGGAATCACTACCAAACACCATTCCTATAAGGGCTGCAGAGGTTCCAGGAATTCTACCACCTCTGTCACAGGCACCAAGGATGGGCAATAAATACTGTCACAGCATCACTCACTTCTTGTGAAATGGGAGCAATTTTGAGTACTAATGGGGCGAATCTGGTTGGCTGAAGCAACTATTCAACTGGTTGGAAAATAACTTCTGTTAAAAATCAGTTCTACTACCTTAAGATCCTTTCTTACAACAATTGTACAATAGGATGCACTGATATATCTCAAGTTGAACACTGCAGCACTTTTTACACCGTGAAATGTATTCCAGATTGTCCGATAACTTCAACTGTGGTGCACATTTCATTCCTCGAGGAACTGTAGATCACAGCATGAACAACTGCAAAGTTACATACTGAGATCATGTAAAGGTGGCTCAGTTCTACTGCCATTACAAGATTATCTACTTGCAGACCAGGCATTACATACTTTTAAAAATTATAAAACTTATTCATACCTTGCTATCAATTTTTCCACTATTGTTTTGTATCATGCAACCACAATACATATCATTCACAGATAAGGACATGCACAAAATATAAAATTCCTTCCAAAAAAACAGAGATTCACTGTGACAGAAATTTTCTTTACTCCATGCATTGCACAGGATCTTCGTCTCACTTGATAAAACCTACTACAGCATATACAAATGCACAATACAAGACCGTGTGAACAATACAGAAATCTCACAATGGCTGCAAAGTGAGGAAATTCTAAAAAAAATTTTTGCTTTTCAGGAAAAATATCACTACAACTGTCTTGCACTATGAGCAACAGCAACTCGCTGTTTAATTTTGTTGATGGAATGTGGATGCTGCTAGCAAGGTCAACAGGTATTGTCCATCGCCAGTCGCCCTTGAGGTAGTAGTGACCCGCCTTCTTGAACTGCTGCAGTCCATGTGGTACACCCATAATACTGTTGGGGAGGGAGTTATAGGATTTTGACCCAGCTACAATGAAACAATGGCAGATTATTTCCAAGTTGAGATGATCTATTACTAGGAGCTAGTGGTGTTTCCACATGCCTGTTGCCCCTGTCCTTGGCAGCAGAGATAATAGGTTATAATGAGGTGCTGTTGAAGGAGCTTTGGTGAGTTGCTGCAGTGCATCATGTAGATGGCACCTCTTGCAGCCTCTGTGCATCGGTGGAGGGAGGGAGTGTTTAAGGTGGTAGATGGGGTGCCCAGGTGTGGGCTACTCTTAGCCACAAGTGTAGAGCATTCCATTAAAATGCTGTCGTCTTGTGTCTTGTAGATGGTGGGTCTCTTTTGGGATATCAGGTGGTGAGATACTCACCACAGAATTCACCTCCTCTGACCAGCTCTTGAAATCATTTTATTAAAATATGTTCAGTCTATGTGCCCCTTCCCCCCCATCACAACTCACATCTGTGACTGCAGTAATGAATATTCACCTGGCACTTACAAAAAGGCTGCAAAACATCAAAGGACATTAAAATACAATACCATGAAAAAAAGATTAATTGTGTAAACAATGATGATGAACTTTTAAAGAGATATTACCTTAAAAAGATTTCCAAGCTACACGCCAATGGTACTTAATGAATTACAGCAGTAGTTCTTATTCCACCGTCCTAAATGTCGCCTGAATATGTACTTAATAAATTAAAGAATTAAATTCAGCAACTGAAATGACTCACCATCATGGACCATTCCCTTAGCTTCTGAAAAATAACGTCTCGCCCTTGTGGCATCCATGCTGCCAAAACCGTAATTGCTCGGATAGTCAACCAGCAGATATATAATCCACAGGCAGCTGTATACAGCTCATGGATTTTGGCACTCCCAGTCCAAAATGACATAAGCCAACGCCCTGCTGAAACTTGGATACAAAATAAGAGGTTGTGGCAGCTTGAATGAAAAATGTAACATGAATGCATGGTCAAAAATGAGCTCTTTATCAAAAAAAATCTACACTCCAGTTCTGTAAGCCAATGCATAATTTAAATTGTATTAATCACTTTGGTCATGCAACCAGGTTTTTAATCTTTTCACATTAATGAATGTAAGCTTTGTGAAAGCGCCCTGTGCGAAACGTTTGTCTCATGGAGGTATGGTGATGGAGCTACGAATAAGAGGATCTGATTGAAGTCACTGCTGCTGCTCATATTGAACTTTTAAACATCAAGATAGTTTCAACTAAACAGACACACAGTCAGACATGACACAGGAGGTCCTCGAGGTGGTGGTTTGCCACAGATGCTTCGTCTGCAGACAACCGAGCTAGACAATGGCCATTCGAGAATGTGTAAATGACCTTTACCTGCACTAAGATACTGCGATCGCACCCATTAATGCATTTCAAGTAAAAAGGGATGGTGTGGCAATCTAACTGTGATTTCAGCTCCACCAATGTTCTAGCCCAATAACTATCATATATGATGGTTATTTATTGTTCCCTGACCCTCACAACTCTTAACACATACATACCCACCAAAAGTTTATATATTAGATACATCCATGTATATAGTGTTTTAAAGATAATCAGGAAAGAATTCACATTCGGAAAAAAGCTGAGGTGTACATGATAAAATGCAGGTAATCTTCTAAGGGGAGTTAATAAAAGTGCCATTAGGTGTTCACGTACCTGGTAAGGTGAGACAGATGAGACTGGCGATCAACAACGTCACACACATGAAAATGACCAACAGCAGAATCTGGTTGAAATAAAGAACTTTGAGTCATTGAAATACATGCTGAAGCTAATTTCACCCTTTCGTTCCAAGTCAAAGAGCGTAACTTGCAAAGTACTTTAATGGGATACAGTATATCTGAAAGCAAACTATTGTGATCAGAGTGTATGTGACGTTGCAACTTTAATAGTGGAGGGCAGGGTCAGTTTTGAGTGATAGTTTACTGCCATGAAACATAAATCACAATTGAGTTATTGGTGCGCGCATTTCTGCTTTGGGCACAATTGGGAAAATGCGCCAGTTGTTACCTTTCAAGTTTCCAATAAAAACTATTTGCGTAATCACATGACAAATGCAAAATATTCCATGTAACAGCAGATTCAAGCAATGAAATAGAAGAATTTTTTTTCCTTTTCCATTGAGAAGCATTCATTGGTGTGTTTGCGTGTGTAAGCTGGTTCAGTTTTATTAATTCAATTGAAATTTGACTTTAATCACAAAATGCAAGCATTTTTTAAACCAGTGTCTAGCAATCTACCTGGTCAACTGGATTTGAAATCAGTGAAAATAACTTTAAAAAGCTACATTGAACTATTTGCCACTTCCATTACATCCGCTGGTCAGTTTATTAGAAAATTAAATCCTGATAGTGCCAGTGCACACAAGAAAATTGCAGACACCTCTCTCTGATCAGTGGAATTTGTGCAATATTGACCAGAGGGCAAAGTCAGTTTTGTGGACAAGGCTTGGCCTGGCAAACTGAACCTTGAACTAAGACAAAAAAACTGTAGGAAAACATGAACGTGTTAATGTTGCGAGTCAAATACTCTTCAGAAGAAGTTATATTGGACTCAAAGCATTAACCCTGTTTCTCTCTCCCCTCTGTTCCTCTCTCAGCGGACCTGCTGAGCTTTTTCCAGCTTTGGTTGGTTTTATTTCAGATTTACAGCACCCATAATATTTTGCTTTGCTTTTACTTTTGAAAGTTAAGTGGTTTTGGGTGTTTTAAATTCTAAGGTTTGAGGATTTCCCCCATTCTGTGCACACCTCACTCCAAACAGCAATTCTTTACTAATCGAATTTTGACTTTATCGTACTTAATATAGAGGAAATCATCAAGTGAATGCCCACATAATTCTAATGATAAAAGCAATTAGTGGTATTTAGTCGCCTCTTTACATTCTGTTTTAATTCTTTAAAGCAAGAGGCAGACTTTGGACAGACACTGTATATAGAATGTCTCCAAATAAAGTGCTACTCCAGTAATCTTGCAAGCAGATAAGGTGAGATTTGAGCAGCACTACCTATCTATCCTTTTTTTAAATAGGGGAATATGTCCTTAATATTATGATTTTGCACAATCGAATACACAAAAGAACTTACACGATGTTTGTGTTTGTAAAGCGTTTCAATTGTAATTGAAAAATAAACCAGCAATGAAAATTGAAAAAGTTACCTACCCTAAGAGGAAATTGTAATGGTTTCCGATAAGGTTGAAAGCCCACAGGGCCGCCCTGTTGCAGTATGGCCTGGTGGGCTGCATGAAGTCCTTCTCCTACTACAGGAATGGCATTGTTGTTACGAGCCTGCTGGTTATTGTTTGCCTGTTGGTTGGCATTGTTCTCGTTTTCTTCCTGGTCTCCAAGCAAATATGAATGGAGGTCCCTGTCGGCGTGAAGAAAATGCATGCAAGTTAAACAATGAGAAATCAACAGAATTTTATGTAAACTGTTTTCCAGTGGACTGATTTACTCAGCACTTAATGTAATGGCAGCAATCTTTCTGATGAATTCACTTTTGAAAGGTGTTCAACTATTAGTGATAACAAAGAATGTTTAGAACTTCTACAGTAAGATGGTCGAGATCAAAAAATATGGGTGCTACTGCTCCACTGAAATGGAGAACAACTTTTGAAATCTGCACGTGCAGTTAAATGCAGAAGTCCAGAAGTTGCTGTCAGTGATTCTATGGTCAAGATAATCCACAAAAGACTTCCGGTTGCGGCTATGACTAGCTAAGCCGCACATTTGGAAGCTCCTGCAACAAAGGTGTTTTTGGGCCAATTGGAGGGCCCCAACGGCGCTGAAAAAACGAATCCCGGTGGGGGAAGGTCCCCTGAGGAGAACTAGACCGATTTTATGGTCGGTACCCGGAGTGGAGCGGCAAGAAAAACGGCAGCAGCTCCCCAAAAAAAGCGGGGGAAGAAAATCAAAATGGCGGCCGGCGGTGCACCGGAGGAGTGGAAGAAATGGGCGGAGGAGCAGCAGGCCGCTCTCCTCCGTTTTTTCACGGAGATGAAAGTGGAACTCTTAGAGTCCATGAACGCGACGGCCACCAGGTTGGTGGGAGCCCAGGCGATCCAAGAGGCGTCGATTAAAGATCTGCAGCAGGAGATGGCCGCGAGGGAGGAGGAGGCCACAGTCATCGGGGCAAAGGTGGAGGTGCACGAGGCACTCCACATGAAGTGGCAGAGCCGCTTCGAGGAGCTGGACACTCGGATGAGGAGGAAAAATTTGAGGATCCTGGGCCTGGAAGAAGGCCTGGAGGGGTCGGATCTCCCGGGATATGTGGCGGAGATGTTGAGCTCCCTGATGGGGGAAGGGGCCGGTCCGGCGCCCCTGGAATTGGAAGAGGCATACCGGGTCATGGCCAGGAGGCCTAGGGCAAACGAGCCCCCGAGGGCGGTGCTGGTGTGGTTCCAGCGGCTAAGTGATCGAGAGAAAGTCCTGAGGTGGGCTAAAAGGGAGAAAAGCAGCAAGTGGCAGAACTCGACGGTAAGGGTGTACCAGGACTGGAGTGCGGAGGTGGCAAAGCGGCGGGCCCGGTACAACCGGACAAAGGCGGTGCTACACGCGAAAAAGATCAAATTTGGAATGTTGCAACCGGCGCGCTTGTGGGTCACCTACAAGGACCAACATCATTATTTCGAGTCCCCAGAGGAGGCCTGGACCTTTGTACAAGAGGAAAAGTTGGACACGAACTAAAACCTGGGAGCACCGGCGGTCGTAGCCGCCGGGGGACTCTTGATTGTGCAAGTGGCCCTTTTCTTTTTCAGGCCAGGTCGGAACTGGGTAACAGTTTCGTGGAGTGTTTGGGGTGTTTTTTCTCGAACGGTTGACTTTTCTGAATATTTTGAAGGTTTCGAGTTGTTGGGTGTTTCTGTATATTTGTACTGTTGAAATCTCTATTGTGGGTCGTTGGCTTCTTATGGGGTGTTTTTTCCCGTTTCCAATTTCCCTTAGTTATTTACCCCTCTTACCCTTTTTCTTTGGGTGCTTGGGGGGGTTTTTTGTTCCTTTTTTTTCTTTTCGGGTTATGGTTATCTGCGGTTATTTATACTGTTTGATGGAGGGTGATGGTTGGGCACACTGTTAGTTGATAGTTAGTTAATTATTTTGTTATTTAAGTATGTAGTTAAGTATTTATGTATTTAGCTGCCATTGGGTATTTGTATTTATATCGTTAAGTTGGGGAGACGGGACGGGGGGGAGCGGGTTGATTATGCGGGTCTTTCTCGGGGGTTTTAAGGGGATCTTCCACGGGCGCAGATGGGGTGAACCGGGAGGAGTCGGAATGTGGCAGGAGCAGCCGGGTCAGCGGAGACCAGCTGACTCTCGGGAGTACGATGTGGGGTACATCGCGGCTAGGAGGGGTCCTAGCCAGGGGGGGGGGGGGGGGGGGGGGGGGGGGGGGGGGGGGGAAGGGGGGGGGGGACACCGGGTTGCTGCTAGAAAGACCAGGGACGAGAAGGGGAGAGCCGGGGCGGGGGGGGGGGGGGGGGGGGGGGGGGGGGGGGCCATCGCTATGGGAAGCGGGTCAGAAAAGAAGGGATGACCCGGGGCGAGCAAGGGACAAGACATGGCTAATCGACAGGGAGTAGGGACGGGTAGCTCTGCGACCCGATTGATCACGTGGAACGTAAGGGGGCTGAATGGGCCGGTCAAAAGATCAAGGGTCTTCTCACACCTGAAGGGACTGAAGGCGGATGTAGCAATGCTGCAGGAGACTCATTTGAGGGTAGCAGATCAGGTCCGCCTGAGAAGGGGGTGGGTGGGACAGGTGTTCCACTCAGGCTTGGATATCAAGAACCGGGGGGTGGCGATTTTGGTGGGAAAGAGAGTGTCGTTTGTGGCGGCAGAGGTGGTGGCAGACAAGGAGGGCAGGTACGTGATGGTGAGGGGTAGGCTGCAGGGAGAGAGTGTGGTACTGGTAAATGTGTATGCCCCAAACTGGGACGACGCGGGTTTTATGAGGCGCCTGCTGGGCCTCATCCCGGGACTGGAGGCAGGGGGCCTGATCATGGGAGGGGACTTTAATACGGTGTTAGACCCTGGGCTGGATAGATCGAGTTCCAGGACGAATAGGAGGCCGGCAGCGGCAGAGGTGTTAAGGGGGTTCATGGAGCAGATGGGAGGGGTAGACCCATGGAGATTTGGTAGGCCTAGGGCGAGGGAGTATTCTTTTTTCTCCCACGTCCACAGAGTGTACTCTAGGATCGATTTTTTCGTATTGAACAGGGGGCTGATACCGAGAGTGCAGGACACGGAGTACTCGGCCATTGCGATATCGGACCATGCACCACATTGGGTGGACGTGGACATGGGGGAGGCGCGGGACCAACGCCCGTTGTGGCGCCTGGATGTAGGGCTGTTGGCGGACGAAGAGGTGTGCAGAAGGGTGAGAACGGGCATTGAGAACTATCTGGGTACGAATGACACAGGTGAGGTGCAGGTGGGGACGGTCTGGGAGGCCTTGAAAGCAGTGATTAGAGGAGAGCTGATCTCCATAAGGGCACACAGAGAGAGGAAGGAGAGGCAGGAAAGGGAGAGGCTGGTGGGGGAGCTCCTAGAAGTAGATAGGAAATATGCGGCGGCGCCAGAGGAGGGGCTATTAAGGGAGCGGCGTAGCTTGCAGGCCAGGTTCGACCTACTGACCACTAGGAAGGCGGAAATGCAGTGGAGAAGGGCGCAGGGTGCGGCGTATGAGTACGGGGAAAAGGCGAGCAGGATGCTGGCACACCAGCTTCGTAAGCGAGATGCAGCCAGAGAGATTGGGGGAGTGAGAGAGAGGGGTGGGGATGTAGTGCAGAAGGGGCAAGAGGTGAATAGGGTCTTTAGGGACTTCTATAGGGAATTGTATAGGTCTGAACCGCCGAAGAGGAGAGGGGGAATGAAGAACTTTCTCGACAAATTGGGGTTCCCAAAGGTACAGGAGGAGCTGGTGGAAGGGTTGGGGGCGCCGATAGAGCTGCAGGAGCTAATTAAAGGGATAGGCCAGATGCAGGCGGGGAAGGCGCCGGGGCCGGATGGGTTCCCGGTGGAGTTTTACAGGAAATTTGTGGACTTGGTGGGTTCAGTGCTGGTGCGAGCCTTCAATGAGGCGCGCGAGGGGGGGGTTCTGCCTCCAACAATGTCGCAGGCCCTGATCTCCTTGATTTTGAAGCGGGACAAGGACCCGGTCCAGTGCGGGTCCTACAGGCCTATCTCCCTCTTAAATGTAGATGCCAAGCTGTTAGCAAAGGTCCTGGCAACCAGGATAGAGGACTGTGTGCCAGGGGTAGTCCATGAAGACCAGACGGGGTTCGTGAAGGGACGCCAACTTAACACAAATGTCCGGAGATTGTTAAATGTGATTATGATGCCAGCAGTGGAAGGGGAGGCGGAGATAGTGGTAGCGCTGGACGCGGAGAAGGCATTTGACAGGGTGGAGTGGGAATACTTGTGGGAGACGTTGGAAAGGTTTGGGTTTGGGGAGGGATTTATCAAGTGGGTAAAACTGCTCTATTCAGCTCCGATGGCAAGTGTGGTAACAAACGGGAGGAGGTCAGAATATTTTGGGCTCCATCGAGGTACTAGGCAGGGATGTCCCCTATCTCCCTTACTCTTTGCATTAGCGATTGAGCCGTTGGCGATGGCACTGAGGGGTTCAGGGGGGTGGAGAGGACTGACAAGGGGAGGGGAGGAACATCGGGTCTCGCTCTATGCGGATGATTTGTTGTTGTATGTGGCAGACCCGGAGGGGGGAATGCCGGAGGTAATGGGGATACTAGCGGAGTTCGGGGACTTTTCGGGATATAAATTAAATCTGGGGAAAAGTGAGGTCTTTGTAATACACCCGGGAGACCAAGGGGAGGGAATTGGGAGGCTCCCCTTCAAAAGAGCAGTTAAAAGTTTTAGGTATTTGGGGGTGCAGGTGGCAAAGAACTGGGGGACCCTACACAAGTTGAACTTTTCCAGACTGGTGGAGCAGATGGAGGAGGAGTTTAAGAGGTGGGACATGGTGCCGCTGTCGCTGGCAGGGAGGGTGCAGTCAGTTAAAATGACGGTCCTCCCGAGGTTCTTGTTTTTGTTCCAGTGTCTGCCCATCTTCCTCCCCAGGGCCTTTTTCAAGAAGGTAACGAGTAGTATCATGGGGTATGTGTGGGCACATGGCACCCCGAGAGTTAGAAGGGTCTTTTTGGAGCGGAGTAGGGATAGTGGAGGGCTGGCGTTACCCAACCTTTCAGGATATTACTGGGCGGCAAATACATCGATGGTACGAAAGTGGATGATGGAAGGGGAGGGGGCAGCCTGGAAGCGCATGGAGAGGGCGTCCTGCGGCAACATAAGCTTAGGGGCACTGGTAACGGCACCATGGCCGCTCCCTCCCACGAGGTATACCACGAGCCCGGTGGTGGCGGCCACCCTCAAGATCTGGGGGCAGTGGAGGCGACACAGGGGGGAAGTGGGAGGTCTGATAGGGGCACCACTAAGAGGGAACCACAGATTTGCGCCGGGAAACACAGGAGGGGGATTCCAGAGCTGGCAGAGGGCGGGTATTAGACAACTGAGGGACTTGTTTATAGAGGGGAGGTTTGCGAGCCTGGGAGAGCTGGAGGAGAAATTTGGGCTCCCCCCGGGGAACACGTTCAGGTACCTCCAAGTGAAGGCATTTGCCAGACGACAGGTAGCGGGGTTCCCCGCGCTCCCCGACAGGGGGGTGAGTGATAGGGTGCTATCAGGGGTCTGGGTCGGGGAGGGGAAGATCTCGGACATCTATAAGATTATGCAGGAGGTGGAGGAGGTACCAGTAGAGGAGCTGAAAGATAAGTGGGAGTTAGAGCTGGGGGAACAGATAGAGGACGGGACATGGGCAGACGCCCTGGAGAGGGTCAACTCGTCGTCGTCATGTGCGAGACTAAGTCTCATTCAATTTAAGGTACTGCATAGAGCCCACATGACGGGGACAAGGATGAGTCGGTTTTTCGGGGGTGAAGACAGGTGTATTAGATGTTCGGGAAGCCCTGCGAATCATGCACATATGTTTTGGGCATGTCCGGCACTGGAGGAGTTCTGGAAGGGGGTGGCAGGGACGGTGTCGAGAGTGGTGGGGTCCAGGGTCAAGCCAGGATGGGGACTTGCGATCTTCGGGGTTGGGGTGGAACCGGGGGTACAGGAGGCGAGGGAGGCTGGAATATTAGCCTTTGCGTCCTTGGTGGCTCGGAGGAGGATCCTGATTCAGTGGAGGGACGAAAGGCCTCCGAGTGTTAACACCTGGTTAAACGACATGGCAAACTTCATCCAATTGGAAAGGATCAAATTCGCCCTGAGAGGGTCGGTGCAGGGGTTTTCCAGGCGATGGCAACCCTTCCTAGACCTTTTGGATCAGAGATAGAAACTGAGGCCATGACAGCAGCAACCCGGGAGGGGAGGGGAGGGCGGGAGGGGGGGGGGGGGGAGGGGGGACAACGACGAAGGAAGTACGGTAGCGGCGGTGGCACGGGCAAGGCCTGCCCGAGGACGCTGCTAGAAATGATAAGTTGGTCTGACTGTCGGTTCGCCGGCGGGGGGGGGGGGGGGATTTTTTTTCTTTTTCTTGTTAAGTAGGGGGGTTTGACTTTGTTTTGTTATAATTTAAATGTAAATGTAGGGGGGGTTAAAATGTTTGTATTTTGAAAAATTCAATAAAAATTATTTAAAAAAAAAAAAGATAATCCACAAAACGGCAGTTGTCGGAGTGCCACTCTGCTTAAACATTTCCACGCTTACAATTTTTGCCTTGCTGTGAAAATCTTCAAAAGTTAAACCTTGTTGAGTTGAGGTGTAACTGGGTTTTTGACAGCGTACGAAGTTCATAATTACTTCTAAACAGCCTCACCAGCCCCGAAAGAGTAATTTTATACTTGTTAAATGTCAAGTTTTTCCAATATGGTAAGAAATTCCACATTTTAAAAATACCCTTCAGAAATGTATTAACTTCTACCATATCGTCATATGTACGTCCCAATAATTTATTCCACTATCTGTAATATTTCAAATTAAAAGTGAAGGAACATGGTTTGCTGAGTGCATGAATACTTTAACGTTATTAGCTGCTTAACCTGCTTGGTGGTACAAGGCGCCAAGGAATCTCTTTAACTGGGCCCAGATTCAAACTGATGCTGTGAAAGGGGAAATCTGTGCCAGCGATCACTCATTCAAAGTAATCAGCTATAGAATAGCAGCGAGCACCGTTATTTCACAGATCACCAAATACAGCCATTATGCACAGGTCATGTAGACCAAATCTATTTAACCTAATGTCTCTAAGAGGACAACAAGCTTCCTTCAGTTTTCTAAGATTGAGATGTTAGATTTGGTATCACTAGGAGAGTAAATTTCTAAATCTTAAAAATAGCTTATGGTAAATAATTCCCTACAACTGACAGTGTATGTTCCAAAGCACACAAATTTGTGCCTGCATGTATCTTTTCATAGCGGGACAGATATCTAGGTTCAGTTCTTTGCTAATCTTCAAACAAAAGATGGAAGAATTACTTACAGCAAATACCCAGCTGTGACAGTCCAAGCTCGGACCAGGCCCTTCAACCATTGCCGGGTGTGTCCCTGCTCCAGTAAGGCTGGCAATACAACCTGCAGGAGCAGAAGCTCCAGAGAGAGCTCACTGACTGGAGCATCACTACAGAGAAACCAAAAAAGAAAACTCAAAAACTGTTGATATATGCTGTTTAACAGTATTGGAACATAGAGCATATAAAAAACGTAGAATTCTTTTCTGATCAGCTTTATATCCAAGAACTGCCATTTTTTCATTTGGCATTTTCCCTTCTCTTGAGAATGGGGGCTCAAGCTGCAGGACCTTTCCCTGAAAACCAGGAGGCTTTTATCATCTGCAACAGGGCAATTCTTCATATTTGAATCCAGACTGGTAAAAGTACTGATAGGCTGCTCCAACCATAGCAATCACCACAGGTGAGTCCAATTCAGTGTCCATGAATGCTATTCATTAACAAATAAGGAGGAGCAACACAAAACTATTTCCATCAACCCTGGGCCCAAGTTGTAGTATCTCTAGCTAAACTGGCCAACTCAGAACAGGCTGAAGCTCACTGGGTCAGAGAGTGAAACAGTAAAGAGGAAAACTCACATGGTGTGTAAGTCTGCTCTGCATTCTGGTTCAGTTTTTTCTAGTGCCTGCTAAAAATCGCACTTCAGCGTCTGGGCAACAAAAACCCACCACCATTAAATGGGAAGGTGCATAAAAAAGCAATTAAATTGCAAAAAGATTTTTTTTGCACATTCTCTCAGTGTCCGTGTGGGTCTCACCCCCCCAACCCAAAAGATGTGCAGTGCAGGTGGATTGGCCACGCTAAATTGCCCCTTAATTGGAAGAAAGTAATTGGGTACTCTAAATTTACAAAAATAGATAATTACAAACAGATTTCATAACATGCCAATGTAAATGCTATCAATATTTAACAACTAGTGAGTATGCAGAACAGCAGATTTAAGAATTATTTTTAAAATGAAGTATTTAAAATATACAAACATCTTCAGTTAGGGCCACTTGGCCCTTCCAAGTCTGCTCTACCATTTAATAAGATCTTGGCTGATGTGACTGTAAACTCCTACCTACCCCCGTTAACCTTTCAAGAAAGGTTTGAAAGCTCCTTCATAGAACATAGAACAGTACAGCATAGAACAGGCCCTTCGGCCCTCAATGTTGTGCCGAGCCATGATCACCCTACTCAAACCCACGTATCCACCCTATACCCGTAACCCAACAACCCCCCCTTAACCTTACTTTTATTAGGACACTACGGGCAATTTAGCATGGCCAATCCACCTAACCCGCACATCTTTGGACTGTGGGAGGAAACCGGAGCACCCGGAGGAAACCCACGCACACAGGGGGAGGACGTGCAGACTCCACACAGACAGTGACCCAGCCGGGAATCGAACCTGGGACCCTGGAGCTGTGAAGCATTTATGCTAACCACCATGCTACTCTGCTGCCCCCAAACTGTGCTTTATATTGCATTCAATGCGAATCTCAAGATTGCATTGTCCAAGATATGCAGATTTAACGGATCTATAGCAGCACAATGGAATGGCGGCTAGCAGATGCCAGGTAAAGAAATCTGGAAGGAAAATCTTGTCTAGCATGCCTCCAAGCAGCTACCCAAGGTCGCTACTGCCAATAGCTGGGTAGGAGATCACTAACCCACTCTCAGACAAAGTGTAGTCCATGATTTGTTTTTTTTAAAAAATATTTTTATTCTCCATTTTCACATTTTCTTCAGAGTTTACACCCCACCAATAAACAGTAAAAAGGTAACAAATACAATGTCAACCCCCTTATCAACAACAGCGATCCCGTCCTCCCACCGTCCCAAACAGCGGCCCACCTGACAATATAAGCATCAAATAAAATAATCCCAAGTTCAGAAAAAGAAAAAAACAAAGGAAAAAAGAAAAAGGAATCGCCTATGGTCATCATTGACATATAGAGTCCATCCCCCAACCCCTCCCCCTAACATTCAATGCCATCCAATCCCCAAAAGAGTACAGTAAATGACACCCATGAATTGTAGACAACCCCTCACCCAGACTCCTCCCCTCTACTTCCTCTTGTAAACTCCTCCCCCCAATCTCTGTTCCTCCCCCCAACTTTTCACCCTGGCTTGACTCACCGGAACCTGTTTTACCAGGCTCCGATGGCCGCATCCCCTCCCCCCACCTCGCTCCCGTTCACTGGCCGGCTTAAACCGGCCAGCGTGGAGACCCCCGCCTGGGTCTCCTTCCCCCTTGCCCGGTCCCAGGAAAGCCAAGTAATCCCCTTTAGCACACAACCCCCACATACACACCCAAGCCCCAAAGAACCATCATTGCAAATGAAAGTCCCATCCCTTCCCTTGTCCAAATATATACAGCGTTGACTCATTTAGTACATACACCAACACACAGTGAAAAACTAAAGCTACATGAGGCTACATCGGTACACGACCATTTCTCAATTCTGCCAGTCCTTCTGCCTTCACAACCACCTCCGCTGCTTCCGCCATCCCAAAATAAAGTCCTTGGATTTGTAGGTCACCCTCAACTTAGCTGGATATACTATGCCGCACTGCACTAGTCCATGATTTGCTGAAGTATAAATCACTTTAGAGGTCTTTGAACAAGATGTTAAACTAAAGTCCAGTGTAGTATCTAGGTGAATGTAAGAAGATCCCATGGCACTGTGAATAGCAGGGGCTTGTGTGTCTTGGCCAATACGTACTTCTCAACGAACATCATTAAAACTATCTATTCATTCATTATCATATTGCTGTTGGTTCAAAGTAACAGTGCAGATTAAGTGTCATATTTCTTACATCACAAAAGTACTTCACTGGCTGTAAAGCACTATGAGATGTCTCAAGGTCATGAAAAATGGCAAAATGAATGCAAGTTTCATACATTTTAGAATATAAAATATTTCTCAGGATCTAAAGAATTAGGAGTTTAACAAGGAAAACTTGGGCAGCACAGTGGCCTAGTGGTTAGCACAACCGCCTCACAGCGCTGAGGTCCCAGGTTCGATCCCGGCTCTGGGTCACTGTCCGTGTGGAGTTTGCACATTCTCCCCGTGTCTGCGTGGGTTTCGCCCCCACAACCCAAAAATGTGCAGAGTAGGTTGATTGGCCACGCTAAATTGCCCCTTAATTGGAAAAAATTATTGGGTAATCTAAATTTATATAAAAAAAAACAAGGAAAACTTGTCAAGCCTTGACGGTCTCATTTTCACAGGTGATAATAACTTCCCACATATTAATACAAAATAACAATGTCTTGGGCATGTAAAAGGATTGACAGGCTAAGTCCTATTCCTCAACATCAAAACTCAGATTTTAGTTATAGAAAATTTTAATAGGAATTATACTTTATCCAAAAATTATTTTAATTTCTTCCCATCTATCTGTTTCCCTTCAAGGCACATACATTCTTGGGTTTGGGTGGAGGAGGAGAGGCAATGAAGCAGCAAAAGAAGCATTTTGCAGGCCTCAGTCAAACCGCAAATGGTTTCTACGAAACATGAGCAACGGTCTTAGCCTCTTGTTTTTCCTAATAATTTAACTGAATGGGAATCCACATCTCACTACTGTCACAGTGCTATATCAGTGAGGTGTGCCACCAGGTTACAAGCTATAATGACTTCAAGTGTCCATGAGACAAGATATTACCTGTAAAGCATCACATTGTATGGTAGGAAATCAGGGAGTAGAGTCTTAATAATACGAATTGGTAACCAAAGCATAAGGAGGACAATAGACCCAAATACAATCTGAAAAGATAAAGACAAGAAACTTCACCAAATTATACATGACAAATGAAGTAAAGTTTGCAGGGATTGTTTAAATAATTTTCATTTGCTTAAAAGGTCCACCCTCAAGTTGTCTTTCCCAAACAATTAATAAGCTTTCCCATTACTCTCGCTTATCATCGACTGCCACGAAAGGCAACCAATGGAATGATTCTTCTCTGATCCTTCGATCTATCTCCATTTACCCATTCATGTACTCCTAAAAGTAATAAACATATTAAAATGGTCAACATTCAGAAAGTTCACCCACCCCACTCACCAAGTATGCCTGCCCAAACCATATCCTGCTCTTGAATATGGCCAAAATCAAGGTTTCCAATCAGAAGTTTTGCCTGAGCTCTAAACCGGCCATCCCACTTCACCCAGTAACTCTGCCCACATAATGCACACAGCCCACCATTTCCTGTTCAGCATACTTCAGTTCAATTCTCCCCTTTTAATAAGCAACTTTAATTTCAAGAACAATCACACATCGACACGGTACTTACCACAGACAATATAAAGCGTCTGAAATGCCTATAAATAGGTAGATGAATCATCTCCTGAACTGGATTAAAATCTGGATCATTCAGATTTCTTAAAAACCATAAGACACCGGGTCTCAAGACCTGAAACGAAACAACATTAAACACTGACCTGAACAGATCCTAGGAACATCAATAAAAGCAGCACAAGAGACAAGATAGAAGCATTAGAAAGCAAAATAACTGAATTTTTAAGCAAGAAACAGACAATTTTTTTTAAATGTTATGCTAGCATTGTGGCTGATCGGGTTTCTCCAGTCCAGAACGTGATAAACTTCTGAATTCTAATTCACTCTGGATTATCCAAGTCAATTCTACCAGAGTTAAGGGTCAAATTGTATTAAGCATGACATTTTAAAAGAATATATTAGAGAGCAAATATTAATGCAAATGATTACTTGTTCTGGAACATTCCATCGCAAAACATTCACGCACATAACCTAAGGAATCCCTAGAAGCAATGCAAGGACGATGTTTAAATTTCTTTAAAGATATCAGCAAACCACAAGAGTATAAAGATTGTTTTTCAGATCGGTTATATGTGATTTATAGAAAACAGTAAACTAGACAGCCTGCTGACCATTAAATAGTATGTTGTCATAACTGGCCAGAAAATACTCCCAAGAGACAACCTTCAGAATAATCTGAGGATCACGTGAAAGATCATCAAGGACTCCGCAACTGGAATTAAGTGTAAATGTGCTTCACTTTGGTATAAGCTGGCCATCAAGTAACGAACAGACTTAAGCAAAAGAAAATACTTCTTCCTCCTAGCTGACTCTGGACTTCATTCACACTCACACTGCAGCACGGAAGCAAAATGCTTTGCATCAATTATATAATGGAAGTGTGAATGCGTCCTTAAATAAGTAACGTGAAAATATGAAGATTTTGATGCTCATTGAATGGTTACGGCACAGGATTCCTTTAGAGCTCACATCAGCTGTCTGCAAGAGAAACCTAGCTAGTCCTACTTACCGCTCCCTCTGCCCCCACTTTCCGCATCACTTTCCCCCCCTTGCAATTTGTTTCCTTCAATCTACTTACCCAATTTCCTTTTGAAAGCCGGGATTGAACCTGCTCCTCCATTCTCGCAATCGGGTCAAAACTACCTGTTGTTCAAAATACTTTCCCCTCACATCGTCTTTGGTTGTTTTACCAATCACCTTAAATCAGTGTCGTCCGGAAGAAATTCCTTCACCAACGGGGCAGTTTCTCTCTGTGTCCAAACCGCTCATGATTCTGAACGCCTCAACCAAATCTCCACTCTACCTTCTCTGCTGCAAGGAGAACAACCCAAGCTTCTCTAATGTATCAAATTAACTTAAGTCTCTCAT
This sequence comes from Scyliorhinus canicula, assembly GCF_902713615.1. Lineage (NCBI taxonomy): Eukaryota > Metazoa > Chordata > Chondrichthyes > Carcharhiniformes > Scyliorhinidae > Scyliorhinus > Scyliorhinus canicula. The sequence continues at coordinate 32,289,321 of NC_052150.1, read as the reverse complement.
CTCTGGAACCATTCCAGTATGGGCTGCACTAGATACCATTTTGATGAGGTGGAGTGCAGGTGCTGGGAGCATGCAACAGAATTATGCAAACTAGACAGATCTGAAATTTTCTATGATAAAAGAAATTAATGTGGATGCTGGAATTTGAAACAAAAATAGAAAATGCTGGACAGTCTCAGCAGGTCTGACAGCAGCTGTGGTCAGAGAACGGAGTGAACGTTTCGAATCTAGCTTTGACAAAGAGCCACCCAGATCCGAAACGTGAGCTCCGTCGTCTCTCCAGAGATATTATCAGACCTGCTGTGATTGTCCAGTATTTTCTGCTTTTGTTCCTTAATTCTCAATATTCAGCCTGGCTCTCTCTGGTGTTATCAACCAGACATGTGTTATACACCTCCCTCCCTTATCCAATTTCTCCATCTCTTATCATCCAGAAAGGTCTGGTTTAGGTTGCCCTACCTTTCCCTCCTGTGTAACGTATCTATGGTGTACCTGAACCATCACCTCTGTAAAGGCCACGCGCATTGTTCAGTTAAATGTTTGTTCACCAATTTTGGATTCCAATTTACCCAGACCTGTTCTCAAACCTCTTCCAATCAAATATTTTTACTCTACATTGCTCTTTCCGTTTTGCATGGCCAAACTTATAATATGATCGCAGTTCCCAAAACGTCCCACTGATACTTGACCCACTTCATTGCTCAAAACCAGGTCCAGCAATGCCTCTTTCCTTACTGGGAAGGAATGAGACACTATAAAATGTACTGATCAAAAAAAGGTTCCCCTGAACACAATATAAATTCTTCCCCACTTCTCTCCTTTACACTATCCCAGTCTATATTAGGACAATTGAAATTTCCCCATTATCACTATTCTAGTTTGCAGCTCTGTATAATTTCCCTGTAAATGGATTCCTCTGCATTCATCCAACTAACTGGTAGCCTACAGAACATACAGGATAGTGTAATGGCACCTCTATTATTTATTAACTTTAACCAGAGATTTTGTACTTAATCACTCCAGGACATCCCATTTTTCTCACGCTACTACATTCCCTTCAATCAATATTGTCACCTCACCCTCCCCTTTCTTTCCTGCCATATCTTTCCTGACCATCTTGTATTCAGGGATGTTAAGTATCCAGCCCTGCCCTTTTTGGAGCCAGGTCTGAGTTATCCCATTATATTCCTATTCCCAGTTGGCTATTTCTGCAAGCAACTCAGCAACCTAATTTACCATGATTTTGTGCATTTACACACATGTACTGAAAAGTTATCCAAGACCATCTTGTATTCTCGGAGTCTGATGACCATACTATTTTTTTACGCTAGTGCAAGCTGTCTTTCCCAATTCTTCCCCCCCCCCCATCTTGTTTCTACTTTGTAATTTTGCATCCTGGTGCCCACCACCATGACCAAATTAGTTCAAACCCTCCCCATGGTACTTGGGAACCTCGAGTTGAACAACTAGTTGAACAGATAAATCAGGAAAGAGATTAGTATATTATTGTTACCTAGCACTAAAATTCTCATGTGCATGGTCGTGGAACCATCACAAAGTCAAGAAAAATGTTGGAGCACAGCCATTGATATAAACAGTACATAACTAAACAAAGCCCTGCACAATATAATTTGGGCGAGACCACATTGGAGTTGCAGAATCCAGCTGTGTTCAACTGGTACAAGGGTGACACAGTAAACACAATACATTTCAGAAAGTGAAAGAGATATGAGATGGATTGAGAGTTTGGCCATCATCAGAGAACTGATGTGCTGCCAGTACATTTCAACCATCTCCTAAATGGGTGAGGGAGTGCTAACAGTATCTTGATTTCAGAAATTTGAAATGTTTAAATCCACCAACAGGTGAATTTAGATCAACTCACCTCTCGGAGTAGAAGAATGAACGATGCAAAGTAGAACACATAGACCATCCCCACCAGCCAGTGTAGGAACATTGTGGTTCCAGGTGCAGACTGGAAACTTAGTTCTCGGTCTTTCAATGTAGCATCAAACATTTCCTAAACCAGATTAGAACCAGTGTTAATGTCATATCCATCAGTGCAATTAATCGGTATTTCAATACTGTCACATTGTTTCTTTTAAAAATACATTTATTAATCCAAGCAAAAATGACTCAGGGCCAATATCCATTTTCCTATTCAAAAGCATTTTTAAAAAAAAGACAACTAGAATCCCAGATTTCATCCACAGAAATAAATTATAGAATCAAGCAAGCCCCACTACATTTCTGTGCTCCCTCTCTCCACTTACAGACGCTAGCTCTTTTAAATGAGCAAATCTGAAAGCAAAGATGTAACCTTAGACGGGATTCTCCAATAATGGGGCTATGACCCCACACCAGCGTCAAAACACGGGCGTTTCACTCTGGACTTTCCTTAAGAAAGTAAGAAAGTTCAGAGTGATTCTCCAATTTGCAGGGGGCCCTGCACTTTCGGTAGAGAGTCCACGCATGCGCACGGCAGCGGCCACCCTGTGCTACATGGCAGACTCAGCCCACGGGATGTAGGTCCCCCGAGATTGCACGCGCCTGCGGATCGGTGCCACCCGATCGCTTGCCTGGCCGTCTTTGAGGTCCCACTGTTGAGTCCGCAGCTGCCACCTACCTTTCCCGACAGGCAAAATGTGGCTAGAACCACGCCATCGGGAACTCGGCCAGTTGTCCTCCGGGGACCAGAGAATCGCGGGAGCGGCGTTGCCTCAGATTTCGGCGCCAACGCCCATTCTCCGCCCCCCTGCCAATCGCGATTTTGGCGCGGAGAATCCTGCCCCTTATTTTTATTTTGTTGTCTATAGAGACCTACATTTTTGCTGAATGGGCAATTTACCCCTAGATTAGCAGAATATGTTTCATGCAAGTATAGTAGATTCAGATTAAATTATACATTTGTGCATTCATACCAGGCTCTCAAAGAAATATACCATGGAATACAGTTACAAGTGAGAGTAGAATCCCATTACATATCAGAAGCCATGCAAAATAAAGCGGTTTCTTACACCTGCATATTTATTAAACAGGATTCCGATACGAGCACGTACCAACAGAAAAAGATTCAAACTGGCAAGGGGTGAGAGTCCTGCAAAAAAACACTTTCCTCCCCCCCCCCCCCCCCCCAACAAAATAATAAGCAGCATCTGAAATAATTATGGCATGTCAAACATTAATTATCGCCTAAAAACACGTATGAAGTTTTGAACAATAGAGAGGATGGTGGAGTGGTTAGCACTGCTGCATCACAGTATCAATCCTGGCCACTGGTCATTGTCTGTGTGGAGTTTGCACATTCCCCCTCATGTCTGCGTGGGTCTCTCCCCCCCACATCCAAAGATGCGCAGGGTTAGTGAACTGGCCACGCTAAATTGCCCCTTAATTGGGGAAAAAAAAATTGGGCACTCTAAATTTATTTTAAAGTGTTGGACGATATAAACAATCCCTCGCCTAAAAAGCTTTCACTGGCTTTCAAGTCGCCCAGACAGCCAGCTTGCTCAAATCACCAAGGATCCACAAGAACGTTTCAATGGACCTGCCAAAACATGTCAAATTGTCAGAAGGAAAAAGATTACCTCTAATATTAGAAAATTAAACCAAACAAATTCTGAACTCCAGCCTCTTTCAATTGAAATAAGCTCTGTAAATCTCACCTCCTAGCAACGTTGATTGGCTAGTTTTGAGAATGTTGAGGGGCTTCTCGGATAGCTCGGGCAATGGGAAGCACGGTAGCATAGTGGTTAGCACTGTTGCTTCACAGCGCCAGGGTCCCAGGTTCGATTCCCGGGTTGTGTCACTGTGCGGAGTCTGCACGTTCTCCCCGTGTCTGCGGGAGCTTCCTCCGAGTGCTCCGGTTTCCTCCCCCAAGTCCCGAAAAACATGCTATTAGGCAATTTGGACATTCGGAAATCTCCCTCTTTGTACCTGAACTGTCGTCAAAATGTGGTGACTAGGGGATTCTCACAGTCACTTCATTGCAGTGTTAATGTAAGCCTACTTGTGACAATAAAGATTATTTAAAAAAACATTGGCCAAAATACCGGTCAGGCCCGTCAGTCAGATTTAAAGAGATGGGCTTCATTGACGAGCTGTTAGGTAGGAAGACTGGCTGAAATTCCTGTCAACTAAGAAGGGCAGATAGGCAAGTGGATCAGCCAGAACGCCTGCTCCTCAAGAATGGTGGAGGGGAGTTTCCTTTAAGGTATTCCTGGGTAATCAGATGGTTGGGATCGCCTGTCACGCAGTCACCCAGTTTCTCAATAAGAGCAGCATTTAATTAGAAATTGCAGAGAACATGGGAAGCATTTTGAAATAGTTGAGGAAAATCTTCCAAGAATTCAAGAGAATTTAAACTCGGTTGGGGAAAGGATCACAGAAGTTTCAGAAAAGAGATGGGGGCATAAAGTCATGGACATTTCTGAAGCAGAGTGGTTTTATTGTGTGCCAGTTAACAAACTTCACAGTCTCAAAAGAAATGATACTTTTGAAATGAATACAGCAATTACTGAAGAACTCAATTGACTTAAACAGATTTTTTATTTTATATTGTTTCAATTCTGGAGTGATTCTGCGATCATCACCGTCGCCACTTCCGGAATGCCTGCAGCCTCAAGAATAACTTGTATATTTTTATTATAGTGCCTCTAATATAGCAAATTATGCAAAGATACTTCACATGAGCAAAAGAAAGCAAACTGTGACACCAAGTTACTTAAGATGTTCGCAAAAGTAATCAAAAGGTTAACTGAAAAGGTAGGTTTCAACAACAACGTGCATTTCTATAGCAACCTCAACATGAAAAAGTCCTACAGTGCTTTACAGGAGTATTATAAAACATAATCTATCACTAAGCCAAATAACATATTATGCCTGATAACCAAAAGCTTTGTCAAAGAGGTTGATTTTAAGGAGCATCTTAAAAAAGGAAAAAGAGTGAGGTGAAAAGGTTGCGTGAGGTAATTCTCGTGCTTAGGTCCTTAGAATCTGAATGTACAACCTCCAATGACGCAACGATTAAAATCGGGAACGTTCAAGAGGCTAGATTGCCAGAGATCTTGGAGTTGTAGAGTTGAAGCAGAGGAAGACGTGAGGCCACCAAGGGACTTGAAAATATACATGTGTAACAAGTTTCACACCACGCAAATAAAACAAAACCAATGAGGTGCTTAATTGAATAACTGATTTTGGTACAGAAAAAATACCTTGTAATATTCATTTCAATTTCTAGACCAATAAAGGGGGCTTCAGAAACAAAAGCGATCGAGAACCACTGATCAGCTCCTTACAAGAAACACCATAATCCCAGCCAAGCTCATATCAAAGCTCCAAAACCTAGGACTTGGCTCCTCACTCTGCAACTAGATCCTCGACTTTCTGACCCATAGGCCACAACCAGTAAGAATAAACATTTCCTCCACGCTAGTCCTCAATACCGGGGTCCTGCAAGGCTGCATACTTAGCCCCCTACTATACTCCCTATACACATGACTGCGTGGCAAAATTTGGTCTACCTCCATCTACAGGTTTGCTGACGACACAACCATAGTGGGTCAGATCTCAAACAACAACGAGTTAGAATATAGGAGGGAGAAAGAGAACCTACTGGAGTGGTGTACCGACAACAATCTCTCCCTCGATGCCAGCAAAACTAAAGAGCTGGTCATTGCCTTCAGAAAGCAAAATACTATACACACCCCTGTCTGCATCAACAGCGCTGAGGTGGAGATGGTTAACAGCTTCAAATCCCTAGGTGTGCACCTCACCAAACATCTGCCCTGGTCCACCCACGTTGACGCTACCACCAAGAAAGCACAACAGCGCCTATACTTCCTCAGGATACTAAGGAAATTCGACATGTCCACACTGACTCTTACCAACTATTATAGGTGCACCACAGAAAGCATCCTATCTGGCTGCATCACAGCCTGGTATGGCAACTGCTTGGCCCAAGAATGCAAGAAACTTCGGAGAGTCGTGAATACCGCCCAGTCCATCACACAAACCCACCTCCCATCCATTGACCATCTACAACTCCTGCTGCATTGGGAAAACGGGCAGTATAATCAAAAACCCCTCCCACCTGGCTTACTCACTCTTCCAACATCTTCCATCGGGCAATCCAAGAACGCACGTGAACAGATTCAAAAACAGCTTCTTCCCTGCTGTTTCCAGACTCCTGAACAACCCTCTTTTTGACTGGCCTGATTAATACTACACTCCTGTATGCTTCACCCGATGCCGGTGTCCAGGTATTTACATTGTGCACCTTGTGTTGCCCTATTGTGTATTTTCTTTTTATTTTATTTTCATGTACTAAATGATCTGTTTGAGCTGCACACAGGAAAAATACTTTTCCCTGTACCTTGGTACATGTGACAATAAACAAATCCAAATAACTTACCAGTGAACAAATGTCAAGCCACCAGCCACATATGAGAGGGAATACACCAATTTCCACAACTACCAGCAAGGACACCTAAATAAAAAAAACAATTAAGTTCTGTATGATATGCATAAGAATATACAGCTTATTGGTTAAACACAATCTCCAACAAGGAATTCCATTAGACAATTCTAAAGTACACATTTGATCAATTCTTCTTACGAATTATGAGAATTATTTTGGTGTAACCGAGTGGCATTGGAACATCTAAATGAGGTGCCACGGAATGAAAAAATGTAAATTTGGAACGAGAAATCAGTTGAGTTCTCAAACTCAGCTTTGCTATGCATGGAAGTATTGAAGGAAGGTCAGTCACAGCTGTGAAGGAGTATTTCAGAACAGACTGGGAAAAATTAGAGATGTATTTAGTTTTAAAACAACCAAAAGGAGGGGAGGAGGGGTGAAAATGAACAACATAACGCCAGCAAATGGATGGGCGTCAGGAGAGATTGCTCTCTCTGAGCATCCTGTCTTCAAGTGTCCAATGAAGCTCAACACTACACTAAGGAACAGCATCTCAGTTTTTGTTTAGGCACCGTGCAGCCATCGGAACTCGACAGGATTTCAACAATTTCAGCATGTAACCCCTGCCCCACCATTGTTTCCTTTCTCTTTGCTAATTTTGGTTTTCACTCATTTTTTCAGCAGCTTTCATCAATCTGCCATTCACACCCACCCCCACAGACACATCTTTTATTTTTTTACTAGTCTCAGGCCCTTTTTCTTCCTAGTCTCTAGTTTGCAGCCCTTTAGCCTTGCACCATCAACGTTTGTCATCTAATCTCTCCTGCCTTCCAATCCAGCAAGGACCTTCCCATTTGTTCTTTTTCTCCACCCTCTCCCTTTCATTTGCTTAAAAGCGAATACATAACCTTTTGTCAAGAACTGGCAGCATGTATCAATCTAAAATATTCACTCTTTCTCCCTCCACAGATGCTACCAGAACCGTTGAGCATTTCCAGCATCTGTTGTTTTTATATTTCGTGTACTTTCAAATAAAAAGCAGAGATTTTGTGAAGTCTTCAAAAATTACCAATTGAATATGATTAGAAGAGTAGATCGAGCAATTTTAAGGTAAAAACTATGACTATGATTTGTTTTCAGCACACATAAATAAATCAAATACAAAACACAATGATAGTCATAACCTTTGGGGCAATGTAACAGTACCTTAACAACAATATAACAGACGCCCAATAAACGTCGAGATCGTTGGAACTTCACCAGTGCAGCCAAGCCCTGTGCAAAGTTAAGTTAAACAAAAGCAACGAAAAACAGCTATTATTTGAACAGCACAATTATTATAATTTATTTTTGAGTGGAAATCCTGAATGTTGTGTAGTTGAGTGTGAGCCAATACCTCCTGGTTCTACAGCAAAAATTATTGATTACATTTTTGTTTAAAAGTATTTTGCATTCATAGGTGGCTCCGCGGACCCACTAAAGAATCCCACGTGGGCACCTGCTCTGCTAGCAACCAACCAACTTCACAAAGGGATCCTCCATGATGCCTCTACACGTGAAAATGAGGGAACTATGTAGCCAACCTGGGGTGGCCACTGCCCAACACAAAATGGAAGATTGCAAGGAATGCAGGGAAAATGGACATGTTGTAAAGCAAGCAGCTTGCAAAACGCTTGTATATTGGGACGGCTGCAGAAACCAGTTTTGACTGCTGCAGAACCAAGACAGCACTGTGAAAAGAAACCAGTTAACATACTAATGAGGCGATACCGGGCGATCCCCAGATACAATGGAAACAAGTTAAACACAGATCGATACATTGAATGGAAGGCCAGACCTTTCGGTGCCAGAGAAGCCCAAAACAATAAGTCCCAAGAACCGCCCTAGTGACCGAGGAACTGCCCCATGATTGGGGGGGTTCAAACATATCAATTGGAAAGAGACCCAATCGATTCCAAGCAGGTAAGGGAGTCCGCCCAAAGGGGCGCGGATCCCCTGGGACCTATAAAAGACAGGTCCCACACATGGTTCAGTCTTCTGATCCAGCCCTCCAGCCCTTCTCTCTCTTTGACCAACACTCCTCCGTGGACCAGCTTTTGCCAAGAAGATCTTGAACGAGAGAGAGAAGAGGGTTCGAACAGCAGCCGCCAACAAGTGCCTCACAACGATCGCTACCAGGGATAGGCACTCCTGACCCCTTTTAACTGATACCAACCTGAAGTCTGCAGACCAGAGCAGAGCAAGAGGCCTTGTTCCCTGACCCAGCAGTTCCTGCGAGATAAGTATTAGTTTATTTAGCGGTAGGAATAAGTTTAATCCTTTTAGCGTGTGCATGGGTAGTTATTACTAATTGGTGTATGGTTTTATTGCTTTGAACTTCACCTTGAAACTTGTGGTGGTGTCTTAACAACACCTGGCGACTCCAGAGCTTAGAAAAGAAACAGAGCCAAATTGAGTGTTAAGCACACTCACCCAGAACGACCAACAACTATCTCCCGTTTTAGTCATGCATCTAGAATGCCTGCAAAGCCCTCTTTATGGATGATGGTGCTGCCTTTAATGACGTGTAATTAGGGAAGAGCATATTGTACCCTGAAATTGGTCTTTTATATAACTTTTTTTTAAATCTCTGAAAGCATGTAAATGAGAACTGGGCTACTTCAATAATTCTACTACATTTGTAAATCCTGAAAGACCCCAATCATCAGTCCAAAAATGCTTTTATAAATTTAATATGTTAGCGCTTTACAGTTGGCACAATTTACTACAGCATTGGCTGGGATATGACATTCGGTAGCTTCTGAATTTTTACCACCCGGTTATGAAGACTGCATTATACTTGAAGCTCTGAAAACAAACTCTCTCAAACACTAGATAAAAAGGATACATGACAGATTATTAAAGTCATAGCCAACAGAACATAGCCCACTATTGTTGTTATCAGGCCTTCAAAGTGCGAGGCTTGAACCTGAAAAACAATATCAATTGGTACAGTGCTCAATAAATTTACAATAAAATAACCAAATGTTCTATTGATTGATACAGTCATCTTTGTTTACAGACATTTTTTTCATTCCAAGTGTTTGGAAGACAAGAGTTTTAAGATTCTTGTTCTGTAATGCTGATATTACTTCACAGCAGTTAAGTAATAACTTGTTTCAATTTTTAAAAAAACTTACTGTATTATCACATTTACAATATTCATATTCAAAATAGTCAAATTACACTGAAAGTACTTGTATAAATCTAGTGACAGATTACAAATATGAAATCTGCGCATTGCTGAATAAAGTGACACACTGATGCTTCATCAGGGTAGTCACAGAAATGAAAAGGAGCAACAATTAATACCACGTGGCAAAAGGGTGCATCACCCTTTTCTCATGCAATATAACCTGTTGCACTCTCTGAAATTTGACATTCTTACATATATCCTGTTGAGTGCAAATCAAAAAGCTTTGGTGGTGTGGCTCTTCATTCAGCAATACTCAGGGTCTGTGCTAGCAAACAACTAAACATCCAATAATGTAGCAATCCAAAAGACATTAGAATGGGCGAAACACAGAGTTATAAAGCAGATTTTTATAAAAGGTTAGCCTCTTTTCACTTCTGTGTGAGCGTCTTAAATAGCACCAGAAACCGAGGTACATGATATATGATGGCTTGTGACGGCAAAAGGCACTGAATTATACCGCGGAAGGAAATCCAATCTTAATCCCTGGCTTGTGCTCTGGCAGCTTATTTTAACTGAGGTAGCAGCAGGTACAAAAGGTATCATAGCTAGGAAGGCAAATGGGAAGGAGTGGGTATAAGCAAGGTGGTACTCTCTGATTGCTAACCATTACTCCAGCTAGCTGATATGTATAGTCGGCATTACTTATAATAGCTTGATGCCTGAAAGCGACAGTCCAAATTCATGAAAAATAAGAACTTGGGCAAGGTCATAAAGTGCAAAATCATCGAAGAGAAAACTAATTTAAAGTGCATCTTTTTAAAAACCTATTTCTTTCAGATGCTTTTTACTTCTTAATTAAATGCACAAGATAGGGGGCGGCAAGGTGGCACAGTGGTTAGCACTGCTGCCTCACAGCGCGAGACCTATTCAATCCCAGCCTCGGGTCACTGTCCGTGTGAAGTTTGCAGATTCTCCCTGTGTCTGCGTGGGTCTCACACCCAGAACCCAAAGGTGTGCAGGGTAGGTGGATTGGCCACACTAAATTGCCTATTAATTTTTTTTTTAAAGTTACACAAGATAGAAAGTGCTATATGGAAAAGATATCACTTTACTCTCAAGTGGTACTAAACTCCACAAAGTACTTTGGCTTCTTGGTGGAAAAACTTCCATAAATCCACAACATTTTTTAAAAATTGGAATGGCCATTCACTGTGCAGTCCTAGATCACTACATACAACATAACAAGTATATGAACAAGTTTACATATTATAACTATACTGTCATGCAATACTGAGACATTAATACATGTTAGTCAGACTAATTTTGTATAAAGTCTTCTCAAAGGGCACGCACCGTATCATTGGTACTTACATACTCCTCAAAACCCAAACCAACAACGGAGAAGTGTCCAATATGGTATGGACAGAATGCTGAAACATACAACACCATGTTATAGAATAGTGTACCGGTACTCACATATTTTAATAATTCCAAGTCATAACTTTAAACTACTACACAGTATAATTTCAGAAATTCAATTTATCACAAGTTACTCTAAAAATCTACAGAAAAAAGGATTAACATAAAAACCTACAGAAAAAAAGGATTAACACTGTGGGTTAGCAGTCTTTTACCAAATGGAACAAGTACAGATCCAACTCAGATTGAAAGGATTAAAATATTCCTCTTCTTTGGTTTGGTGAAATGTGGTTGGCCAGTTTTCAGTGGGTGTAGGCCCAAAGCACAGTGGCCATGATTCCACTTAATTTGGCAACCTTACACAGCAAAGATTTTTTTTTTTAAATTTTAGAGTACCCAATTATTTTTTCCAATTAAGGGGCAATTTAGCGTGGCCAATTCACCTAACCTGCAAATCTTTGGGTTGTGGGGGCGAAACCCACGCAGACACGGGGAGAATGTGCAAACTCCACACGGACAGTGACCCAGGGCCGGGATTCGAACCCGGGTCCTCAGCGCCGTAAGCAGCGATGCTAACCACTGTGCCACCGTGCTGCCCGTTACACAGCAAAGATAGTTTAGTGTGGTAAATTGAAAACGGATGCAGATACAGCAGGATGCGCAGGCACATTGTTGTTAGAAATTTGGATAAGGGCCCCCGAGTGGCAAAATCTGTCTCACAAGCTCTCTCATCTTGAGCAGGTAAAATTAAAAAGGGTAAAACAACTTATTTTAAAAAAGACTTCAACTTTAAAAGTTGGCTTTCTTCCTAAACAAGCATCCAATAGTTCAGAATATTTATGAAACTCCTCTATTAGTGTCAGGACTATTAAAACTGCACATTAAAAAATATATTGGGTTGATGCACCCTTTAAAATTAAGTATTAATTGGAAACTCCAAGCAAATTTAAATAATTGGAAACTCCAAGCAAATTGATTTTCCCCTCTGGCTGCCGTGTTTCAGCTGTGCTCAGTTTAATTAAAAACAGCTGCAATTAGGGCCATAACAATGAAAGGTAACCAGCAAACACGAGCAACATTCAAAACATAGCATCCCTTAAAACCTTTGGCTATCATCCAAAAGCGCTCAACTTAAAAACTTAGACGGGCAGAACGGTGGCGCACGTGGTTAGCACTGTTGCCTCACGGCACTGAGGTCCCAGATTCGATCCCGGCTCTGGGTGACTATCCGTGTGGAGTTTGCACATTCTCCCCATGCATGCGGGGGTTTCACCCCCACAACCCAAAAAGGTGTGCAGTACAGGTGGATTGGCCATGCTAAATTGCCCCTTAATTGGAAAAAATCAATTGGATACTCTAAATTTAAAAAAAATTAAAAATTAAAAAACTTATGAACATTTAAAACATTCTGAAAAAATAGCCTCCTCCAATGAAGCATGTTTATCCAGCATTTAGCTGGGTCATACAGATCAGAGAAGGTTTAATGCTCTATTCTCAACCTGTGTCAAGTTAGCTGATTTCAATCAAAGAATAGGTAGTAGGATATTTGAGCTCCAAAAGTTCTCTAAATAGAAATGGAAAACATTAGCTTGAACTTTTACTCCTAACTGCCATGCAGCGATCCCCACTGGAAATTAATTTGAGGATAGATTCAGACCTGCTGTGATTGCCTTGCAGTTAAATCATCCAAAAGACTTACACATAAATAAGATAAAGATAAAGTACCTAAAAGTGTGCTTGATGCCTGTGAAATTGCACTCCAGCAAAGAGTGAATTCCCTCTGGACAGGCAATAAGGAATAAAAATTGGCCAAGAAAAAAAGATGTTACTTTATGAAATGAAAATCGCTTATTGTCACAAGTAGGCTTCAAATGAAGTTACTGTGAAAAGCCCCTAGTCACCACATTCCACCGCCTGTTCGGGGAGGCTGGTACCTCCGTGCTGCTGGCCTGCCCTGGTCTGCTTTCAAAGCAAGCGCTTTAGCCGTGTGCTAAACCAGCCCCTTTAGTCTTTCCAAGTTATAAGATATCAATTTGAAGACTTTTGATGGGCTTCAAACCAAAAAATCCCCAATGTATGTGCTCATGGTAACTAAATTAACAACTGCACTTCATCTTCCAAGTATATATTCAGAACATAGTTTGACAGCAATCCAGCCTGAGGACTGGAAGTTAAGTTAGAACTGTAAACCGCCTTTTGAAATACTTTGGCAAGTTTGTCAAACAGCCTGTTCAATTTTTACAGCTGTCTTCTCAGCCTCCACAGAAGAACACAAGAGCAGACATATTTTTGCTATACCGTTACTCATTGCAACGTGGACTTCTTCAGTTTAGTAAACAAGATGACTATTAAAATGGTTTCTCAACATCTGCGGTGTGATGTCAGTTCAGTGTTAATGCTCATCTTGATTTGCAAACATTGAATAAAAGAATTTGGTCAACATCACCAGTGTAATAGTACCCATGAATGTACTCAGTGCTCCAAGTCGAGAATTATGGTTTCACATCTCAAGAATGGCTTCAGCGTAAAACACAACTCAGGCATTGGTAAATTCTTGTAGAGCAGAGATGCTTTGTAATGTATGTAGGAAATCTGACAACATCCCTCCCAGAATTGCACATCTATACTTTGAATCAATGATCCAGTTTCTGAAATGGTGGCATAAGTACATACATTACTTAAATGTATCAATACTTTCTGCCTCCATAATTGGTTGGGGTTATGCTCTGGGATGTTACCAACACCAGCATTCAAATACAGTGGACGATATGTGCATGAAAAATCACACTATACTCAACCCTAGTTCCAAGACTTCACAATTACATACAAGAACTCTAGATCAAGAGGTACTCACCAAACACAAGAATAAACAGTGTGTTTAATGAAACCACCCAGAAGACATGCTCCTGTCAGAAAAATGCAAAGTCATCAGTCAGCTTTAAATTAGTCATAGCTTTACTCCTACAAAAGTCTTTAAAGTACTTTTTAAACACCACCTCTATTTTTTAACTATCACATTTAAACAGTAATGACCTACTACTTACAGGCCTAAAGCATACAAAAGTATGTTCTTATTTTGGTAAAGAGAAGCATGTTATTCTTTGACTTTCTTCTCCTGACCAGGCTAGCTTCACATAAACTTAATTATATAGAAGTATGAAAATATCCAAGTTTTATATTAGCTAACTGTGCTATTAGTGGAAGAATTGTACATTTTTAACCTTGAGGAAACAAATCACAGAATGAAAGGATTAAGTATTGGGGAAAATTCAGAAGAATGAAATGAAATTGGGATAATCTTTTTTTTTAAAAAGCAGCAGTTTGAAGAGATTTTGAGATGAGAATTAGCGTATCTGTGAGAAAAGCAAGTGTTTACCTCTGTGACTGGGGGAAAACAATGGGGTATAGAAGAGGTAACTTAAAAGTAGAGAGATAAGGAAATTGACACAAATATACTACAAGACTGATTTAGAGGATGAATGACATCAAAGGGAAAGAATGATACAGCCATTGCACAATAACTGGAGAAAGGGGACACAATAATGGCCAACTTTGTCACCACATCCAGCTGCAGAAACAGTCTCCCAAAAAAGAAATTACTGCTAAACGGGCAGCCAACCCAAAACTCGAACCGAGAAGATTCTGCCTTCACTGAAACTAAAGACGGTTTTCCCAAACATAGAAAATAACCTGTGCGTAGTAACTATCAGCTGGATATATCTGGGTGGGTTTCCTCAGGGTGCTCCGGTTTCTCCCCACAGTCCAAAGATGTGCAAGTTGACCATGCTAAATTGCCCATTAGTGTCAAAAAGGTTAGGTTGGTTTATGGGGATAAGATGGAGGGTGGGCTTAAGTAGCGTGTTCTTTCCAAGAGCCGGTGCAGACCCGATGGGCCAAATGGCCTTCTTCTGCACTGTAAATTCTAGTTTCTATAAGTTTTAGAATATTGGATTTTGTTTGGAAACATAGGGGTGTCTCAGAGTTCAGGGTACGTAGGCAGTTGGGAACAATGGGGTAACTTAATAGTGTACATATTGCCAGTGTAGCTGTATATTACAGTCCTTCTTGTCGTGTGCTTTTTTTTTCCTTTAAAAGTTAATAAGTATTCTTTATTAATTGTTCACACAGCAATTGGACTATTGCTCCCTGGTCCGCATATTTTTCTCAGTATACCAAATTGAAAACATATATCATTAAGAACCTGTGTTCGGAGTTTTAGGATACCCTCACATTATCAGCGGAATTCTTAACAAAAGCAAATTAGTTTCAGCATTTCTGTTAAACTGTAAATGGGTTGACAGGAGCAATAACTACTTAAATTTTCATTCTTATTTCCCATTCTTGGGACTTTCACAGATAATGATTTTATTAGAAATGCTTTTAAAAACTTACCAGGAACACAAGTGAACCATCTAATCCAAGCATCTATGAAATGAAAAAAGAAATTAGTTTAAACATCACACATTTTTCCTGTGCACATCCTAATTTTTGTTTTTTGAATTATTCTGTTATTCAAATTAAACAATTGCATTAAAGTGACACACACAACAGGACAATATACCAGCAATTTGAAATAAACAACTTGAAATTAGCAGCGAATGGTACACAATATAAAAATTATTCAAAATGCTGAGTGGGTTGCAATATTCCATTTTAAAATGCATTCAGAAGTCCCATGTTATAACATCAGAAAGGAAATGTGTATTACAAAACAACATGGACTAGATGGGCTAAATGGTATCCTTTTGCGCTGATATTTACTAGTCATGGCTATAGGTGGCACAGCTATCAATGATAAACTTCAGTGTTAACAACTTCATCAGCTATTTTAATATACTAACAGTTTTGTTTATCTGACTTTGCAGGCTGTTCATCAAATGCCACCAATGATCATCTCTACTCTCAGCCCCCAATGTGTCACCAGCAACCATCAAGTTACTAAATAACATGGTAATAGGATTTAACGAGAAATTATATTTTTTCAAAACAGTTCTGACTCCCTCTCACCACACCATGCTTACTATTTTCTTCCCTATATATCTATAAATACACTACACACCTTACATCAATGCACTTGCACTTTCGTTAACATGGCCCCACATGGACATACAGTGTCTGCACGTGTTGCTCATGCTGTACCCAAGTTAATTCTACTTCATCTCTCATTACACCAAAACGCAGACCAATTATACTTCAAAAGCATTCTACTCCACCCACTGCTCACCTTCACAGGGCCTCAATGGGCGCTCGAGCAGAGATCAATCATGACTGTCGACACCAGATCTCTGATAACCAATGGGAAGTGCATCTATCCATTAATCTTGAATCACATACCCTGGACACCAGCTGAAAATTCAGGCTAGGAACTATCTTCAAGCCTTGAACATATTTTATTCCCAAGACTTTATTAACAAATGAAAAACAGAAAATAGCAGCATGAGCTTTGGAGAAATACAAAAAAGGCATATATGTGAGGATGTAGGCAACCTAAAACATTCTTAAAATGATAGATGCTAAATCACCTCGAATGGAACTGACAGTCCAGTATGATCCTGCGCATGTGGATGTAAACATAGATGAGCTAATAAGAATGGGCCTGTTTGAATCAGTACTCACTAGTTTTTCCAAATAAAATTCTTCTATCTTGGAGGAGAAATTCCAACTGTTCATAAAGAGTGACTATTCTGGCAAATGTAAACTACAGGTCCACCTTCAGATGCCCATCACTATCAGTAGGAACTGGCAACCTTCCCAGACCTGAAAAACAACCCAGGTGCTTCAATGCAAGTCATGATTCAGAACTGATTGGGTTGTCTTTATTTGGTGGTGTGGTGATGGGAAAGATGCATTTTTAAATGGAAATAAATTCTTGCCACCCACTGCTAAAGGCAATGGTTTACTGTTATTTTGTTTGCATCAGATTTTTCATTAAAAAAAAGCACTATTGAAAGTCAGCTTTGTTTTAAAAAAAACTTTTCAAAAATGGAAACTCAAGTTAAACTCTGATCACATACCCGCTCCCATGTAAGTTCTTCTGCAGCTCTGTCCCATTCTAGCGCATTCCAGTTCATGTCATCTGAAGAGAAAAATAGTTTTAATTGAACTCGAGGCCAACATATCAAATGTAGTTCATTGGTACAATTAGCCCCTTCGGCATTTTACTGCTCCGTATTTAAGCCCCCTGCCAACTGCTTTGGCAAGAGATTTGTTGTAATTGAATTAAATGGAGTACGTGATTGAAGGGGTGTTGGGAAGAGATGGGGCAGAAGTTGTGTTCATAGCTGAACAGAAGTTGACTCATGTGAAACCAAGAATATCAGTGTTTCGGGAGTACATCACACTTTCCAATCCAACATTTTATGGAAGAATAGAAATAAAGCCGTCCAAGTTTGATTACAAAATGGGGTGTTGATGGAGTTACACATATCAAGGAACAAGCAAACCAATTATGGAGATTCAAATAGATTGGGGCATTGGAAAGTGGCTGAATATCATTCCATGAGTAAATGGAATAAGTAATAAAAATTTCAAGATGAATAGCAATAATCCAAGAGATAGGTCTCGGATACTGGTTGACAGCTTGTCACTTGAAAATGTCGATATAAAAGGTCGCAAAATAATAGGACATAGAGGCAGGAGGGACAGAGGGATATCCTAGGAAGGACAATGAACTTGCATAAAGTACAGGTCCATGCCCACTTGTAATTCTAATGTACAGTTTGGATGCATTGTATGACTATCCTGGCATACGGTAAGATATAGCAGAAGACGACAAAATGGTTTTCCAGGATTGGGCACTTGGCACAGCAACGTACACTTGCAGCAGGCACAGGTTTTTGAAAATGGCATTGATCACATGAACAGATTTAGATGACTGGCTCTTGACTGATCTTTGACTGGTGCAATGAAGTATGCTTCTTGGATCACTGCCAGAAAAGCCCTGTACCAACTTTAAAAAAAAATTAAAACTCTCAGCCAGCAGCAACCCTACTCAGAACACTGATTTATCCTAATACCTTGGGCACCATTGTTGGCATCAGCACCGTCTTCTACCACAGCATCATCTTCGTCATCGTTCTCATCATCCTCGTTCTCTCCCTCATCTACCGCAATGTTGGCATTGTCAGCTTCTGCAGGGGCAGCCCCATCGGCTGCTGCTGGGTTTTCGGCTGCTTGGTTGGCTGGCTGAGCAACTTGGGGATTCTCAGCTGCAGCATTCGGAGCAGCTGGAGGCTGCAGGATGAAAAATGCTGATTAATTACACCAAGTTTCAAAATTAAATATTTCCATAAATGTTAGTTTTACTGCAAAGGTTGGACGGGAGTGGGAAGAAGGATAAACTAATTCAGAAATTCTTAATCTTGCATCTTTGATTCAACTTAGGTACAGACAAAAGCGCAAGTCAAAGTCAGTTGTTATATTCACTGTAGCAACTTTGTTGCTGCGACATTACTGTTATATTGAGAAAAATTAACTTGCCTATTTAACGCAGCCAGACTAAATTCTGTGGCTACATAATACAGTAGTCCCCCTTTATAACGCGGGTGTTGGGGTCCAAGACAGCCACAGCAACCGAGCCGCGGATATCCACGATGGGGGTTTTAAATTTATTTAAAAATCTATGCTAGCGCTTCCCATTGAGAGTCTATGGGGGGCGGGGGGGAGCGGTCAGACCCCCATAGACTCACAATGGGAAGCGCTAGCATAGATTTTTAAATAAATTTAAAACCCCCATCGTGGATCTAATTAAAACAGTGTCAATTTCAGCGGCCGGCTCACTTTGATCCGGAGAGGGATGCTGCTCTCTCACTGAAACAATCAGCTGAAATTGACACTGCCCGCTGCTCTCTCCCTCCAATCCAACTTTTAAGTTTTAATGTTTCTGATTGGAGGGAGAGAGCAGCCGGCAGTGTCAATTTCAGCGGCCGGCTGATTGTTTCAGTGAGAGAGCAGCTTCCCTCTCCAGATCAAAGTGAGCCGGCCGCTGAAATTGACACAACTGACAGTTGGGGTCCATAAGCCCCCCCGGTATATCGCGAACCGCGGTATTGCGGAGCGCGGTATAACGGGGGACTACTGTAGACTCTTTATGTCTACGATCTGTCCTTTTTCAACCAAACCATCTATTATAGCAAGCTTACTAAACAATGTTTCTAGATTTGCTGTCCTATGTTACCAGTTGGCATTACAATGAGCAATGCCACAAAGTAGCATACAAGTTTTTGCCCATATTAGATGTCTGGCCCAGTGAGCGGTTCGCTTGGGACTGGAGGGGTTACTATTTGGAGTACAAGTGTATAAAATTAAGGCGATCCAAGTTAATTGGTATAAAATAAATCAAAAAACAGATTAGCTTTATGTTTTTAACTAAAGAGTATGGCTAACAGAATAACAACAATACAATCCAATATATTATGGGGAGGGGTGGGGGGGAAAGCACATTTAATCCAAATACCGAACCATATTACCAATCATCTTATTATTTCTATAGAACCCACCTCATTCTGTTGTCCAACTCCATTAGGTGGTTGGGCCTGATTTTGTTCTAGCCACTGTGGAGCTCCACCATGCACGATCTGTTCTCGTAACCAGACAAGGCTAATGAATGCACACAGTGTGCATGTTACCACAAAACAGCCTTGCAAAGAGTCTGCCAGCAGATTCTCCCTGGAAATATACATAGAAGAAAAATTTAAATATTCACAATCAGGTCTACAGCTAAAGTGATTTGAAATTCTAAAGTGTGATGCACAGAGTAAACTTGTGCACAATATGTGGCTCACACAAGTGATGTTAAGTTTAATGATTCACAAAAACTGAAGTTCCATATCTGAACTGAAGAGGTCTTCCACTCACTAGTAAATTTATAAAAATGCATAAACCTGCTCATTTTTAAAAATAAACATTTTATTGAGGTTTTTTAGTATTATAACAACACAATAAACAATGTACATGAAGCTTTAAACATAGTGCAAAAGCCGTCTCCGTCCCTTACAGGTCCCACCTTTATTAATCCCCTACTCTAAGCTAAACTAGCCCCCCTCCCCTTCTGCTGACGATTAATTTTCCGTGAAGAAGTCGACGAACGGTTGCCACCTCCGGGCTAACCCTAACAGTGACCCTCTCAAGGCGAACTTTATTTTCTCCAAACAGAGAAAGCTAGCCATGTCCGATAGCCAGGTCTCCGACTTCGGGGGCTTTGAGTCCCTCCAAGCTAATAGTATCCATCTCCGGGCTACCAAGGAAGCAAAGGCCAGAACATCTGCCTCTTTCTCCTCCTGGATTCCCGGGTCTTCCGACACTCCGAAATTCGCCACCTCTGGACTCAGAGCCACCCTTGCTTTTAACACCGTGGACATGACATCTGCAAACCCCTGCCAAAATCCCCCAAGCTTCGGACATGCCCAGAACATGTGGACATGGTTCGCTGGTCCTCCTGCACACCTGTCCTCCACCCCAAAGAATCTGCTCATCCGGGCCACTGTCATGTGAGCCCGGTGAACGACCTTAACTTGTATCAGGCTACGCCTGGCACATGTTGCAGATGCGTTGACTCTACTCAACACGTCCACCCATAGACCATCCTCTATCTATCCGCCCAGCTCCTCCTCCACTTGCGCTTCAGGTCTTCGTCTCCTCTGACCCCATAAGTTCCTTGTAAATGTCCGAGACGCTCCCTTCTCCTACCCACCTTCTGGGAACTACCCTGTCCTGAATCCCCCTTAGCGATAGGAGCGGAAAGGTTGACACCTGTTTACGTAGGACGTCCCGCACCTGCAGATACCTGAATTTGTTTCCCCTCTCCAACCAAAACTTCTCCTCCAGCGCCCTCATACTCAGAAAGCTCCCCTCTGTAAGCATATCCCCCATCCTCTCAATCCCTGCTCTCCGCCATATCCGGAACCCCCCACCCACACTTCTCCAGGCAAACCGGCGATTATTACAGATTGGGGACCAGACCAATGCTCCCTCATAAACCAGCTAATTTAACGAGGGTAACTTTGGAAAAATCCAGTTTCAGAGGCCAGAAATCCTGTCAGTTACAGGGGGTCTGAAAAATATTATTGTTAACTTAAGCGACACATCAGAACCTGTTACAGACCAGTCAGGCCTGCTGTATATAGCAATACTAATTTGGTTCAGCCACAAACTAAACCAGGATTTCACAGGACCATCTTTCCATGCCTGTAGGAGATGGATTATGGTAATTGAATGGGGTGTGCAGAATTGTGATAAAAAGTATCAGAATAAGATTTAGTGCAGTTTAAAAATAACAAATACTGCTTCCTCATAGTAATCACTGAATAACTACAGCAGCATTTTAAACAAATCAGCAGTGTTGGTGAATTTTTCATTCCCTTTCCAGCACAATGAGCAAAAGCGTGAACATGGCATAAACGTACAGGTATGGTTGAAGCAAAAACTGTTAAGCTAAAGGTACACACCTATGTTGTGGTTGAGACATTCATTTAGAATGGACAGGGAAACAATGCACACCGTATTTGGCCAGTGGATACCAGAACCAGAGGGGACTTTAGGTTGAAGCACACGAGACACTTCTTCCAAAAGATTTGCACCACACTAACAATCCTGTTAGTGATGTACGTCCAGGTTTACTTAGTTGTAAAATACTGTGCCTGATCACTACACTGATCAGTCCGCTGGCCAGAAAAGGACTGCATTATTTCCCGAGGCAAGATAGTTCCTTGCTGACTGCCCCTTCATTCCACAGGTATGCTTCTCTTTTACAATTAATAAACCTAATCTTAGACATACATTTGAACATATGAACAAGGAACAGGAGTTAGCCATTCTGCCCTTCGAGCATGCTCTGCCTTTTAATAAAATCATGTCTGATTTGACAATAACCTCAAATCTGCAACCCACCTACCTCTTATAACCCATTATATCCCTTACTTGCCAAGAATCTATCCATCCCTGCCTTAAAAATACTCAAAGACACTGATTCTACCATCTTTTCAGGAGGTGTTCCAAAGACCCTCATAGTATCCTGTCCACATCCACCCAGTCACGACCTCTCAGGATCTCCAATATCTTAATCAAGTTGCCTCTTACAAATTCCAGCGGCTAAAAGTCTAGCCTGTCCAACCCACCCATTCCAGGTGCTATTCTGGAAAACCTTTTCTGAACTGCTTCATGTAAAGGATGTAAATAATATTTATTTACATCCTTCCTTTACTCAGGTGATCAATACTGTACACAGTACTTCAAATGTGGTCTCACTAGTGTCCAGTACAACTGAAGCATAACCTCCCAAATTTTGTATTCAATTCCCCTTCGCAGTAAACAATAACATTCAATCAGCTTTCCCAATTACTTGTTGGACCTGCATACTAGAATTGTGATTCATGCACTGGGGCACCCAGATCCCTTTGTACCTCAGAGCTTGCAGTCTCTAACTATTTAGATAATATGCTTCTTTTTTTTATTCTTCCTCCCAAAATGGACAATTTCCCACATTATGCTCCACTTGCCAGATCTTTGCCCATTCACTTAGCCTTCCCAAAACCCTCTGTCGCCTCCTTTTATCTTCTTCACAGCTTGCTTTCCTAGTTACCTTTGCGTCATCGGCAAATTATTTATAGAAACTGTAAACAGTCGAGGCCCCAGCACTGAGCCCTGTGGCGCACCACTCATTATATCTTGCCAAACTGAATAAGACCAATCTGCACCTACTTTCTGCTTCCTGTTAGCCAGGCAACCTCCTATTCTTGCTGATATGCTATTCCCTATACCATGAGTTTTTATTTTCCACAAAGATGACCAATGAGGGGAGGAATAAAGTTTATAGGAATTTATTGTACTGTAGCGGATTAATTTATGCTTCATCATGTCCTGTCTCTCTCAACCAGCACCGCAAAGAGATTACCCACTTAATTATTTTTCCGTTGCATGTGGGAACTTTCTGTCTACAAATCAGTTGGTGTGTTACCCGATGCCTCAAGAGACTAAACATCAAAAGCATTTCATTGGCTTTGAAGCATTTTGGGACATCCTGATACGAAAAATGCTAAATAAATGCAAGTTTATTAACTGAAATGTTAACCAATATTTATACAGAAAAATGTCCAGTGTGCCCTCAATGTATAGAATGCTTTTTCAATTAAGGAAGTGTATAAATATGGAACAAAAATAAGATTGTGGCACCTCTGATCCACATATTTAAGAATATTCCAAAATTCAATGAGTTCAAGAATAGAGACCAATACGAAAGAGAAAATGCTGGAAAATCTCAGCAGGTCTGGCAGCATCTCTAGGGAGAGAAAAGAGCTAACGTCGAGTCCAATGACTCTTTGCTAAAGCTAACAGAAAGCGAAAGTGGGAAATATTTATCTTGTGGAATGAGAATGAGAGAGGGGTCATAGCCACAGAAACCCAGGGAAACGGGATGCTAATAGCCACGGAAACTAAGGGAAAAGAGTGCTAATGGCAGTCCTCAGAGAGAACAATAGGTGTGAGGCCAAACAGCAGAGAAACTATCAGAGGGTAAACTGTGACAGATGTAGATGTGGGGGAGGGGAAGGGGGAAGCAAAGGGGAGAAGGGGTAAGGAAAGATGGATAAGATGGGGGGGTTAAATATAAATATATATATATATATATATATATAGACAAGAAAGAAAGAAATGGTATAAGAGAGTTAAAATGAAATGGGATGAAAACAAATGGGTCGAGATGGGGTAGAGCTAATCATCTGAAGTTGTTGAATTCGATGTTGAGATCGGATGGCTGTAGCGTGCCTAACCGGAAGATGAGATGTTGTTCCTCCAGTTTGCGTTTGGGCTTCACTGGAACATTGCAGCAGACCAAGGACAGACATGTGGGCATGGGAGCAGGGTCTTTTGTTAAAATGGCAAGCAACAGGAAGGTCAGGGTCCTGAATGCACACAGACCGAAGGTGCTCAGCAAAGCGATCACCCAGTCTGCATTTGGTCTCTCCGATATAGAGGAGACCACATTGGGAGCAGCGAATGCAGTAGACCAGATTGAAAGAGGTGCAAGTGAAACACTGCTCAACCTGGAATGAGTGTTTTGGGCCTGGGATGTTAAGCACGGAAGAGGTAAAGGGGCAGGTGTTACACCTTATGCGATTGCATGGGAAGATGCCATGGGTGATGGGAGAAGTACTGGGTATGGTGGAGGAGTGGACTAGATTATCTTGGAGGGAACAGTCTCTGCGCAATGGAGACCAATAACATTGAAACCAAAGCAAAATACCACAGATGTTGGAAACCTGAAATAAAAACAGGAAGTGCTGGAAAAACACAGGTCTGGCAGCATCTATGGGACAGAGGGACATAGTTAACGTGAAGTCCAATACGCCTCTTCTTCAGAGATTCACATTGGATTCAAAACATTAATTGTTTCTCTCTTCACAGATGCTGCTGGACCCGAGTTTTCCAGAACTTTGTTTTTATTCTGTAACATTCAATGCTGCAATATATTGAGAAACATGTTCTCAAAAACCATCCCATTGGATCAAATTACTTTAAAAATAAACATGATTCATAAACTTACGTGGATAACATATCTAGTGGCAGAGTCAACAGTGAGCTCACAGAGCCAGTAAACAAGCATTTGTAGATACGGCCTAAAAAGGGGGGGGGGAAAAAAGTGAAAGGTCACTTGATACACATTATGGTTGTCCTTCTCAATGTTCTCCGTCTCACTTAAAACATCTTTTTTTTTTACACAAAAGTGCAAGCATTGTGCATTATGCCACTCTCATCACCTATCCAAAATGAAAACCATATGATCATAGCATATTTTCTCAATTACAGAATGTTACTCAAAATTCTCTTTTCCAACAATTTACAGGTGACATCACAAACATTTAATGAAGGAATAGAGACAACAGAAATAAACACTGCATTCTCTGCAAGAGTGCCAGCACAAGCTAGGCCAGGGTGTTGGGAAATTTATCTTGAAGATATATACATTAACATTTTTCCTTTGATCTCTTTGAAGTCTATTATTTGCCAAGCAGAGAGAGAATGAGAGGAAGGGAGAGTGGAAGAGAGAAGGAGAGATCATTGCCAGAGACTGTTGACATTGACAGACAACATTAAATACACTGTTTTCAGGTCAAAGTACAGGTGTAAAGTAAAACCGTTATTTTCCAGCCATTCTCACAATCCAAGAAAAATCGTAATTCAGCGCAGTTGCCAGCTTCAGGCAGTTCTCAGCTGCACCAATCAATTCAGCCAACCAAATATATTTTGCACTGGACCCTTATATCCAGCTGAAATTATTTACTATCCATTTCTGGTAGCTGGATTTAAACTTGCATTTCAGAACAGAATGAAGGGTGTGTTAAACCCACTGCATTGCTCAAAATGGAACATTCTTCGGCATCAGTGATGTGACCTGGTCCTCCATGCACTGATGCTATGCTCGCTTGTTCAATAATAAGGACACAATGAGGAGTAAGCAGAAAGGAGTTGGTTCATTTGGCTGGTTTGTGTTACTGAGCAATGTCAACAGCATGGATTCAATTCCTGTACTGGCTGAGGCTACTCAACCTTGCCCCTCGCCCAAGGTGTCGTGGCCCTCAGGTTATAATCACCATCAGTCAGCTCTCATAGGGGAGAGCAGCCTATGGTCCTCTGGGATTGTGGCGACAATTGCATTAGGTGGAATTTTGTTGAAATGCTGACGGTTTCCTTAAATCAGGAGTCATACCAGAATTAGAATAAATGAACCCTTTGCTAAAATAAAAAAGGACTATGTGAGTCTCATCATACAGTAGGGTGATCATGGCTCGGCACAACATTGAGGGCCGAAGGGCCTGTTCTGTGCTGTACTGTTCTATGTTCTATTGTTAACAATCTAAGAGGTTACACCAAGACTCAAGAGGCAAAAAGTTTTGAAACACTCAATGTTTGAATATTCATAAAGGCTTGCTTTATTTTATGGAGAAGGTCGAGCCTACAAGTCAGCCTCTTCCTCTGATACGATAGGATAAAAAAAGATGGAATTTATTTTAATTTCTCCACATTCCCTTCACTTATCTAGTTAACTTCCATAGGATTCAAATCTCAAAGAAAAGACTGAAGAAGTATTAAAACGGATGGCAAAACACTTGAGAAACACGTTTTAAGCGAAGAACAATCAACGCACATTGGCATGTTACCTTCACGTTCTAACTTTCCACAATTATTCAACAGGATTCTAATATTTTTGAAGAAGAAATTTAGGGAACAAATTTCCTAATATTTTAGTAAACACAAATCTTATTTAGCTTTATCAAATAACTGACACAGGCACAATGAGACAAAATGCCACCTTCTGTGTTGTTCTACGTTTATTGTGCCTCTGTACATATTGTAAATTGTCTCATTTAACCGAGATAAAGGAACACTCAAGTTATAAATCCCAGGATATGACAATTATGATCTTGGTCCAAAACTATTCAAAAATAAAACAAACAAAATTCCATCAGATCTCCACTAACAGATCTCAATAACTAGATTAGCTTATTACAAAATGTAGTTTAATGCTTACATGCTGTGAGAGGTACAACTCCCAGCCATGCAAAGGCCACCAACGTGTAATGGAACCAGTATCTTATTGCTGTACCAATACTTGTAACCAATCCTGCAAAAATATCCTGAATTGGAAGTCTAGATGGCATATCTGGAGAATAAACTGGAAAAAGAAACAAATTTAACTTAAAAGCATGAACTTGTATTGACACATTTTTTATATTTCAGTGAGACATTTTTGTGCATAAAGTGTACACTGGACTTCTATAAGCATCCAATGGACATATATAAAACACTTATAAGCCCTGATTTACGATATCTATTCAATTGAATAGTTGGCCCTTGCACAATGGAACAAATGGTCTGTTGTGCCGTAATTTCTCTGACTTTATGATCTCAGTTAATTTTGCATGAAACTGGAGCCAAAACCAAAGGGTTTTCCCTTTCATTTCCGCACCAAACTTGCATGTCCAGTCTTATTGCAGTGAGATGACCAACTATTTTTCTTACTATGGTTTGCAATGTTTTGTGACTTTGGCTTGAATGTTGCATGCACTGGTGACCTTGAGGGAAGCTACCCATAAAGATCCAGCAAACTGTGAATCTCACTTTTTCCTAATATTAATCTGACACCAAGTCAACAGATCTCCAGACATCCAGTAATGGTGCTGTGTGCAGCCAATCACATTACAGGACTTTCAGTCAGCAAACCAAAAGGTAAAATATACGGATCATCCCTGTGTTTTTACAAATTGTCCAGTGAGCGAAATAATGTTTGGGAGATACACATCAGAAACAGAAATGTGAAATATACCTAAAGATCACCCCTGAATTCCTCATAATTGATATTACACAAAAATGAAATTAACTCTTGGGGCCAGAGTTATTCCGCAATAGCTATGCATTAGTACATTATTAAAAATGTTACACCTCATTAACAAGGTGTAAACGTTTGGGGAATTTTAATAGATATATTACAACATGAAAGGGGACATGTTCACCAGTTCAGTAATTTCTAAAGTACACTGTCTGCAGGGACTTCCAACAGCATACTAATAGAGGAGCAGGAAGGAAATCATTTGCAGCAACTTTAGAATTCCTGCATTCAACTCAGCATGTGCACACACCTGCGGTTGCTGCTTCACAGGGTAATGACAGCGAATAATGACAAGTTGCCATCATTACAACTGCGAGATCATGGTCTTTGTCAAACTGTTCTCCACAAAGCATAAAAATCAAATTGGAATTTAGAACTGATACAAGTTTTGTTCAAATTTCTATTAATAGTCAACTCTAAGTGTAAATTCTAGAAAACAAAAATAGTTAGATGCAAGACAATATATCATAGTCACCCACGGTAATGCAATTTACACATGAAATTTAGGTGAAACAAAAATAAGCCAAAAAGTGCCACTGTCAGATTACGCGGGAGGTATAAATCCAGTGTTGATCCAAATTCAGGTTAAAGTATTTTGGAAGTTTTAAGTTTATTGAAACAAAATCACCATTGTACAAATCGTTCTGACAAATCACGATGACTATGTTTAAACATACGTCATCAATATTTTAGAATTTAGAATTAAACTAGAATTATTAAGAATTATGAAGTTTTCCAGTATCTTGAGATTGCTCACTGGCAATGAGACGACAGGCTTCCTCTCTACTTTCAAAAGACAATAATCTCTACCTGATCTATTCTTTGATATGCTTATTCTATAAAGCATTAAGCAACTTTTTAAATAACCAACAACAGTACAATATAAAATTGAAGCAACCAATGTTAAATGGGTCAGTTTGTGGTATACAAATTTTACTTCGCAACTTGTCCACATCAAAAACCCAATTCTTTTTCTGACTTCAAAAGTTATAATGTGCACTATTAGCATTTATAAAATGCATAATTTCTCAGCCGACAGACATTCAAAAATGAATCTGACTGCCACCTTTCTAAATAAAAAAAGCTTACCAATTCCAAATGGTTAAAAACCGTGTCCCTAATGTCTAATGAATGTAATATTTATTTTTACTATTCTAACTACTGGCAGAAAAACTATCTCTGGCTCTTTTCTCATCATAGTCAAACCCACAAAGGGACAAAATAAGAACACAGCGCTTGGTAAAATTAGTCAAAGATATCTGCTACAACTTGTTTCCACTCAAACATTGTCGTGAGGTCGAAATGGAAGTTCTGATTTTTCAGCTTAAAATTATATAAAGCGGCAAGTGCTACCTGAACATCACTGATATTTCAAAGCAGTTAGAATTAAAAACGATCTACTGTAATGGGTATGACTACAATGGATCCAAAAATCAACAGTTTGGTCGATCACCCAAGCCTCAGGAACCAGTTCAGTCAGACGAGTTAACAGAAAACCGCTCAAAGGCATGTTATCTTAACCTGCCTCTGCATGGAGGAAGTGAACAATATTTAAGTAATTTCTACAGTTAAAAATTACTTCAGAATTACCATACCACACAGTAGTGCGAAATGTTATTTTAGTCAAATTAATATTAGATTATTTAAATCAAAATGCCTGAAGGTATAATAATATTTATAAATATCCATTAATTTATTAGATTAATTTGTTAAAACAAAAAGCCCCACTTGCCTGTTTGAGTGAATATAAAAGACGCTAAGGAGCATGAATGTTAAACTTGGGTGTCCTGACCAACATTTATTCCTCAATCAGCGTCACAAAACAGATCAACTTGTCAATATCAGATTGCTTTCATGGGAAGAATGCAAATTGGCTGCCACATTTCTTGCATTTCAAAAGTGACTACAATTTGAAAAATAGCTCATTGCTGTAAAGTGCTTTGAACTGCCCGGTAGCTGCCTTATGTAAATGTGAATTTTCCTTTTCCCCAACATTGCCACTTTAGGACTAATCACTGACAAGTGTCAGACAGAAATTAACCTCATCTCTTACTGCCTATAATCAGCATATTTTTCATGGAAAGAGATGTGCCTTTTCTTATCTTCGATGTGTATATTTATTCCAGTTAAATCATTCAAAATCAAGTTTTTCAGCGTTCAAAATTAAGAGGATTATTTATCCTCACACTTACCCTGAATTAAAGCAAAGTCACACACCCGACCTCACGTATGGGAACACACAGATTGCATAAAGAAAGTGCACTTTTACCGATCACAATTTCAGTCTTTGATTTACAATTTCCCATTTTCCCCAAGTGTCAGGCCTGTGGTTGCTTGAATAGTTTTCATGATTTGAAGTTGAAGTGAGGGTCTTGAAAAGTGAAGGGTTCACAGCTGGTTTCTGCCGTGTATTCAACTATTTAAGAGGTTGATTCTCAGGTGAATGTTGAAACTGGAACAGGTCAAGTGTTTTGGCTGCTTGATGACTTGCAGCTACTTTCAGAGTCTGGCAGTTATGATGAATCTGCTGGGTCCTGGGGTAATTAGGACGCAGTCCCTGTAACCATCTTCGATTGCATGACCACTGGGTCAACATCCTGGGGCCCACCCAGTCTAGTTTGGATGGAGGAGGTCATTATGATGCAATGGAAGGTTGATAGTAGCCATTGAGTTTTGATTTTTCCTTTCGTTCCATCCGAAACATGGGGACAGGCGGTCTCGAAACTCCATAGTCTTTAGGAGTATGCCCAACCTTAAACAACGATGCGTGAATTCCGCAAATGAGAGAGGTACCCTCACCTACGTCCATATTTAATTAGGCATTATCATGCTGTATTAACGAGAGACAGCACGGTTTTGTGAAGGGGAGATAGTGTCTCACGAACTTGATAAGAGTTTTTTGAGGAGTTCATAAAGATGACTGATGCAGATAGGGCAGTGGATTTTGTCTATATGGACTTCAGTAAGACCTTTGACAAGGTCCCTCATGGCAGACTGGTACAAAAGGTCACATGGGATCAGAGGTGAGCTGGCAAGATGGATACAGAACTGGCTAGGTCATAAAAGGCAGATGCAATGGAAGGCTGATTTTCTGATTGGAAGGCTGTGACTAGCGGTGTTCTGCAGGGTTCAGTACTGTGACCCTTTGCTGTTCGTAGTATATATAAATGATTTGGAGGAAAATGTAACTGGACTGATTACTAAGTTTGCGGATGACACAACGGTTGGTGGAATTGCAGATAGTGATGAGGACTGTCAGAGGATACAGCAGGATTTAGATCGTTTGGAAAATTGGGCGGAGAGATGGCAGATGGAGTTTAATTCAGACAAATGTGAGGTAACGCATTTTGGAAGGTCTAACACAGGTAGGGAATATACAGTGGTAGAACCCTCAAGAGTATTGGCAGTCAGAGAGATCTAGGTGTACAGGTCCACAGGTCACTGAAAGGGGCAACACAGGTGGAGAAGGTAGTCAAGGAGGCATACAGCATGCTTGCCTTCATCGGCCAGGGCACTGAGTATAAAAATTGTCAAATCATGTTGCAGCTGTATAGAACCTTAAGTTAGGCCACACTTGGGAGTATAGTGTTCAATTCTGGTCGCCACACCACCAGCAGGATGTGGAGGCTTTAGAAAGGGTGCAGAAGAGATTTACCAGGATGTTGCCTGGTATACAGGGCATTAGCTATGAGGAGAGGTTGAATAAACTTGGTTTGTTCTCACTGGAACGAAGGAGGTTGAGGGGCGACCTGATAGAGGTCTACAACATTATGAGGGGCACAGACAGAGTGGATAGTCAGAGACTTTTTCCCAAGGTAGAGGGTTCAAGTGCTAGGGGGCATAGGTTTAAGGTCGGAGGGCCAAGGTTTAGGAGATGTACGAGGCAAGTTTTTTTTTTTACACAGAGGGTAGTGGGTGTCTGGAATCACTGCCAGCGGAGGTGGTGGAAGCAGGGACGGTAGTGACGTTTAAGGGGCATCTTGACAAATACATGAATAGGATGGGAATAGAGGGATAGAGGCAGCAGGGTAGCATGGTGGTTAGCATAAATGCTTCACAGCTCCAGGGTCCCACGTTCGATTCCCGGCTGGGTCACTGTCTGTGTGGAGTCTGCACGTCCTCCCCCTGTGTGCGTGGGTTTCCTCCGGGTGCTCCGGTTTCCTCCCACAGTCCAAAGATGTGCGGGTTAGGTGGATTGGCCATGCTAAATTGCCTGTAGTGTCCTAATAAAAGTAAGGTTAAGGGGGGGGGGGGGGTTGTTGGGTTACGGGTATAGGGTGGATACGTGGGTTTGAGTAGGGTGACCATGGCTCGGCACAACATTGAGGGCCGAAGGGCCTGTTCTGTGCTGTACTGTTCTATGTTCTATGTTCTATGATACGGACTCCAGAAGTATAGAAGTGTAGAAGATTTTAGTTTTGACGGGCAGCATGGTCGCCGCAGACTTGGAGGGTCGAAGGGCCTGTTCCTGTGCTGTACTTTTCTTTGTTATTTCTTTGTTCTTGTTCATTCATTGGAAATTTTATACTACCTGTCGTCTAAATGCCAAAAATTACAGGCTGCAGGTTGTTTGCATCCAATTTTTAAAAAGCATTGACTGAGAGTACATGCCAGCACTGGGCATTCCAAAAAATTAATTCAACTCCGCACATTTTAAAATTGGAAATGTTCTTCCCGACAGATTCAAATTTTGAAGAAAAAAAGTTCTTTAATCTAACTATAGTTATATATTTCTACTGCTCACATGAACACAGTATCAGCATTTATCAAAACCCAGTGGCAAAATTATACACAATCCTGTTGCACAAACATTTCACATTCCTATTATGCTTTATTAAAAAGCGGTGAGAACACTGCACAATAAGCCCCATTTACAAATTGATAGCTCAAGCTGCTTTGCAACAATATCCATTTCAATTTTTTGACACAACAGGGCAAAGTTCATACTTTTATAAAACAAGCCTGGCAGATATCCCACAACATTGCTCCCTGGTAATCTGGAGCTGGAGCAGTTATAATGTTTAGTTGCTAATTCAGCTCATCCCTGTATGGACAATTGCAGGGAATTAGAAGTTTGTAAACTGCAGAGATCTTCACAGCAGCAATCAACATAAGCCTGAAATTTGCTAACACATTTCAGGGTCATGTTCAAAAATAAATGACCTCTCCTTTGGATCCTAGTACATCTTTTTTTTAAAATTTAGAATATCCAATTCATTTTTTCCAATTAAGGGGCAATTTAACGTGGCCAATCCACCTAACCTGCACATCTTTGGGTTGTGGGGGTGAAACCCACGCAAACACGGGGAGAATGTGCAAACTCCTCACAGACAGTGACCCAGGGCCGGGATTCGAACCCGGGTCCTCAGCGCCGTAGGCAGCAATGCTAACCACTGTGCCACCGTGCCGCCCCCAGTACATCTTTTAACAGATTTAACTGACATATCTATCACACCGAGCCTATCCTTCAGTCCATGCTCGAGAATATATTTATATTTCGCAAACCTATATTTGTTGCATTTGCTTGGTTTCTGCATTAACCTAAGAATTAATTATTCCTCCCTCTATACTGCAATTTCAACAATGCCGTTACAACTTCAAACACCACCATGTTACGGCCAGCCCAATGCAGCACCACTGCCACATTAACAGTTTACATGGCTTTCGACATGGCAAGCTTATAACCGCTGGAAGTGTAGCACCAGGGCTGATTTCAGATCACTATTTAATTCTTAAGTTTAAAAAAATCTGATTTTAGTGGACAATGTAATCACATCATTTTCTTCCATGAGCATCGGGGCGGCACGGTGGCATAGTGGTTAGCACTGCTACATACGGTGCTGAGGACCAGAGTTCAATCCTGGCCCCGGGTCACTGTCCATGTGGAGTTTGAACATTCTCCCCATGTCTGTTTCACCCCCACAACCCAAAGATGCGCAGGGTAGGTGGATTGGCCAGACTAAATTGCCCCGAATTGGAAAAAATAATTTGGTACTCTAAAATTATAATTTTTTAAAAAAGATTCTATGAGCAAATAAAATCCTCGTTTTGTAAGTGGCAAATTTAGTACATGACAATTTTTAAAACATGCAAGTTTTACTGTCAGGAATTCTGAATAAATTACTGTCAAATATGCTGGCAAGGGCCTGACAAAGATGCAAACTAACAACCTATTCCACCACTAGATTAGCACCCTGGAACTGACATCACCAGATCAACAGGCAGACTACTAACTGCATCAACATTAGCTACTTCAAATGTAATAGCCTCTGAGATGTTTCAGGGAAATTCAAGTCCACTTCATTCTGAACATTGTGGAACTTAAATGATGGAGGTTTTGACAAGTGATGCATATTTTAAATTGAGGCACAATGCGGCTTTAAATGCTAATTGAACCCTATCCGAACATGCACATCAAGTTCTCTCGGCAGAGCGACAATGTATAGCTATGAAAATGGAACCATATATTATAATCGCTACGACCAGAAAGGAAGGGACGCACAGTTTATCTAGCTCTACTCTACATTACGTACCATTAGTTTCAAAGATTAACTTACCCACCAAAATGGTCAATAATTTACCAGTATTACTGTTAGACACAGAATAAGAGAGACTTTAAACAGGCTTCTTTCAATTAACTCAGAATAATTGATTAATTACGAAACAAAACTTTAAAGCATGTTGCAAGAACTAGTTAACACACAATTGTACTCTGGAAGTATAACTATCTATCCCTTTTAAAATACCCCAGCATGCGCACGGGTGCATAAAAACAAAGGACAAACAGATGGGCTTTGGACGATAGGTGTTATAAAGTAAAGGATCAAGTTCACATTGGCACTGTTAATCTGGCCCTCTCGTGTTCTGGTCACAGTAGATGTCAGGAGGTTCTCACCAACTGAGCTTCAGCATGGAGGAGAATGTAAAGCTGGATCAATACTTCTCGTCTCAGCTTTTCAAATGCAGTCAAGTTATGCTTAGGCGAGAATTCTCTGGCTGCAGGTTGATAAACCACACATGGATTTTCAGACAAGGCAGGGAGTGAGAGTTAGGACACATTTCATTCTCAGTATTCCCCAATACACTGTTCAACACAACAGAACTAAAACTTAATGTCTGTCATGTGGATTTCTAGTAAATCACTGCCTTAGCTTTTACCAGTCCACCCCCCAATCAATTGCACTTCTCAGCCTTTTGGCTAAGATGAGGTCAGGTGTAATGCGTGGATCTGGTATGTCTCTTTTGTGGGGACCTTGAATTGGACTCAATTTGAATTGGTTTTTGGAGCAGGCAAGGAGCTGGATTAGGGGTTTGCCCCCGTCTACACTCCGAGCTCTGGCTTTGTAACTCTGAAGTAATTTTTTTTAAATTGGTGATTACAGTGCAAACCAAACCACTCTTCTCCCTCAAGTACCATGCTGATCAGGTGATTTCTTGGAAATGGCACTCTTACTCCCAGTCCAAAGGTGAACTTATGACCCGTTGTAAAAAAATATCCAAGGGCCCAAAAAATACAATGTCTTTCCAAATTTTAAAAGAAAAATACAATTCACGAAGATTTGGTTTTCCCAACATAATTCTAATAGAAAAACCATTTAAGTTTTTTTTGTCAATCATTCGAAAACACGCACACTTGCTTTGCAATAAGGGCAGGTTGAAAAAGTGGTTAATAAAGCATATGGGATCCTGGGCTTCATAAATGGAAGTATACATACCAAAGCAAGAAAGTTATGGTGTGGCCTCAACTGGAGTAGCGGTGTTAATTCTGGACACCACATTTTAACAGGTACGTGAAAGCATTAGAGAAGGTGCAGAACAGATGCACAATGGGTGGCACGGTGGCTAGCACAGAGAAAAACAGGTTAGGTGGATTGGCCATGCTAAATTTCCCCTTAGTGTCCAATAATATGCAGGTTAGGTGAGGTTAGGGGGATAGTGTGGGAGAGTGGGCCTAGGTGAGATGCTCTTTTGGAGGTTTGGTGCGGACTCCAATAGGCCTAGCGGCCTCTTATGCACTGTAGGGATTCTATGAATGGTTCCAGGGACAAGGGACTTCAGCTGTAGGACACTTTGTAGAAACTGGAGCTGTTCTTAGAGAAGAGAAGATTGAAAGGAGATTTCAGAGGTGTTCAAACTCATGAGCGGTTTCCAAGTAGGGAGAAAACTGTCCTTGTTGGTGAAAGAGTCCAGGACCAGAGGACCCAGATTTAGGGTGAAAGGTATGAGAACCAGGGGCCACCCGATAAATTTCTGTTTCCACGTAGCACATGGATAGGATTCAAATTGTACTACCTGTGAGTGTGGTGGAGTCATCTGTGGCTTTTCTAAGGGAATAAGGTAATTAATTGAGGTGAAAACATTTGCAGGGCCACAGTGTCAGGGATGGGGAAAAGTGGGGACTAGGTGAATTGCTCTGGCAGAGAACCAGCACCACAGAACAGGCTCGGCCTGTGATGTAATTGTTCCGATTCTGTACAAAATGACTGCAGGGGGGTTCAGAATATGGATGAACACAAATCGGAGACTGTGGTACAGTAAGATTTTGGAATGCATACATAATGAAACAATCAACAATGAATTTGAAGTATGGCTTCGACTTGGGATTTAGCTGTAGTTGTCCAATTAAAAACGAATTGCTTATGGAGATATGCCCAGATTTCACACATCCCCATTCAGCCAAGCCCAGAAATAATATACGAAGCAAAATGTACTATTGAGTAGGGAACAAGGCTACAAGCAAAGTTTTGTCAACCAAGTCTTTAAAGCTTGCTTTCGAAATTGTCCAGAATTAAAACATATAGAAGCAGATATTGTAGAATGGGTACACCGTGCTCAATATGTATTTTTTTTCTAAGCCTTTTCAGCAAATTCTCAACAGATCTTAATTAATAAAAACACTTTACATTTAAATCTCAGTCGCATTAGAGTATGATCAGTTTACTTGTTATCACAGTAAAGCTACAGACTAGTATGAAAATGAATTCAACTTGTAGGAGAAGGTTATTCAGAGGGCTTAGGTTTTACTCATTTCTTGCATAATTTAGGACTCCAGTCAGTAGAGCAGCAGTAAATGAATGCTACAATAACAAAGAACTTGGAGGGTTAAATCAGGGACAGCAACCCAATCATATACAAGGATGATAAAATAGACCAGAACTCCCAGGTTTCAGACAATTGAGCTGGTATCAAATTTAGACTGTGCGCACAATCTCCACTCCCACTCTGAGAGATAGAAATTTGATTAAAGTAAAGAAACAAATACTTTTGAAATATTAGTCATTGGATGGGAAGTAAATGATAATAAACCGTCTCAATGTACAACTTCCATGTGGAGAGATATTGTCTACAGTTTTTTTTTAAAGTCAGTATCTGTACCCATCTTCAAAGCACTATTCAGTTCCTTACTTGAAACAGGGATTCAATATACAAAGAACAAAGAGAAATACAGCACAGGATCAGGCCTTTCGGCCCTCCTAGCCCGTGCCAACCATGCTGCCCTTCTAAACTAAAATAGTCTACACTTCCGGGGTCTGTATCCCTCTATTTCCCATCCTATTCATGTAAATGTCAAGATGCCCCTTAAATGTCACTATCATCCCTGCTTCCACCACCATCTCCGGCAGCGAGTTCCAGGCACCCACTACTCTGTGTAGAAATACTTGCCTCGTACATCTCCTCTAAACCTAAACCTTGGCCCTCGCACCTTAAACCTATGCCCCCTAGTAATTGACCTCTCTACCCTGGGGAAAAGCCGCTGACCATCCACTCTGTCTATGCCCCTCAATTTTGTAGACCTCTATCAGGTCGCCCCTCAACCTCCGTCGTTCCAGTGAGAACAAACTAAGTTTATTCAACTGCTCCTCATAGCTAATGCCCTCCATACCAGGCAACAGCCTGGTAAATCACTTCTGCACCCTCTCTAAAGCCTCCACATCCTTTTGGTAGTGTGGCGATAAGAATTGAACACTATACTCCAAGTGTGGCCTAACTAAGGCTTTATACAGCTGCAACATGACTTGCCAATTCTTATACTTAATGCCCCGGCCAATGAAGGCAATCATGCCATATGCCTTCTTGACTACCTTCTCCACCTGTGTTGCCCCTTTTAGTGACCTGTGGACCTGTACACCTAGATCTCTCTGACTGTCAATACTCGAGGGTTCTACCACTGTATATTCCCTACCTGTATTAGACCTTCCAAAATGCATTACCTCACATTTGTCCGGATTAAACTCCATCTGCCATCTCTCCGCCCAATTTTCCAAACGATCCAAATCCTGCTGTATCCTCTGACAGTCTTAATCACTATCTGCAATTCCACCAACCTTTGTGTCGTCCGCAAACTTACTAATCAGACCAGTTACATTTTCCTCCATTTATATATACTACGAACAGCAACGGTCCCAGCACTGAACCCTGCAGAACACCGCTAGTCACAGCCTTCAAATCAGAAAAGCACCTTTCCATTGCTGCTACTCTGCCTTCTATGATCTAGCCAGTTCTGTATCCATCTTGCCAGCTCACCTCTGACCCTGTGGACATGTACACCTAGATCTCTCTGACTTTCAACACTCTTGAGAGTTCTACCATTCACTGTATATTTCCTAACTGCATTAGACCTTCCAAAATGCATTACAAGAAATTCAAAATACGAGAAATACACAGCAGGTTTCATTAGAATTTGGAAGACTAACTACAGAACTGATAATCGACCGCACCCAAATTGTTGAACTAACCTTCATTTTCAGAGATTGACCAACCTTCTGTACATTCTTATCACTTATCATTTTCTGTCCTTGATTTGGATTCTCTGTTCTTCCCAGATCCTTGGGGAAACAACCATATTTGATACATGATTACATACTTACCTACAATGCTTATGAAGACATTTGTTCCTAGCTGCACTCGAGCTATGCTAGCTAATTCTGCAACTCCAGCCTACAGTCGTGATCTCAATTTTGAATAATCTGATTCTTTTCACACATCACCCATTCTTTTCAGCATTTTGAAACACACCAGTTATCTATTTCAACCTACAACATGTCACCTTTAAGCAGCAACCTATCCATCTAACCACTATTTTTCATGAAATGAAGCTGTACCATATCCAGGAATTCATAAACTGAACACCAATGTGGGAAAACCAAGAACTCGGCTATCAAGATGATGCACCACTGCATACTCTGAAGTCAACTATTAATGTGACTTTGCCAGTATTGCTTGATACCCCAGAATTTATATATCCAATTCTGCTATACCTGGTGACACAAATGCTAGGGGACTAAAACACAAAGCATTTCTTGTTCCTAGCACTTAACCCCAACTGGTGAAATCTCAACATGATGATCTGCAGCAAGTTGGTAAAGAAGCAGAATGCTTTGGTACTACAATTGATTTTTCTGAAATTGCCATGAGTATTAGAAAGTTCAAATTTGTGGCTCATCAGTGTAAATATAGCCTTCGTGATAAAGTCAACTTATGAACCCTTCTATACATCAACATTCAAAATCTTTGCAGGGTGCATTCCTAGAAAGTAATACTAGGGCAGGCGGTGAGGAAGGGAGGCTGCCGGGGGGGGGGGCACGAGAGGGGAGACGGGCGGGCCAGGGGAGAGGGAGATGAGACTCAAAGCGCTTGATGGCCTACTCCTATTTCTTAAGTTATGTTCTCATTAATACATTATCCATCTAGCCAGATAATATACATATAACATGATTCCTATCGTTCACAGTGCTTACTTAAAATTATCAAATTTTCTGGACCCGGGCATCTGGGAGGTCATATTCGGCGTGTCGGACCAGCTAGGGTTGGAAGCAGGTGCGGAGGCAGATGTTGTAGCCTTCGTCTCGTTGATCGCCCGAAGGCGGATCCTGATAGGTTGGAGAGCAGCCACTCCATCTTGTGCCCTGGCGTGGCGGGGAGACCTGTTCAAATTCTTGACTCTTGAGAAGGTCAAGTTTGAACTGAGGGAAAGGATGGAGGGGTTCTACAATTCATGGGCATTATTCATTATGCACTTTCAAGAACTGGATAACATCGAACATTAGTTGGGGCGGCAGTGTGTGTTAATGGTGACTAATTCCTTTTTGTCATTTGTTTGTGTGAGCATGCGGACTAATGTTTGGAGTTTTGTGGGAGGATGGGATCGCTGTTATTGATATGGGGATTGACATATTTGTTACTGATTATTGTTTATTGTTGGTGGGTGTAAATTTGGGAGAAAATGTGAAAACGGCGAATAAAAAATATTTAAAAAAAAATAAATGATCAAATTTTCTTGTAGCACTGTAGTCATCAGCATCCTTCCATCTATGGAAAATTGCCACTGACATGGGATGTTATTATTTTTGACATTTTGATGAGCTATTGTGTTATCCTGTGAAGCAAACGTATGGGTCTATGTATGAAAATAAATAATTTAATTAAGTTGGAGACCGATTGTCTCTTAGGGCTGAAGCAAAAAAGGAGTGTATTTGTTAAAAATATGCATTTGAAGGTGGCGACTTTTGAACAAGTGGGTAGAAATTTGCAGTAGGGAGATGATGAAAGAGTGTTATATTTTCGGAAAGCTAACTTTCATAGACGGCTAAAGAAAATGGGATCCTAATAAAAAAGGATATTTAAGGAGAGATTAAGCTGTGGTGGTAGTGGTTATGCGAGACCTCCTGGGGGTACACTGTGTTGGGAAAGCAGCTGTTTGAACTAGCCATTCCGGCCAAGCCAGAAAGTGTGTTTTCCTGAGACCTGGGTTTTGTTTTGAAGTTTTTTGAATTTCCACAGTAGAATAGAAGTGAGAAGTCCTGTGCTACATCTTTCTTACACCAACAGTGGGTTTGCCTTATGGTAATATCACTGGAATTTTGTAGTTAAACATCTATAAGGACATGTTGCCTTGAGGGATTTACCGCTTTGTCGAACCAAGTGAGGTTCTTTTGAGGATGTTCTGTGAAGCAGATTTTAACTGTGCAACTGTAATCTTTTGTGTTTCAGTTTTCTTTTCTTAATAAATTATTCATTTAATGTTTAAAATCCAAAGATGTTACTGGAATTTGTGGCTTCTAAATTCATTCTCTTTTTCCCTCCTCGTCAGTAAACCCAAAAAAAAGGTTGTGATACGCAAGACAAGTTTTGCGCAGCAATTAACATCTTCTGGATCATAACAACATGCAGCAAATAAACCATTTCAGATGGGGTGTTTTCAAATGGTGCACCTTTGCTGATGGTTGAATAGACTAATCCTCGAAAGGAAGGTTCTGCCATAAGTGCAGCACGTGAAGCTACCAGCTTCTTGTTTTTGACATGGCAGTCTGTTGCCAAGCCACTGGTTATAATG
The DNA here is from genome assembly GCF_902713615.1 of Scyliorhinus canicula. Taxonomy (NCBI): domain Eukaryota; kingdom Metazoa; phylum Chordata; class Chondrichthyes; order Carcharhiniformes; family Scyliorhinidae; genus Scyliorhinus; species Scyliorhinus canicula. The sequence goes on along the minus strand of NC_052150.1, from coordinate 32,248,598 downwards.
GTGGTGCAAAGCAGCTTATAAGAGGCATGCCATTTTCTTATCGTCAGCTTGTGACTCTGATGTGCACTAAGCGATGCCTAGGGACTTCATGCCATGCTTGCAGGCACACCCGTGAGTGGAGCTTTGGACATCCTACTGGCCGTCTAGCTCCAGCTACAACACCATACACAACATTCTTTGGTACATGACTGTCTTCCATCCGGTGGGTGGTCAATCCAATAAAGATTGTTTCTGATGAATGCAAACAAACTGGGGAGCTCTGTCTTTGAGAAGATTGCTGCAATTGTGATTTGTCCTGCCAGGATATACGCTGCAGACAGCCATTTTGAAAATCCTTGGGCTTATTTTCTTGCTGTCAGTCATCCAGATCTCATAGCCATACAAGGTGCTGAGACAAAGAGTCATCTTTTTTAAAATAAATTTAGCGTACCCAATTATTTTTTTCCAATTAAGGGGCAATTTAGTGTGGCCAATCCACCTATCCTGCACATCTTTTGGGTTGTGGGGGCGAAACCCACGCAGACACCGGGAGAATATGCAAACTCCACACGGACAGTGACCCAGGGCCGGGATTCGAACCCGGGTCCTCAGCGCCGTAGGCAACAATTCTAACCACCGTGCTGCCCGACAAAGAGTCATCTTGACACAAAACGCCAGCTCCCTTCCCGCTCCACAGATGCTGTCAGACCTGCTGAGATTGACCAGTATTTTCTGTTTTTGTTGCTGAGAGCACAGGCCTTATGAATCACTGGTTTGGTCCCAAGGTCAGTGTGATGTTATTCCATGCACATTTCATGAGTTGGTCAAAGCTGATAGCTGCTTCCCCTATGAGTGTATCAAGTTCTGAATCGAGGGACAGATTGTCTGTTACCTTGGACCTGAAGTAGCAGAATTTGTTAGCC